>NW_027526407.1:123468890-123799165 GCF_048455015.1 Haemaphysalis longicornis
TCCACTTCCAACCCCTGCACGGATAAACCGGCAACCGGTGCTCTGCGCTCGCTGAGCTCAGTAACTAATCTTGACTCACAGCGTCGTTCCAAGCGGGAAAGTTTGTCTCCATCTATAAGGGATTAGCAGCCACTGGGGGAGGTCGAATGTGTGACGGAAACGAGGGCGGCTAGCTGTAGGCGGCGGTGGGATTGTTTTCTAGAGTGCAAGCAATTTCCCGGCCATGACTGCAGTTTAGCGGTGGCCATGGCGACAGCGTCAGCGTCGTAAACAAGCGGGCGGAGGAAGGAAGTAAATGGGGACGGGAAATGTGGCAAAAGTGTGCGGGGAGGGAGCATGCAGGGACCACACGACACGCTCGTCATTGAATCTGGCTCGTCGGAGCAGCTGACGTCGGAGTATTTGGCGCTATGTATATCGCGGCCTCCTTCTCATACTTTCGGTGGACGCTTATACTCCGTGCTTACTCATCCGAACCGTGTGACCTTTTCGCGGGGGTTCCAACGCGGTTTGCAACAACATGGTGGCCGGCGGCGATGACACCCTGCAAGATAGTAGCAGGGTAGCGCATGCTGCCGTGTGTTCGCTGATCGCACGATCACTTCATGACACGAGGCAGATATGTGCCGTTACCAAGAAGACTGCAGTTTGCACTGTGCAGTAATTTAGGATTACCTGGAATCACAATAACGATTGCATTCTTTGCGCCCCTTCCACATTCTGTTGGCTTTCCGCAATCATCTGATAACGGCGCTACCGCCATGATCAGCCGATTGTTGAACTTTTGAAAGAGGCATGGGTGGTGGCTAGGGGAGAAACAGTTGTGACAGCAGTAGTGAAAGGGGGGTCGGCGGTTGCGAAAACGAACGCCCTAGCGGTGCCGAGTAAAGTTCCCTCAATGGGATTTCATCTGTGGGGAGGGCGGGGGATCCGACGTACCAGCCGTTTATGTATCGATATGAGCCAAATCCAAACAACGGCAATAAGTCACATAAAACTGCAGTGGCAAGCGAAACAAGGCACGTTTCTCCTAGAAAAAGATGGCAAGAAAATAGAGAAGATATAGCCTTTTAAACGTGTACGCAGACTTTAGAATCCAAACTCAACCAGGTCCTGCAGCACTACGGATAAAAATAAGCAAAGTCGTTTGCTCAATCAGACTTGGCTTTGTGTGAACCTTCGGATGGTTTCGTGGGTGCAATTGCACGATTTTTTTTTCAGAGCAGGCTTAATATGACTTTAGACGGCAATTAAGTGATAGGAGAAAGATCTGTCCCCAGTCGTCGACAAAAAAGTGGACACAAGAAGAAGTAAACGAAATGCAACTTAGAGATATAGAACAATGACTTTGATGATGATGATGATAGTTGGGTTTTATTGGCGCAAGGCCGACTATGGGCAAAGAGCGCCAAAAAGAAGTTACTGAATTGTGATGAGACCGTAAATACTAGAACGTGTGACTAAAAGTAAAAATAATGCAAAACAAAAGACAAGGAAGATGGCTGGTGTTTATGGCCAGGATGATTACACGTGATATGACAAGAGCTGCAAAAAGTTCACCTCAGCTAAAAACTTAAGAACACGTTCACTAGAAAACATTGGTTAGTCGGCTAAAAAATATGATGCGTGCAAAGGAATGTGTCGTCTGTATATTTCAGGGAAATGTTTGTGCCGTGTTGTGTCAAGTGCTCTGCGTGTGATTAGTATGTGGACTACGGATAGGCCCTTTCCACACCTGCTACACTTGGGTCCCGAAGTTCCAGTGAGCAGGTGGGAGTGCGTCGCATGTGTGTGGCCTATCCGCAGCCTGGCCGGGGCGACTTCAGTGTATCTGTTGTGTGAGTCAGTTATGTAGCGTCCCAGTTGTGGTTTTATTACGTGTAGTTTGTTGTCTGTTTGTTGACTCCAGTGTAGTGCCATGTGTTACGAAGCTGTCGTCTGATGTGTGTGTTTAGGTCGGTGTAAGGTACTGTTATGTCAACTGTGGTCATGAGAGCAGCAGCACCACCCATTTGATCAGCGGTCTCATTGCCAGGGATCCCACAGTGACCTGGTACCCAGCATATGACTTTTTTAAATCTGAAGCATATGCAGTCATTATGACCTTTAAAAGAACATTGATTACATAGTTTTTTGACGAAGTTCCTGATGACAATGCCTGCACAACGCTTAGAGAATCTGTGTAGACGATGGACTTTGGAATCCTACGTTCGAGGTTGTGATTTGACACGAGTTAAATGCCATAGGCTTCTGCTGTGTAAATACTGCTGTGAAATTTCATAGTTTTGATAACTCTAAAATTTGGTCTGTGCGCTGCACAACAGACAGTAGAAGCAGTTTTGGACGCGTCGCTATAGAATTCTGCGTGCCTGTACTTGTCCTGCAGGAACAGTAAGTGCTGCAGAATTGCATTCCTGGGTACCCTATTTTTTTCTACAAGAGTAAATGACAGGTCGCATGTTACAGGACGAAGATGCCATGGTGCGATGAAATTATGAATGGGTGTCTTGTGCGTGTCTGAAAGGGGAACATTGAGTGCAGAAGCCTCCTCCCTAACTCTGAGAGAGAATGGTACGAGAATAGATGGCCTGTTTAAAAAGAGTGGTGAATTTGATGTATCATTCATGATGAGATTAAAAGGAGGGTTGGTCAGAGACACGATCTTGGATGCATACAACAGGTCAACATACTCCCGCCGATGCCCTAGGCACCATTTGTCGCACTCGACATAAAGACTTTCAACAGGGCTAGTGCGGAATGCGCCACATGAGAGGCGAAGGCCAAGATGCAGCACTGGGTCGAGCATTTTCAGTGCTGTTTTTGTAGCCGACCCATACACGACACTTCCGTAGTCGAGCCGAGACCCCACCAACGCTGTGTACATGCGCAGCAGGAGTTGTTTGTCGGCCCCATAAGATTGATGTGAGAGGACCTTAAGAATATTCATTGTTTTTAAGCATTTGCATTTGACCTTTTTGATATGTTGGATGAATGTAAGTTTTTCTTCAAATAAAATACCTAAAAACTTGTGCTCCTTGTTCACAGGAATTGGCACATTCGCAAGAGTGATGTCTGGGTCCGGGTGGACGCCACGCCTCCTGGAGAACCGAACACAAGAGCTCTTCGCGGGATTAAGATTAAAGCCATTCTTGTCAGCCCAGTCGGCAAGTTTCTTGACGCCGAGCTGGACTTGACGTGCGCAGATGGAGAGGTTACACGATTTAAAGGATATCTGCACGTCATCTACGTACATGATAGAAGACATTGTAGGTGGCAGTGCCTTTCCAAGAGAGTTCATTTTTACTATGAAGAGAGTGCAGCTCAACACTCCACCTTGCGGTACGCCATTTTATTGCACGTGAACATTTGACAGTGCACAACCAACTGTGACGCGACAGGTTCTCTCCCACATATAACTACAAAGGATGTTCAACATGTTGCCCGCAACACCGATTGACTTTAGGTCAATGAGGATACCGTACCGCCAAGCGGTGTCATAGGCTTTCTCTATGTCGAAAAACACCGCAAGACAAAATTGTTTATGCCAAAAGCATCCCTTATATATTTTTTAAGAGCTACGAGTTGATCGTTCGTTGATCCCCCGCCCTGAAGCCTGCCTGGCAGCTCTCGAGAAGACCGTTGTACTCAAGGAAGTACACGAGCCTGCGATTTATCATCTTCTCGCAAAGCTTGCACAGGCAGCTGGTCAGGGCAATGGGTCAATAGCTAGAAGGAGAGGAAGGGACCTTCTCTTCTTTTAAGAATGCTACAACTATGGCCTCCTTCCAAGACTTTGGAATGTGCCCCGAAAGAAATATCTTGTTGTAAAGGTGAAGGAGTGTTACAAGAGTGTCTGTGTGTAAGTGCTGTATCATTATATATGTAATGTTGTCTGGGCCTGGAGCTGAGGGTTTACACGGGCTTAGAGCAGCCCTCAGCTCTTGTAGTGAAAACAGGGAGTTGTAAGAAGTCTGTGATTTGTTGTTGTCACGTAGGGACTTCTTTTCGCAAGAGGCTTTATGTTTCAGGAAAGTGTTTGTGTAGTGTGCAGAGCTTGACACGTGTTGAAAGTGTTGTGCAAGTGTGTTAGCCTGATCTTCTAGTGTGTCCCCAGTCGTGCTGACCAAGGGCAGGCTATGTATATGTTGTCCTTTAAGTTTACGTATTCGTGTCCATACCTTGCGTGTGTCTGTGTATGAATTTACAGATGTTATCAAGGAGCGCCAACTATCCCGTTATGCCTCACGGCGCACGCACTTTCCCAAGGCCTTTGCTCTTTTAAAAGAAATGAAGTTAGCCGACGTTGGGTACCGGCGAAGGACACCCCACGCCTTGTTCTGGGCCACTCGCGCTCGCCTGAGTCCTCGTTCCACCAGGGCCTCCTTGGGTTGCGTGGGGCACCGGAGGCCTGGGGAATGGACTTTTCGGCAGCGTGGAGGATGTGCACCGTGAGCAGTTGGGTCGCCTCTTCTACGTGTAGGTGTTTCATTGATGTGTAGTGCAGTTTAGATGTTTCTGTGAATGTACTACCGTTTGCTCTTCCCTCATTGAACATTTTTTGAGAGGGGAAAGTGTTGGTGCCTATGCCTATGTATGTCAATTTGGTAGGGAAGTGGTCACTACTATATAGATTTGTGTCCACATGCTACTCAAGAAATGGGTAAAGAACTGCTGAGCCAAGAGCCAAGTCAAGATGTGAATAACTGTTTTGTCCCATGTTATAATATGTAGCTTGGTTGTTGTTAAAAAGGCATGCTCCCGATGATGTTAGAAATTTTTCAATTAGGCGACCTCGGGTATCTGTGCGGGAAGAGCCCCAGATTGAATTATGTGCATTGAGGTCGCCTAAGAGTAAGTACGGTTCGGGTAGTTGATCTATCAGGGCCTCAAAATCAGTGTTCGATAGTTGGTAATCCGGAGGGATGTAGATAGAGCATACCGTAATCAACCTATCATAAATAATTGTTCGAATCGCGACAGCTTCAAGCATGGTGTTTAGGTGGATGGTGTGGCACGCTAAGGATTTTCGGGCTACTATGGCCACACCACCTGAAGAATAAGTGCAAGTGTGCCTGTCTTTTCGAAAACCCAAGTAGCTATTCAAGAAGTTAGTATGTTTACTATTCAGGTGTGTTTCCTGAAGACACATGAGACTTGGCTGATGTGAATGAAGTATCTCGTACACATCTAGATTGTTGATAAGGCCTCTACAGTTCCATTGAATGATGTTGTCAGTTCACATTATTTACATTTAAGAATGACTGGATTGTTTGTGTGTGTGTGTGTGTGTGTTCATGTGTCGTCTTTCGGGGCTGTGACTCTTGGATTGGGCTTTTTGGGCGGCCTATCTGTAGGCTTGGACGTAGGAGGCCGCTCCTCTCGCTGCTTTGCAGGCAGGAACGGCCCGACATCCATTGCGTCGTCGGATGTCCGAGGGGTGCCCGACGGACCGGGCCCCCCGGACTTGGCCCCTCCCCCCTCGGAAGCCCTTCGTTTGAGCCGCCACCGCCGAGGGCGTCCGGGGCGCCAGAGGCGGCACCGGCTTTCGGTGGTGGTGTGAGCCGGTGCGGGGCCCATGGTGTCCATCACCTCGGTACCCTACAACGCACTGGAGGATGGGGAGACAGAGGCGGGAGCGGCACCAGTCCCGACGAAAGACGTTGCCACCACAACCGCTGCTGCCTCAGCAAGCGGCGTGGTGGTGGGTTGGGCTGCCAAAGGCAACCCGGGGGGGGGGGGGGGGAGAGGGGCCAGGTCAGACTCGCTGAACTGGGTCCCTGTGGAAACCAGATGCCGCTCCGCCCCCCGGCGAGCTGCGTCGGAATACCTCCCCGAGGGAAAGAGGCGAACCTCTTCAGCGCCTCTGGGAAAGTAATGTTTTCTGTTACCTTGAGATTGATTATTTTCTTCTCTATTTGGAACTTTTCGCATTTCCTGGAGTAGGCCGCATGTGGGCCCCTGCAGTTTGCACAAGTGAGGATGTCAGAATTACAGTTGTCGGTGGGGTGGTCCTGCGCGGCGCATTTTGCACACGTTGTTTTGCCGCGGCAAGAGGTTGTACTGTGCCCGAACCGCTGGCACTTGAAGCAGCGGCGCGGGTTCAGAATATGAGGACGAATGGAGCATCGAATGAAGCCTGCGTTGATATGTTCAGGAAGTGAGGAACTTAACCGTTCCTCAGGAAAAGGTCAGGATATTATGTTTCGTGGGGATTATGTTATCATCCATGCGCATCGTGATGCGGCGCACAGCTGTGACGCCCTGATCCTTTAAACCTTCCAGCAAGTCGGCATCTGTTTCCGTAAGAAGATCTGCCTCAGAAATCACACGCTGGGAGCTGCTGAGGCTCCGGTGGGGTGTGACCCTGATGTCCAGATCATGGATGCGGGTTTTTTCAAGAAGAGTGCGAGCTTGTTGTTCGGCATGGAGTTCTACAAGGATTTCTCCCGTTCTAAGCTTTTTAGCTTGATACTTTCCACCTATTGTGTTTTGCAGGAATACAGACAGGGAAGCGACAGGTCTTGCTGAGTCAGCTGACTGTATCACAAGGAAACGAGCATAGATATTCACGGTTGTTGAAAAGACAGTTGTTGGAAGGGGTGGGAATGAAACTTCGGTGCGGCCCCTTTTTAGGAACCCATCACGTTTGGGGGAGGGGCGGCGGGGTTTGAAAATGCCATATAGCATAGTATAAAAGCAGAGAGACAGGGGGTAATTTCATCTTTGACCTTACCCTGGTAGTCCAAGAGATCCCGGAGCTCCCTGCCTGGTGAACCGACAGGGAGCCCATCCGCCGGAGCTTGACCTGGGCTCCGACGGCCACCGTTCGTGGTTTCTAACCCTCCACCTATAAACACATCGCCACGGTTGGATCCAGCTTATGTTTGGGGGCTCGGGGTCCGCGGTATCGCCAGTGCCGTCACCAAGATTGCTCAAGGTGCCCCGTGCGGGGAACAATAATTTTGTCTCGTCTTCGCGGTCCCTACAAAACATATCTGGTTATTTTATATTTTTTCCTCCCATATTTTCAATTTTAGTACAAACTAGACGCCGCCTATATTTTCGACCGAATCCCCTCTCCCCTCTACCTGTGGTTACGAGACACTTCAATAATGTGGGAAGATATGAGCAGCCTTCTTATGAAGCATTTGAGAAATTCGTGGCAAGGCAATTAAAAATTTTCACTTCAGCATTCCCTTCCGGCGTGGACAAGGAAATGATCCTGGGGAAGAATTTGAAGGGTCGCGGTCATGCTGCCTCCTCTGTTCATGTATGGTTTCAGATTTTTTAAAACCCTCTTCCACGTGTCTGATGGTGTTTCCGCCAGAAATCTATTGTACCAGTCTTACATGTCAATTTCAATAAAGTTTCCGTACAAGTGCGGCATCCAATTCAGTGTATCGATCCAATACGGACCAAATCCAAACTTGTCATCCTCATGCTGCTCAAATTCACTGCAAAATGTTTTACTACTTTACCATGAACTCCCTCTAGCGGCCATGAAAAACGTATCATATAAAGCCTTTGGCAATGTTGCCTTAGGTCTGGCAAAAAACGCTTGCATTTCTGTCTATTACGCTTTAGGTGAAATTGGCTCGTTTGGAAAAAAGCGCCACTCATATACTTCATCGCAGTAAAGCTTCTGCTGAAATATACTCTGGTTTTTTGCTTGAGGGGCGAATATGTGGGAATCAGATGCAGTTACTTCCCACCATTCAAACGCAATAATTCAGCGAAGGCGCTTATACACAATTTACTCAAAATTGATTAGTATTGCATTTTTGTACCATGAGCTCATTCCCATAACGACGTTACTCTACCTTATTCCTATCAATGCGTGGAACACCGTTAGAACGTCATAAGACAAGGAAATATTGCCCAGCTTATAGTCACCACACGTTCTTCGTAACCCAGTATGCTATCAAAAAATACAACTTTGTGAAGTATGTATCCAATCAAATATTGTTCAATAGGAATATATATATATTGTAATATCCACCTTGATAATTGCAAAGTGCGCTTTTGAGTCAGCCTCAAAAGTGGCGATGTCAAGACAGCAATGAAACGTTGGCATGTCTGGTTCGCAACAAAGGACAATAAGTACGCTGTGTGATCGCCTGTCACATGGGACAGCCGACTCCCCAGTTTCATATGAATGTTAAACTCACACCACCACGAAACGTCCCCGCGTCGTCTTGAAACATTTTGGGTTTGAAGTCAAGGAGTCGCGATCACCTGTTACTCATCGGTGCCTCCACTATCTACAACGGAGCTTCTACATATGCGCTGCATCGGTTGTGCAACCAACCTGCTTATTCAGAGAAGAAACGGATGGCATTCTTGGTCTTCCTGTTTCATTATCCTGGATCTGGCGGTTTCTTCCCCAGAGATGATGTCGTTGTGTACGTGTGGTTCAGTTCTACCGCTTCTAGGCTCATTACAGCTCAATTCGAAATGTCTTTCTGGTAAATGTGATTGTTTTCCTGACGAGCACGACAGGTATAATTACACAAATATGAGTTATCTGGAAGGTCTGTAAAAACAAGCTATGGCTACGTTCGGCCAGCCTTTTAACCGACAGCTTTCGGCCAGAAAAGAGCTCGCATGTTTTTTATCATTTTTGGTTACCTGACAACTTCTGGCGGATGGCTGAAAACTTCTGCTAACCCGTCACTCAAAACTTGTGGCCTCCTAGTTCTCCAGATATAAATCCGCTCGACTACTATGTCTGTAGCGTCTCTGAGGGAGAGGCCAACAATGGGCCGCATAACACAAAATACTCGCTGAAGGCCGCCACGTATCCCCAATGGGCAACATCTCCAAAGAGAACCTGATTCGTAGATACAGCTGTTTGTGAAGCCGATTTAAATCCTTAATGCGGCCGCTGGCGGATTCATCGTGCAGTTATGGAAATAAACCATATGAGAAGTACTTTGAAAAGTTTGGTGAAGATGTGTCCGATTTTCAGGTGATATTCTGTTCTACCGCATGCCAGCGTTGTGTTCTAAATACCTCACGCACCCGGTATATGTGTATATATTTTTTCATGTATATATATATAAATATATATCTATATATCAATATATATATATATATATATATATATATATATATATATATATATATATATATATATATATATATATATATATATATATATATACATATATATATATATAGATATATATATATAGATATACATATATATATATATATATATATGTATATATATATATACATATATATATATTGAAGTGTGGTTTTAGTAGTTGCTGCAGGAATACGCACACAGTAAAATTGCGCGTTTCGGTGACTTCACATCAACGTTTCGACTTGAAGAAGACCGGAATCCGTAGAAACGTTGACATTCTGATTCGCTACATGCATAGCGAGGGCCTGTGTCCTGGCAGTTTTGGTGCCATAGGAAGCTTAACAGGGTTCAACGCTGGTCGACCCTCTCGACATGTCCTAGACACTCGTGTCACGGCCCGATTTTAAAAAGAAGGTCCCCTTTACCCCGAGTAGTCCGAGTGGCGCTGGCTACCACCCCCAAGCACAGGAAAAAAAAACATAAATACCCCAAAACGTGGAGGGGAAAATCGCCCCGCCGATAGCGTAGTGGTTATCGCACTAAACCAGTATTCTGGAGGTCGTGGGTTGAGATCCCACCTTGCGGGCATTTTTTCTCCACTTTCTTGCTTGCTTTCCGAATTATTTATCTGTTTCAGTGTCATACCACATCCTCCCCTTTGCTTTCCGAGGTTTTCTTGACTTCCAACTGTTTTTTCTGTGTTATTTTTACGAGCCCCTAATTTCCTATTCTGGTTGGATACATGCATAGCGAGGGCCTCTGTTCTGGCAGTCTTGGTGCCATATGAAGCTTAGGAGGGTTCAACGCTGGTCTACCACTCTCGACATGTCGTAGACACTCGTGCCACGCCCCGGTGGTTAATAAGAAGGTCCCTTTACCCCGACTAGTTCGAGTGGCGCTGGCTACCACCCCGAAGCACAGGAAACAAAAATACCTAAACATAAATACCCCAGAAAGTGGAGGGAGAATCCCCCCGCCGGTAGCGTAGTGGTTATCGCACCAGACTAGTATTCTGGAGGTCATGAGTTCGGATCCCACCTGGCGGGCATATTTTCTCCACTTTCTTTCTTCCTTTCCAAATTATTTATCAGTTTCAATGACCTACCTCATCCTCCCGTTTGCTTTCCGAGGTTTTCTTGACTGCTAACTCTGATTTCCGTGTTATTTTAAACGAGCCCTTCATTTCCTATTCTGATTCGCTGCATGCGTAGCGAGGGCGTCTGTTCTGGCACTCTTGTTGCCATAGGAAGCTTAAGAGGGTTCAATGCTGGTCGACCACTCTGACATGCCGTAGACACTCGTGTCACGGCCCGGGGGTTAAAAAGAAGGTCACCTTCACCCCGAGTAGTCGGAGTGGCACTGGCTACCACCCCCAAGCACAGGAAAAAAACCCTAAACATAAATACCCCAGAAATTGGAGGGGAAAAGCGCCCCACCCGTAGCGTAGTGGTTATCGCACCAGACCGGTATTCTGGAGGTCGTGGGTTCGGATCCCACCTGGCGGTCATTTTTTTTCCACTTTCTTTCTTCCTTTCCAAATTCTTTATCTGATTCTATGACCTCCAACATCCTCCCCTTTGCTTTCCGAGGTTTTCTTGACTGCCAACACTAATTTGTGTGTTATTTTAAACCAGCCCCTCATTTCCTATTCTGATTCGCTATATGCGTAGCGAGGGCCTCTGTTCTGGCACTCTTAGTGCCGTAGGAGGCTTAAGAGGGTTCAACGCTGGTCGACCACTCTGGACATGCCGTACACACTCGTGTCACGGCTCGGGGGTTAAAAAGAAGGTCCCCTTCACCCCGAGTAGTCCGAGTGGCGCTGGCTACCACCCCCAAGCACAGGAAACAAAAATACCTAAACATAAATACCCCAGAAATTAGAGGGGTAAATCGCCCCGCCCTTAGCGTAGTGGTTATCGCACCAGACCGGTAATCTGGAGGTCGTGGGTTCGGATCCCACCTGACGGGCATTTTTTCTCCACTTTCTTATTTTCCAAATTCTTTATCTTGAGCTACTACATCCTCCCCTTTGCTTTCCGAGGTATTTTTGACTGCCAATTCTTATTCCTGTCTTATTTTCAACGAGCCTCTCATTTCCTATTCTGATTCGCTGCATGCATAGCGAGGGCCTCTGTTCTGGCAGTCTTGGTGCCATAGGGAGCTTAAGAGGGTTCAACGCTGGTCGACCACTCTCGACATGTCGTAGGCGCTCGAGTCACGGCCCGGGGGTTATAAAGAAGGTCCCCTTCACCCCGAGTAGTCCGAGTGGCGCTGGCTACCACCCCCAAGCGCAGGAAACAAAAACACTTGAACATAAATACCCCAGAAAGCGGAGGCTAAAGTAGCCCCGCCGGTAGCGTAGTGGTTATCGCACCAGACCGGTATTCTGGAGGTCGTGTGTTCGGATCCCACCTGGCGGGCATTTTTTCTCCACTTTCTTATTTTCCAAATTCTTTATCTCGAGCTACTACATCCTCCCCTTTGCTTTCAGAGGTATTTTTGACTGCCAATTCTTATTTCTGTCTTATTTTCAACGAGCCTCTCATTTCCTATTCTGATTCGCTGCATGCATAGCGAGGGCCTTTGTTCTGGCAGTCTTGGTGCCATAGGGAGCTTAAGAGGGTTCAACGCTGGTCGACCACTCTCGACATGTCGTAGACGCTCGAGTCACGGCCCGGGGGTTATAAAGAAGGTCCCCTTCACCCCGAGTAGTCCGAGTGGCGGTGGCTACCACCCCCAAGCGCAGGAAACAAAAACACCTGAACATAAATACCCCAGAAAGTGGAGGCTAAAGTAGCCCCGCCGGTAGCGTAGTGGTTATCGCACCAGACCGGTATTCTGGGGGTCGTGGATTCGGATCCCACCTGGCGGGCATTTTTTCTCCACTTTCTTATTTTCCTAATTCTTTATCTTGAGCTACTACATCCTCCCCTTTGCTTTCCGAGGTATTTTTGACTGCCAATTCTTATTTCTGTCTTATTTTCAACGAGCCTCTCATTTCCTATTCTGATTCGCTGCAAATATATATATATATATATATATATATATATATATATATATATATATATATATATATATATATATATATATATATATATATATATATATATATACAGAAAGATAGGTCGGGAGTCTACAACGCCAAAGGAGGCATACGGGTGTGGTTAGGCTCTTTTTTTTACTAGGGTAATGAAGATAACATTTTTAAATATACAGAAGAAAGAAAGAAAGAAAAACACGCGCCCAGAGTGGGGACCGAACCCACGCCTTTCGATCGAAAGGCGTGGGTTGGGTCCCCACTCTGGAGGCGTGTTTTTCTTTCTTTCTTTCTTTCTTCCTTTCTTTCTTTCTTTCTTTCTTTCTTTCTTTCTTCTGTATATTTAAAAATGTTAACTTCATTAACCCTAGTAAAAAAAAGAGCCTAACCACACCCGTATGCCTCCTTTGGCGTTGAAGACTGCCGACCTATCTTTCTGTGTTTCCTCAACGAGACCCTAATTTCCATAATATATATATATATATATATATATATATATATATATATATATATATATATATATATATATATATATATATATATATATATATATATATATATATTTATATTTAAATATATATATCTTTACATACATATATATCCATATTTATACATATATACATTATGAGAGAGTGAGGGACGAAGTCTCGGAGACGACGGTTATTGTCCTCCTTGGAGCGAGCGTACCGGGAAGCGCGAGACCGACATATGATGCTCATGAATATTTACAGATGGTAATGGCGATGGTGCGTCAGTTCAAGAGATTGCGAAGCGTATGCCTCAGTGCTCACACTGGCCATGATAGTGGTGGTATCGCTTGCACTGCGTATCCCATTAATGTAACGCCGCCAATGCTCACATATATATATATATATATATATATATATATATATATATATATATATATATATTGAGAGGCTCTGGGAGTCGCCAGACGGGAGACTCTATTCGTGCGGTCACAGCGCCCGGAAGGCCCAGCAAGAAATGCGATGTCGATGACACTGTCGCCGCCGAGATGTTGATGATGCGATTATGATAGGGTGCACACCCAGAAGAGGGCGATTGTCCACATGCTATCACATAGCCTGTACCGCTTCTCACAATATATAATTCACGGCCGTTTTGACATTTGACGTGGCAATACACTGGACCACCCGGTGGTCAATCCATCGTTCCATGGTACATTTCATCTATGGGTACGTGCGGCATCAATGGGTCGTTCAAAGCAAGCCGAAGCGAATACGAAGAGGTCGCCCGGAGACCGACTGGGTCAAGCTACGCTGGTATCATCGGCTTCGGAATTCTTTGAGAATAGATGGCTTTTATGCACAGCGTGTAAATAGTTCGCATCTGCCTCGTAACATGATTTTGGTAGATTTTGTGGTTTCCCTCCCTGTACCTGTCACCAGCGCCGCAACACCACACCACGGATCTTCGGAGACACATTCGACGACGCACGATGCCTCCTGCCAACGAGACCGCACCCGTTGCGCCCCTCATCATCGTTTCTCAGTCTGTGACCCAGACTTTCTCCCCGGTGAGGACGACACGACATGGAAGAATGGATACGCATGATCGAACGTGCCAGCGCCCATATCAGGTGGGATGGTGCAATAATGCTGGCTAACCTACCTTACCATGCTAGAAACACTGCCAAATCCTGATATGAGACAAATGAGCACACTTTGATCAGCTGGGACGTTAGCAAAGAAAAGATGCGCAAATTGGAGCATAAGCACTCTGTATTCCATACTTCGAATTCTTTTAAATGTTAAGATTTAAATCGCTCCCAATCGGCGTGATTTGAAGCGTACCAAAACTATTCATATCTTAGCCAATAGCCGTGATGAGTTTTGTCACCTTAGACACACAGGTAACCGCGTCTGAGTGGACGCAAACAAGGATTTTTTTGAGATGGGGAAAGGGAGGTGAGGTGGGGCTGGCGGGGAGCGATCGCTAGCTGAGTGTTTTTTGTCTCCCTGACGGAAGCGCCACGGAGGCGATCGCGGCGTTGCCTTTTGTAAAAGCTGCCGGGGTTGGGTCGGGCCCAGGCGGAAGTGCTGTCAAAGCCACTGGGCGAGGATGCATGGTCGGTGATTGATCACGCCATGTCTGCGCGAAAAGAACTGTGTTTAGCAGGTTCGTGAAGCACTGCGGAGCACCTCCACGGCGTCAGGCGGCCCACGGCGGCGCACGGTATCCCGGCCGCATGTAATTCCAATTCCTTGGTCGCTTTCCTTCGAAGACGGGCCATCTCCTTCAGAACCTGGCTTTGCGCATCGGTTAGGAACAAAATGCCCTCCGACGCGTTGACGAGAAGTTCATTCTTCCCGCACAGTTGACTGCGAAGGTGGTCCAAGTAGGGGACGAATGCCATGTGGCTGGGAGCCAGGCGGAACGAGGCAGAACCTGTTGCAGCAGCCACCTCGACGGAGTTCTCGTCTGTTCTGGCGGGAGGTGTCCCTGTCCTACAAATGTTGAAGTGTAAATGTTGCAGTAAATGCGTGCACGCTTTGTGTGCACGCATTTGCCGCATGAAACACCGCGTAACGTTTGTTGCTTTACTGTGACAGACTGCCCTCAGGATATTGAATTTGGCTCTACCCAGCCTATTGGTGACCTCTATTCTACAGCCGCCTGCAGACCTCGATTCCACAAACAGCAACACAGATTATAAACACGGAGGGCGGATGGTAGAACACTACTCACTCACTCGTTGAATTGGGTGCTTACGAGTCGATTGGAAGTGTATTTATCGTTTTTTTAAATTATGTTCTGGTGATTTTGGTGAATATTCGTAGGAGCGAGGAGAGTGCTACTTCTTGCATGCGCCACCTAGCGCCAAATTTGTTTTTTGCATTCTCAGGAAATACCTTCGGTAATTCTCATTCCATTGGAAGGGCCATTAAGGTTCAGTAGTAAGCTGCAGGTTTCCCCTCTGAAGGCATAAAACAACATGGTTAGAACAGAGAATAACCTACGGTACGGGACATGCACGGGACAATCCGCGACCTTCACGGAACAATTATTCATTAGTAGAAACCAGCGGCAAGCAGGGAACAATTGTCCGGCGACATGCTCGGAAAAACTGTAAAATAAAAACCACGGAAATTATTGTTATAGTGTAGCGAAACTTACAGACTCATAAGATATATAAGAGGTTTTTTTTTTACAAATTCGGCGCAAACAGCGAATATAGTGTTATATCACAGCTCAAAATGCGTTGCCGTTTTGCCATGTTGTTTTGGCTAGGTTTTCAATATAAATTATCAAGTACTTTTTCAGCAAACTTAGATATTTTTCGTAATAATATAATATGTGGTTTGTGTTATTTTTAATGCAATTGAATAAAATTAGGTAATGAGGAACTTTTGTGTACCTTTTGATTTTAGGCTCATCGCTCTTGGGTGGTTGTTTGCATCGTATTCCTCAAACGACCCTTTGAGAGTTTCATAGCGCCTGCAGAAATTTTGGTTATTATTTGAGCAAATTAGTGAATAAAATACTTAACCATGCAAACTTACTTTTCAGTTGCTTTCGTAAACATGCGGAGAAATGTAAGCTGCGTGTTTTTTACTTCTTTCTGACTGTCAACCTTGCATCTTATCTTAGCATCTCCAGCTGTGCCACGAAGTGTCCAAATGGGGCCTCTTCCACTGTAAAACTGCAAAACGGCGATCCTTCCATCATTTACCAAGGTTATATGATCAACTTATACATTCGTAAAGTAATGCCACTTATCATTCTCCCCATCTAATGAGAAAGTGATGCAGTCTGTTCTGTTCACAGTTTTTGCTGTTTCCTATACAATACAAGCCGGCAATGCAATAAAATTTCAGGAACTGTGACTGGTTCGTTGATCTTGTAAAACAATTATAAAGTTCAGAAGGAAACAATATTACACGTAAATAGCACGGTCCTAGAAAGCACGCTTGTAAAAAGAATACTTATTTGAGCGGAATTTTTTTTGTTACCCTTATAAACTATATATAAACAGTTCATATTACAGGTGGAAGCACCTACACAACAGAAATAAAATCTGAAGAAACAGAGACGAAGTGGTACCAACGCAAAACTAGTTGTTTATTGAAAAAAACACAAATATATACTTGCAACATCTCATGTTCGTTTTTCTCGCCCAAGATGAAACTATGCAAGTCACTTTTTACAGGACATATCACATGCTGTGGTACACGTGAGAAACGAATAAAAAGAGCGAAACCATAACACACCTTGAGACGGCTACGATCGCAATAAGTGGCACAGATATAAAGATTCTTCGTAATAAAAATTGACGGGGCACTGATACCTCTATCTCTGGAAGTTTTATGTGAAACTCTTCTATCACCGCTCGAGTAGTTCTATCTCTATGCTGAGTCAGAACGGTGGTATCGCAGAAGATGGGTGAACACTCAAGCGGGGTGCCGTGTTCTCATAGTGTGTAGCCCTGCTTTGATTTCGGAGTATTTTTGGTTCGTGTACACGCACGTTTAGGCATCGCCCACTTTTTCCTCCCTATTTGTGTGGCCGCGTGACATTGATACCAGGTAAACAATACACCTTGCACAATGCACAAAAGGGAGGTATGTTTCACATGGCATGCTCGTATCCTTGACGGCTTATCACAAAGAGGTGACATTCTGTCTATTTTGCATCATACCTGGATCAGTTGGTTTGAGCCCGAGAAAACTACGTCCACGTCATAACTGTTAGCAATATGTTTTTATCCTGCGTGACATCACATGCCTATACAGAATGGCTGTATGTTTTTTACGCATATTTTCATTTTCTCGTTCCGCACAATCGCATTTCACGCCTGCATTATCTGTCGAAATACTGAGTGTAAAAAACCAGACATATTTAGCCTTTCTGTCTGGCTTGCTAAACTGCTGAATATATTTTCAGTGCAGCATTTCCTTGCACGAAAAAGAGCTGGAGTTTTACAATCTTTCACATTTCGTAAGTTATTATTAGGCGGGAAATCAGATTTGGGGGAATGAGAAAAAAAAAAGAACTGTAAAAATCTGTACTCATTCCGTATATGCACAAGCTGCCGCCCTTACCCTTCTTTTGTCGCGTGTACCCCGCTATGTACTTATTCTCTGTAAAAAGTTGCTTTCATGGTTTTATCTCGTGAGAGATTTGCGCACTACGCGAGATGTGCAAGTATATATCTGTGTTTCTTAAAAAACCAATAGTTGTGATTTAGCGCCACATCGGCTCTGTTTTTACTACTTTCATCGCTGTTGTTTCGGCGCTTCGATCTTCAAGATGAACAGCTGTCAACTAGCCCAATTGTCCGTGCAGAAATCAGCAAAATTCCAGATACGCTTCAAAACTTTGCACATGGGCTCCAAACGGTACATTTTTGACCACGCATCACAATCGGTCATAGAAGTCGCATAGCGATCACCGCGCCGCAGACTAAACCGCACCACCGCCAAATCCAATCACGAAATGAACTTTCTTTTTCTGTTATCTTTACTAATATTCGCAGTCTCATGCCGAAGTGTCAACTCGTGTCTAACGTCGTGGCGTCTTCCAACAGCAATATTCTCGTACTAACAGAAACTTGGCTAACCAATGAAGTTACTGACGCCGAAGTGCTCTCGGATATACCAGATTTTCAGTTATTCCACACCGACCACAAACGCGGCCGGGGAGGTGGTGTGATAATCGCTGTTGGCCCAGAAATACCCTGTTCGGCTGTCGACATAAAATCTGACCTGGACATTTTGTGGCTGATTTGCCATGCTCACCCTCAAACATTCCTACTCGGGGTGTGCTACAGGCCACCAAACACCAATACAGGTTTTTCACGTGATTTAAACAATATAATGAGCACACTGACGACCACCTACCCTAACGCTCACATCTTACTTTTTGGTGACTTTAATTTTCCGAAAATTGATTGGCATAACCCTGCACTCTCGTCGGCGTACGATGTCGAAACGAAAGATTTTATAGACGTTTGTTTGAATTTTAACTTATCTCAAGTAGTGTCAGAGCCCACGCGCATAGCAGGCGGCTGTGCTAACATCCTAGATTTAATACTAACCGACCTACCCGAAATTATTGACCACAAAGTAATACATGCAAATTTTTCCTTCCTTCTTGAGCGGCGCGACAAACTCAAGAAAACAATTACCTTATACGATAAAGGTATTTATGAGGCCATAAACAACGAGCTCGAAACCTTCTTTCCAGTCTTCGAACATGGCTTTCATTCCCGATCTGTGAACGATAACTTGGGGATCTTTAACAGAAAGATGAATGAACTAACTGGCAAATTTATCCCCACAAAATCATTCCGTAGCACGCCGCAGAAACCGTGGTTTACAAACAAACTAAAGAGACTAGCGAATAGAAAAAAGCGCCTTTTTCGCACAGCAAAAACAAAAGAAACGCCTGAAGCTTGGGCAAAATACCACACAGCCGCAAAAGAATGTACCACCGCTGTTACTAACGCGAAATATACGTTTTTGAACAATGATTTACCAGCCCTGTTAACCGATAACACACGAAAATTCTGGCAAATTGTGAACCCTCGGTCTACCAGCACCATCCACCTTACTTATGACTCCGGTCACGTGCTTTCAGATAATCAATGCGCTGATGTTTTTAACGCCGTGTTTTCATCTGTATTTACTAACGAATCTAGCGTACCTTCCCCTCCTGCCCCGGTGCTGATGACATCCTGTATGTGTTCAATTGTTTTTTGCGCAGATGGTATTTCATGTGTCATTCAAAACATGAAACTGTCCTCATCAGGTGGCATCGACGATATTAATTCAAAAGTGTTAAAAAACATCCATGAAACCATCGCCCATTTCTGTGCTTGATGTATGCGCAGTCGCTCTCCACAGGCATTCTTCCAGATGACTGGAACATGGGCAAGGTCGTTCCCATCTACAAATCAGGTAATAAGAACTGTCTATTGAACTACCGTCCCATTTCTTTAACAATCGTCCCGTGCAAAATCATGGAACATGTCATCTACTCTCAGATTGTAAACTTTCTAGATTCTAACAACTTTTTTCACCCCAGCCAGCATGGTTTTAGGAAAGGATTCTCCTGCGAAACACAACTAGCAATATTTCTACACGATTTGCATGCTAACTTTGACAACAACTTACAAACTGACGCAATCTTTCTTGATTACGCAAAGGCATTCGACACAGTACCCCACCAAAGACTAATGCTAAAACTATCCCAGTTAAACTTAGACCCAAGTGTACAAAATTGGATCAAAGCATTTCTAACTAACCGTTCTCAGTTCGTGCATGTCAATAATAAATCTTCCGCGTATCTCAAAGTAACATCAGGTGTACCTCAAGGTTCAGTTTTTGGCCCCCTCCTGTTTCTAATATATATTAACGACCTACCCCTCAGCGTATCCTGCAAAATCCACATGTTTGCAGATGACTGTGTAATCTATCGGACAGTAACTAACACTCACGACCAAGCTCTTCTCCAGAAAGATCTTAACCACATTCAAGAATGGTGCAATAATTGGCTTTTGTCTCTTAACCCTAACAAATGCAAACTTGTTATGTTTTTCCGCCGTAAAGATCCTTTCATTTTTTCTTATCATATCGCCAACGTCCCTCTACAGTCGCAACCATCCTTTAAGTATAATGGTGTCACATAGCATTGCGATCTTACTTGGAATGCGCATATTACTAACGTCATTTCATCGGCAAATAAAACTCTGGGCTTCTTGAAGCGTCACCTACGTCATGCACCAAAACATGTGAAGTAACTGGCATATCAGTCCCTCATCAGATCAAAACTCGAATATGCCTCCCCCATATGGAACCCGCCCCAAACATACCTCATTAACGACCTGGAATCTGTCCAAAATCGCGCCCTTCGATTCATTCATTCGCAGTACTCGTACATCAGCGTTTCATCATTGAAAGCACAATCCGGTTTATCACCCCTCTCTGTTCGCCGCCGTATCGCCACCCTTTCCCTCTTTCATAAATTTTTTCATTGTTCCCTCAATGCAGCTCCTTACATCCTCCCCCCGACATACATTTCACACCGCACAAGCCATCCACTTCAAGTGTCCCGTTATCGCAACAGAACTGTCACTTTTGCCGCTTCTTTTTTCCCCCGCGCTGTCAAGGATTGGAACGACCTTCCCTGCTTCATTGTTTCAACCACCTGCCCATCATCCTTCATTGCAAATGTTACAAATCACCTGTGCTGCGAAAATTAATGTGTTCAAATGTTTTCTTTTCCTGTGTATCCACCCCTTATGTAATACCCCCAGTGGGGTCCTTAAGGAAATAAAAATGAAATGAAATGAAATTCACCTTTCAAGAAGCCGTGCGCCGACAGCGCAGCAACCGCGGCTGTATCAGCGGTGATTCCTTAACTGTGAGGCAAAATATTTTTGTGGAAAGTTTTTTAACACGAAAGTCTTTTATGCCGGGGTACAGCAAGACCTCAGTAACGTAATATCCGTCATGAAAACGACATATCCGGATAAAGTTCTAGTGACGCCTTGGCTCCAGGACTGGAGCACACGATTATTGGCGCCGCAACGAGAAGTGTAAAACACTGTAGCAACTGGGCTGTGAGCTGGAGCCAGCATAGCCTTCGAAAGCGCCTTATACCCTTCTCTATTTAGAAGGTGCTCCCGTTTGAGAGAGTTGAAGCGAAGTAGTGCGTCAAAACGCTTATGAGTGCCGATAGTTGGCTCCTCGATGGGGCACCATATAGCCGCCCTTTTAAATTGTGCGGGTGTGATGCCCTCATTAACGGTTGGATGATTACATCCTCCACCGTTTTCCCGTGCAAAAAACGTGTTGCATTGAGGCAGAAAGCCAACAACGCAGACTGGTGAAGGTCGCCCGCCTGACTGCTTTGTTTTGATGACAGACGCCAGTGTGAAGCGGAACGGCGTTCAGGCATTCGCGATCCAAGCTATGAACCCTGATTCTCGCGTTCGACAAGCTGAGCTCATCGCGGCGCAGGTGTCTGCCATACACGCTACAGAGCAGAGCCGATGTGGTCGCACGTTTGCTGAAGCGACCCGCCCGCAGGATTTCGCTCGCCAAGCACACCCAAAGTGGTTCTGCAGACCCGAAAATTATGCTTCTTTTGCCGAAGCTGAACGGGACTTCACGAAAAGATTCGCTCACAACCAGTTCTGTATCGTACGCACGGTTTGCGAGTGCATTGGGTGTCCTTCTCCGGCGCGTGGAATCCAGTCTCCAACGTTGATGCGTATAACGGTCTCTTACTGACGAAAAAATAAATAGCGATGTGCAAGTTCATTTCAATGCACAATCAACAATCAACTGCTCCTGTAAAGGCACATTTCACTTGCGTGTTTCACCGACTTCTATAAAAGACGGATCGACCACATTTTTTCACCTAGTAAGAGGAGCGGATTGAACCGGATAGCGCCCGTAGTATTAGAAAATGCGGTCAACAATTCCCCACAATAATGCAGTGCCTTTCTCCACCTAAGTAGGTATATCTATGAACACGGTGTATGGGATCCGTATATTTTGAGATAAACCTGATTTTTGTGTTCATCCGGCGTAATTAAGTAACCGAACAACGCCAAGATCCGTTCACGCTACCTTCATAGATTCGACTTCTTGAACATCAACTTTCTTGCACTATAAACATATGCTTTGCCTAGCCACGACCACACCAGGGAATATGATGTTCAGACAGCTGTACTAACATAAGTATTTGTGGTGTTGAATAGATCACGCCTTAACCGCGCTCTTATCTTGATTTTCGCTCAATGTGAAGCCTTTGCTTAATTCGGGGTTTTAGAACTTAGTGAAATATTAGTTGTTTTGGTTTATATTCTGCCTATACCAGCTATGAATAATCAGGAAACACAGAGAAAACATGTTTGCGCGAGAAATCAGAGACTTCAGTAAAATGCTGGAAACACATGTCCCAAAATGTCACATTCAACGAAAACTACTGAAGCCTACCTTAAAACAGTACCTTGTAAACTTAGTGTGAAATTCCGTCACAGGTTTACAACATAGTCGAATGCTGCAGCGGTACATTAGCGTGAACCTTCTCAAGCGAATAAAGTAAACTTACCTCTTTAATGTTAAGAGGGACAACACCGTCCTTCGAATCTTTGGCAAAGCTTCCAAAATTTGCACAGTGGAACATCAACGCGACCTGCAACAATGATACGTACATTTTTTGGATCCGGAGACTGCTGTTGCCAGCCAGATGCCACTGCAGGAATAAAGCCAGGAAAAACTGAACAGGAAAACGGGCTGTTGAGGGAAGTTTTTTCAATTTGATGATGACTGAATTTTTCGAATTTGTTTCCCAAAACACAAAAACGCATTACATCATAGAAAATGTGCCCGACCATCTGAGGGTAACAGCTTCTATTCAAAGTTTTGAAAAGTTTAGAGGTCTTAATCTACCAAGGACTTTATATACAGTGAGAACGACGATATAATGGTTTAGACAGAAATGCGATGGGAAATAGGGGTTTATGGCGCAGATTTTTTATTCGTCATTATATCCTCGTGATGGGTTTTTATTAGAAGCGATGTGTTTGGCTTAATAAGCGAAGAGCGCCTTTCACAAACAATTCAATTGTTCTGTGAAAAATCCGTGCTTAAGAAATAAAATATTTTCGAGTTTGTCATTGCACGGATGAACGTAGTTGCATAAGACGTGCACGATGTGTGTTAATAGCGCTTGCTTGAAAATTTGAAATTATTAGGCGTTTTTCAAAGAAAATATTCGTTAATGCCAACACCCTAAATGCTATCTAATTATTGATTGACAACATTTCAGCAACGACTGTGAGTGCACGCGTACGCGATCAAACAACAAACGCCTGCCCAGCGCGTTTCTTGGTCGATTACGGGGGTAGGTTCTCTTTCTGAAACAACGTTGGCCATGGTGCTGGTCCTCTGCAAAAGAACAACGGCAGTGACCACCCGGAGAGGCTTATTCCACGCATTCTGAGCTTTTGGATTGGACGAATTGCCTAGTTGAGAAAATTCTAACTTTTATTATTATGCAATGATTCAAGATCATCGTAGCACAGCTGGTGTTTTTGAAATAGAAACAGGTCGCAAGTCTTTCCTGTTAGCACGATTCGTCAGCATACGGCGTATTGAAGACGTCTCGCGATACAAGGATCGTTAAACATTTTGTAAATGGTTCTGTAATGTGTGGCGGAAGATTGGTGTTATTTATTTCAACTCTGATGAGCTGTTGTTTTGTTTATGCTTCTTCTAGTGCAGACACATCACACTACGAACGGAAAAAAACCACGCATTTATGTTATTTCCAAGATGTAAAAGTGGCACATTGCTGACATCGTAATCTGCGTTCGGAAACTGTCTTTCGATAGTTCTACAACGTCCTCATATCCCGTTTTTTTTTAAATTTTGCATATGGCATATTGGACTGGTTGTCAGCAAAATTTCTCCAAATGACTGTTTAAAGTTAGGATGCAAAAAGTTGAACTAGAGTTTCTTGTTCGAATTATAAAGCGGGCAAAATCAGGGGACATTACAAAGTGTTTCTGACGAGCTCTAACTAACTTAGATATCGTACGACCTCTTTGAAGGACTTCCGTTAACCCTGAACGAGTAGTCTATTGAGGAAGAAAAACTGCTTGCCGCAAACATTTTTAATCAGTCGGCTGCCAATTACAGTTTCTGTGTAGCAACGGTTTTTATTTTTTGCCAGGCGGTTCATCTACAAACAATTACAAGAAGAAAAGTTTGCGGAAAAAGGCTGTCGCGACAGGTTTGGTTCATTAGGAGGGGAGTTTTTTACATCGTAAGACAAGCTTGCAAGCAGATGCTTTAGTAGCTTTGCTATCTATTCCTGCATAAAAGATGGCTCTGATATGGGTTGCTGAAATTGGCGGAACACATTACCCGGCTGTGCGTGGGCATGAACATAAGAAGGTACAAAAAAACCTATAAATGGGTCCTTATTGCGAGATATGGGGAAATTATAGGGATTTCCCCCAAAATGTACTTATTAGATTACGCCGCGGATCAGTGGTGCAGATGGCTTTTTAGTTTATCATTTGTGGTGTGTGTGCAGAAACTCTCAGAACTCCTATTTATGGTTAGGATCCAATGTCAACTTAGACATAAGGCCAGTAACCACCGGGCATAACTTCTCTTCTGGTCATCTCTTCTGCCTCATCGATCAATGTAATACATTGAAACTAAAAACTGGCGGATGGTACGCACTTGTGGGAATTGAAAAAAGGCATACCTGTTGCGAGTTTGTCAATCACACGACGAGGTTTCCGGAAGCCGAGCGTCTAGGGTAAATTTATTTTTTCAAACCCTGACATGTTTTCTCCCCTGAAAAGTACTGCTTCAGCGTTAATATGGTTTCCCCAGTACCTATCGGAGTCAGCTGGAAGCCAACTCATGGATCACGTTTAAAAGGTATGGTTAACAAGTACATTACCCAAAAAACTCGTGTACATCATCCACACATAATTATATGTTCTTCCGTTCGTTTGTGTGGGTGCATCTCTGCTTATCCGAGCAAAAAGAATATATAGAAAATTTATACTTGCCTCAGTTTACTGAAACGATTGGTAAAGGACAGCGACATTTAAAATCAATGTCGGACGATAGCTCGGTTGGTGTCTCTTGGGGGAAACTTCATTGAAGCCCTAACGTTTTCTTGTTTTAGATCTTAGGTTATGGGGAAGTCAACATAAAACCATGCAAGTACAGCGTCATTGCTTGAAAGCACATCAACTTTATCATTTGCTGTGAAGCTACATCGTTAAAATCAAACTGTCTGGCATTTTTGTTGTATCCAGAACCCTCTAACTCTCTTTCCTCATTTTTGAGCCAAGTCAGCTTCCATGTACAGGCGCCATGTTACCGTAAGCTTATGTACCTACCCAGGAGAACGTAAAACCAGAGTCCTTCAATGCTCCTCTGGTCATCAAAATCCCTGACAAGTTTCGTACGGGGAAAAAGGCTACCGCGAGGGGCGCCACCGCAGATTGGAGAGCATGGGGCGGCCGCCGCTGCTCTGTAGACAAACCGGCAGACAGTAACGTAGTAGCAGGTTGCCCGTTCGCACCAAATTTTTTTCCCACTCACAAAATGACAAGTTTATTTTAGCGGCCCACGACACGTAAAGCGAAAGGGCACTGCTGGAAGGCGTCTGTTTCATCATGCTCCGTGGTCCGTTCCCTGCCAAACGCGCTCTCACCACGCCGACAGCTGCCCTCCGATCAACACCAGCGCCACCGCGCGGCCTCCCTGGCAGCGTAGGAAGCTCTCCCATAGCGTTACCGCAAAGTGTCATGACCAGAAAGGCACTGATTGACTCCGGTAAAAGTCTGAATGACTTGAAAAGGTGGTTGAATATAGCTACGATTGCTTAGCGCAGTACATGCCACCAACCACACGGTGGTGTGTATAGGATAAGCCCGAAATCGCCGAGCAACCGGATGCAGAGCTATTATCTGAACTAGCACATAGCCTGTGAAGCTTCGCAAGCAGTAGTGCAATGGACAAGCAAACAGCGATTCCTTGTGAATGAAAGCATTTTATTACCTAATTATTTTGGAAATTTCAGGGTCGTGTGTTAACGCGATTGCGTTATTATGCTCATTATTCGATTTCCCAGTGGCTTCCAGGCGCCTCCTATTACCCGTGCCTAAAGACTTCTTCAAAAATGCCTCACCATTGCCCCCCACACGCTGCGACTAGGTCAGCGACAACGGAAGTTTAAAAAAAGGACAATATTACTAAGGTGGACACGAAGATAAAAACATGCAGTTTAAACAAGTGCCGCGCCTGCGCGGTAAAGTTTGTTGTGTGCTCAGTCAGTTGCAGCATGCTCGGTAGACACGGTCGCAAGCCGTGCGCAGATCTTCCTTCATCACGCCCACGCGTTTTTTGAACAGAAAATAAACGTAGATGTTTCCGTTAAATCCTGCCCTGAAGATAAATTATATCTGCAGTGGCGCCACAGTGCAAGTCACCGGAATTATATTTACCACCTTAGGACCTTTAAAGTAAGGCGAAATCTTGACACACGGGTGTTTTTGTTTTCTGCTTCCACCAGGTAAACGGCGGCCACGGCCGGGAATCGAAACGCAATCGCGAGCTGAAAAGAACAATGCGAAGTTTCGAAGCGCTGCACAAGATGAGGGACAGAAACACCTATGACGAAACACAGAGTACTCTGTGTGTCATCTTCTGTGTTCCTGTTTGTCGTCTTGTGCTGCGCTTCAAAACTTGGCTATGTACCAACTCACCCAAACCAATATTGAGCAGAAGAATACCTTCCCACTGAGGCACCTCGTCGTCTTTTCGTCTGGAACTGTTTCCGCCAACAGCATTTTTCGCCTTTGCTACGCTTAGATACTTCGCCATGTACCAAATACCCAAACCAATGTTCAGCAGAACAATACCTTCCCACTGAGCCACCTCGTCGTCTTTTACTCCGGAACTGTTGAAGCCAACAGCATTCGGTCGCCTTACAAAAACAGCTTGGCGAGATTTAACACTGGTCTCTCCGAAATGAAGAAAGGCATAGAATATAAGCATAGAGGAAATAAACTGATAGCGCTAGATTGCGTTTAATTACAAAAAGTTATAAAACAGTTTTCAATATGACCACGTTCCTGTGTCCGCTTCAAGCTGCGTTTCGCAAACTATAGGTGGCGAAACACGTCCGAAAAAATTCCCCGCATTTCCCCGAGGGGAAGAATGTGAAAGTGCGAATGCAGGAATTGAATCTGCGCGGGTTCGGTAATGTTCGCGAAAAAGAGATCACACACACACACACAACTACAAAGAAAGAAAGATGCATTTATTCACAGACACCTATTTGTGTTGTCGTTGTACTTGATTGCTAGAGCGGATCTCAGCTTTGAAATTTTGTGTCACTACTCCCTTAAGCCGGTGGATTAGCCCTTCTCACGCCAGATTCCTGGCCACTCCCCCACGTGGGTATGTGCCATGCACAGACACCTATTTGTGTTGTCGTTGTACTTGATTGGTAGAGCGGATCTCAGCTTTGAAATTTCGTGTCAGTACTCCTTTAAGCGGGTGCATTAGCCCTTCTCACGCCCGATTCTTGGGCAATAGCCCTAAGTGGGTATGTGTTAAAGAAATTAGGAACTCTTCTTGGCCAATCGCCCTAAGTGGGTACGTGGTGCGGACGGGCGGACGGACGGCGGTGGACGCGTGGTTCAGGGTCGCTTAAGAAGTGCATTCGCACTTAAAAATTACCATAAACACGGTACGGATGTTCCCCCAGAAAACAGTCACTTCTGCATACTTGGCCTAGAAACAAGCTGTAGTGCCAAACTCAAAATCACCAAGGAAAGAAACTTTTAACGAATTACTCACAAAGAAAAAGACAACCACAGGAAGATCATAAAAAACACATGCACAAACGCACATACACCCTCCAAACATACCCACACGCACACACAAACACACACTCCGCGCGCAAACACGAATGAAAGGCAAACACACCCGTCACTCACGCACGCACACACGCACAAACGCGCGTACACCCCACCACACTCACACACACGCACACTCACACACACAGATACCCACGCACACACACACGCACAAACGCACACACACAGACACGCCAGGCATATGCACACGCACACGCACACAGCGCGGTAAAAAATGCGACGTTTTTACTTGAATTACATACACTAATTATCATTTTAACAAACGTTTATCAGGACGTGATTACTAGAACATTTATTTACCTGAAAATGCGAGCACCCGTGTAACCGCCTAACCTCTTTCGGGGGCTCTCTTTATAGCTGCGTTATGATGTAAAATAGAAAAAGCTTTTCTATGTCCAGCCCGTTCCGAAGAATATAAAGTACACAAAAAAAATTCATCCCAGTATGCCCCAAATATTAAAGCGACTTGAAGTGAATGTCAGGAACTGGTAATCATTGCCTTTAGCCTAGCTTTTTTTGTCACGTCCTTCGTGTGAAAAAATCCGCGGAAACAGGTATTGAAAATAAATAACCACTGCCTCGATGCTTTCTGTAGTTTAGTCATAAAGAACCCCCGCACGGGGCACCTTGAGCAATCTTGGTGACGGTACTGGCGATACCGCGGACCCCGAGCCCCCAAACATACGCTGGATCCAACCGTGGCAATGTGTTTATAGGTGGAGGGTTAGAAACCACGAACGGTGGCCGTCGGAGCCCAGGTCAAGCTCCGGCGGATGGGCTCCCTGTCTGTCTACCAGGCAGGGAGCTCCGGGACCTCTTTGGCTACCAGGGTAAGGTCAAAGAAGAAAGTACCCCAGTCTCCCTGCTTTTCAATGTATCATATGGCATTTTCGAAACCCCCCCCCCCAGACGTGATCGGCCCCCGAAAAGGGGCCGCACCGAAGTTTCCTTTCCACCCCTACCAACTATCAACGTTCCAAAACATGACAACTATCCCCGTTTTTTGGTCCTCGAATCAATAGACAAATCCAAACCCGTCTCCTCCCAATCTGTATTCCTCGTCTCCAAGTTCCTTGAAGGAATCATTGGCAAATCTTTCGAAGCGAAAAAACTACGAACAGGCGAAGTGTTGGTTGAAGTCAAGACGCAGCAGCAAGCCACAAATCTCCTGACCCAAACCCGCATGGCAGATCTGGACATCCCTGTCACACCCCACCGCAGCCTCAACAGCTCGCAGGGGGTGATATCTCAGCCAGATCTGCTAAGTGAAACAGAGGCCGACCTTCTGGAAGGCCTGAAGGATCAGGGCGTAACAGCTGTCAGGAGAATCACCATCCGTCGCGACAATGTAGAAATACCAACAAAGCACGTAGTCTTAACATTCAGCAGTTCAAAACTTCCTGAGCACATCAATGCTGGTTTCATTAGGTGTGGTGTACGTCCGTACATACCTAACCCGCGCCGCTGCTACAAGTGCCAGCGGTTCGGGCACGCTACGACTTCTTGCCGCGGCAAACAGACCTGCGCAAAATGCGCCGCACACGACCACCCCACTGAAAATTGTGACTCCACCACCTTCACCTGCGCAAACTGTCAGGGGCCGCACGCGGCATGGTCCCGCAGCTGTGAGAAATTTCACCAGGAGAAGAAGATAATTCACGTAAAAGTAACCGAGAACATCTCCTTCCCCGCGGCGCGAAAGAGGTTCGCCTCTTTCCCCCTGGGGAGGTACGCCGACGCAGCTCGCCGGGGGGCGGAGCGGCGTCTTGTTTCGGCGGGGACCCAGTACCGCGATTCGGACTTGGTCCCGCCCCCGCCCCCCTCTGGGTTGCCTCAGGCAGACCAACCCGCCTCCGCACCACTCGCTGAGCCAGCAGCGGCTGTGGTGGCAACCACGTCTCGTGGGGATGCTGCTGCACCCACTGTTTCCTCCTCTCCACCGGCCCGAAGCGCCTGCGAGGGCCCGGAGGAGATGGAGCTGGAGGAAACCGCAGCAGTTCCCACCTCCGCCGCACCGCCTGTGCCACCCGGGGCGCTCCTGACGCCCTCGGCGGTCGCGGCCAAAACGAAGGGCACCGCAAAGGGTGCCCAGTCCAAGTCTAGGGGGCCCAGTCCGCTGGGCACCCCCTTGCCCTCAGATGACGACCTAGACGTCGAGCCGTTCCGGCATGCACCACAGCGGAAGGAACGGGCTCCGGCGTCCAGGTCAGTAGACAAAATGAAAAAGCCCCTTCCAAGAGTACAAGCCCCGAAAGCCGACACGTAAACACACACATACTCCAGTAGATCTAAACTTCAATAATGGGAAGAGAAAATATCATACATTGGAACTGCAGAGGCCTTCTTAAAAATCTTGATGATGTTTATGAGTTACTGCATTCCAATCAGCCAAGTGTCATGTGTGTACAAGAAACACACTTAAATTCCAGACATACAAACTTTTTGAATAGTTACCAGGTATTTAGGAAGGACAGGGTTGGTGGTGGTACATCTTCCGGGGGTGTGGCCATCATTGCCCGAAAGTCCTTGGCGTGTCATTCTATCCTGTTACAGACCGTCCTTGAGGCTGTTGCCATTCGTACCATAATTTTCAATAGGCTAATAACTCTATGCTCAGTTTACATCCCTCCTGATTTCCAGCTCTTGAGCTCGGATTTCGAGGGCCTTATGGATCAGCTACCCACACCTTTCATTCTTTTAGGCGACCTCAACGCACATAACTCTCTTTGGGGCTCTGCTCGCACAGATGCCCGAGGTCGCCTTATCGAAAAATATCTAACATCTTCGGGAGCATGTCTATTCAATACGAACAAGCCTACATACCATAATATAGGACACAATAGTTATTCACACCTCGATTTGGCGATTGGCTCTGCAGTACTCTTTCCATCTCTAGAATGGGACGTTGGCACTAACCCATATGGCAGTGACCACTTCCCAACCACATTAACATACTTAGGTAAAGGCCCGAGCAGTCCATCTTCCCATAACAGGTTCAATGAAGATAGAGCGAACTGGAGTACATTTACAGAAACATCTAAACTACACCACACATCCATTGAACACCTACACGTTGAAGAAGCTACCCAACTCCTCACGGCGCACATCCTCGACGCCGCTGAGAAGTCCATTCCCCACGCCTCTGGTGCTCCACGCAATCAGAGGAGGCCGTGGTGGAATAAGGACTGTAGGCGGGCGCGAGAGGCCCAGAACAAGGCGTGGGGTATCCTTCGACGGTACCCCACGTCGGACAACCTTATTTTGTTCAAACGGGCCAAGGCGTTAGGAAAACGTGTGCGCCGTGAGGCAAAACGAGAGAGTTGGCGCACCTTCCTTACATCTATTAACTCGTACACAGACACACACAAAGTCTGGACACGAATACGAAAACTAAAAGGACAACAGACACACAGCGTGCCCCTGGTTAGTACAACAGGGGACACACTGGAAGACCAGGCTAACACACTTGCACAACACTTTCAACACGTTTCCAGCTCTGCACACTACACAAACACTTTCCTGAGACATAAAACCACTTGTGAAAAGAAGTCCTTACATGATAATAACAAGTCAAAATCTGGTTACAACTCTGAATTTACTCTTTATGAGCTGAAGGCTGCCCTGAGCACATGTAAACCTTCAGCTCCAGGCGCAGATCAGATTACATACACAATGATACAACACCTACACCCAGATACTCTTGAAACACTCCTACACTTATACAACAACATATGGCTTTCGGGGCACATTCCGAAATCTTGGAGGGAGGCTATTGTAGTGGCGTTCTTGAAGGAGGGTAAGGACCCGTCTTCTCCCGGCAGTTACCGACCCATCGCCCTCACAAGCTGCCTGTGCAAGCTTCTCGAGAAGATGATTAACAGGAGACTCGTGTACTTCTTAGAATATAATGGTCTTCTCGAGAGCTGCCAGGCCGGCTTCAGGGTGGGGCGATCCACAAACGACCAACTCGTCGCCCTTGAGTCGTATATAAAGGATGCCTTTGTCCACAAACAGTTTTGTGCTACGGTCTTTTTTGATCTCGAGAAAGCCTACGATACCGCTTGGCGATACGGGATACTTTGCGACCTAAAAGCCTTCGGTGTCTCAGGAAATATGTTTAATACACTTCGTAGCTACCTGGCGGAGCGAACCTTTCGTGTGAGAGTTGGCACTGCCCTTTCAAATGTTTTCCTGCAGGAAAACGGCGTGCCTCAAGGCGGCGTTTTGAGCTGCACATTGTTCATTGTCAAGATGAACTCACTTCGAAAGGCGTTGCCACGAACCATTTCCTGTACAATATATGTAGATGATGTGCAAATTTCTTTTAAATCATGCAATATGTCAATCTGCGAACGCCAAGTCCAGCTTGGTGTCAACAAACTAGCAGGCTGGGCAGATCAGAACGGTTTTAAGCTGAACCCAGTCAAGAGCACTTGTGTTGTGTTTTCCAAAAGGCCTGGGATCAGGCCAGATCCAGACATCAAACTGTATGGTGTCTCGATTCCGGTCAAAAAAGAACACAAGTTCCTCGGTATAATTCTTGATGAAAAACTTTCCTTTATTTCTCATATGAAACAACTAAAACAAAAATGTCTTAAAACAATGAATATCCTTAAGGTTCTCTCACACCAATCCTATGGTTCCGATAAAGAACTCTTGCTGCGCTTGTATACTGCTTTGGTTGGGTCTCGTTTGGACTATGGCAGTGTGGTATATGGGTCGGCGAGTAAAACAGCATTGCGAATGCTTGACCCAGTACTACACTTGGGGCTACGGCTTGCGTCGGGTGCTTTTCGCACTAGCCCTGTCGAGAGTCTATATGTTGAATGTAATAAATGGAGCCTTGAGAACCAGCGAACGTACATGGACTTGCTTTATGCTTTTAAAATTTCATCTCAGAATAACCACCCTTTTTATCCTGTCCTTAACGATACATCCACATCTGTGCTGTTTGTAAATCGCCCGTCTATTACTCCGCCTTTTTCACTTCGAGCGAGAGAGCGAGCCTCAGATCTGAGTGCTTCGTTTTTAGACGTGTACAGGTCATCCTCTTTAAACATTTTACCGCCTTGGCAAGTTCGCCCTGTGTCCTGTGACCTTTCTTTTATAAAGCTTGACAAAAATCGGGTACCGCGAGCTGCAATACTTCAGCACTTTCTTTCTTTGCAGTTCAAATACCCACGTGCTGAATTCTACAGTGACGCTTCTAAAACCTCCACTATGGTGTCGTGCGCTGCTCATGGTCCAAATTTCAATGCAGCCAGAACCATGAGCGTGCACACAACAATTTTTTCAGCAGAGGCGTACGGAATTTTACTGATTGTACGACATATCCTTGAAAATCAAATTCCCAATTCTATCATCTACACAGATTCTTTGAGTGTTGTTCGCGCATTATCATCGCATAAACCCCCCAAAAACCACATAATTAATCTTGTATTCAACACTATCATGTCGGTGTATGCGGAGAAGCATCGGCTGCTCCTCTGCTGGGTCCCAGGACACGCTGGGATCGCTGGGAACGAGTTGGCAGACGAGAGGGCCGCTGCTGCTGCACTCAGGAACACTGTAGACATTACAACGATACCCTACAGAGACCTCAAGCCACACATAAGACAACACCTGCGCAGAACATGGCAAACACACTGGGGTGAACAGACAGACAACAAACTACATGTAATAAAGCCACACTTGGGACGGTACACAACTGACTCACACAACAGACACACAGAAGTCGCCTTGGCAAGGCTACGGATAGGGCACACCCATGCGACGCACTCGTATCTGCTGACGGGATCTCCTAGACCCCAGTGCGGCAGGTGCGGAGAGGCCCTATCCGTAGTGCACATACTAATCACATGCAAGGCACTTCACACAACACGACACAAACACTTCAGAGAACTCTACAGACAACATCTCCCCCTACATCCATCGTTTTTCCTAGGTGATGATGCCATTGTTTCCGTGAAACGTGTGATTGAGTATTTGTCCGACGTCAAGTTTTTAAACCTCATTTCCTATCACGCATCATGAAATCTGGCCCTATACACCAGCCATGCTCATTGTCGTGTTGTGATTTTACTTTTGTTTTTGCTGATTTTACTTAGTGTTTAAGGTTTCACCCCTATCATCGACTATTGTTTTGGCGCTCTTTGCCCCAGTTGGCCTTGCGCCATAAACATCCAACGATCATCATCATAGTCATAAAGAACAAAAATGCATAGGTTCTTGCTTGTTTGAATATTGCGGAATATTCAGAGCAAACAAATTAAAACAAAATATTCAGAGCCAAAATGGCACAAATGGGTGATTACAAGATTCAGTGCGCCTGGGTGCTTTCTGGAGCAGCGTGGCGTAACTTTCGTGTTATTGGTGTTGTTATTGCATACTGACCGACGACCAATATTCAACCTTTACAGACTGTAGTTTTCAACGCTCGTAGATATTACTTCGGGATAAAGCTTTCTCCTTGAGGACGCCGCTATTTTATGTAGGGTGCAGCGTCGACGTTTTAAAGCGAACGCTTTTTAGTGGGACCAGTGTCTTCCTGACAGAAACTAATGTATTTACCCATAGATTGATTGGTTTACTGAAATGCCCGCTAGGATGACACGGTGCGAGCCTCAAACTGGACATCAATTGTGTCAGAAGGTTGCACTAAATACGATAAAGATTAACGGTTCTAGTCAACGCAATGCACGCATTTACACTCAAGAAGGAGCGCAAGTCTGTTATTTTTCTTATACACCGCCTATCACTATGCATTTAGATTGTTCGTAGATGCGTTTACATAGCGCGCTAAAAATGTTCGCTTGTATTAGTTCTTGATTTTGCGATTGGAGCCTTTCAAAGGGTGGCGATCAATTACCACCCTTTCAGAAAAATTTAGAAACACTTTCAGAGACATTTGAGGCACTGTTCGCGCAGTTTTCATGTATGAAAGCTTTTGCGATTATCACTATTCTTCACAAAGGTATGGGAAAGTTTTTTTCAAGATGCTCATGAAGGTTCATAAGCATTACCGCTGAGGAGAGCAGAGGGCCGAGAAAACTTGTATAGAATAATTGCCTCCTGGAATGTAAACTCTAAATTGTGCGCTTTTTGCCAGAGCTCTAATATAGGCACCGCAATGATTTAAAGTTGTATGCTACCGAGTGCAATTTCACGTTTTCTGAAAGCTACCCTAACAGCTGCTTTCTAAATTTGCGTAATTTCTTTAATATATATAATAATGAAGGTAAGTAAACTACAAGACGATTGCTTATTTCGTTAACAATGATATTACACTCCTTCAGTAAATATCTCGTGTACCATTTTTCAGCTGTTTAAAACAACTACTTCTGGGATTAGAATTCTGGGATTCTGGCCTCATTCTGGGAATAGACATATGCTCTCGACGTGTTTATTCTTGTTTATTCAATATCTCTATCAAAATATTTCAGCTTTCTCGAACAATAATTACGTTTGTCATAACTTATGCGTGTCAATCACGTATTATTCGGTTCTGTTGCAAAAAGGTTGTTTTTGAAAGGCTGTTCGCGGTATCTTCCACAAAACCTTGCACTGACTGCGTGTACTCAAAACTCAACGCACCAATTAGGATCCAACAAGCAGCCGGAGTTAGAGCAATGTTCAGAAACAGTGACAGCAGCATTTATTAGATCACGGACTATAGATATCAATTGCACGAAGAAAGAGCCTTGTGCGAAGGCTAATGCAGTCGTGGCTCGCGCAACACGTCTTTCTCTATTCCCCTTTGGCAAGCTTCTTTTTTGTCCTTGATTGCAGATAATTTTTCGATATCGGTGACATGCTGCTGCACCACTGGATTTCAGCTCCACTTTGAATCCACATTCTTCCCCACTTTACTCTAATGTCAACTGCTTCTGAGTGTGCAGTTGCTGTTGAAGTAGTTTCACTTGTTACCAAAAAACCAATGAGGATTCCAGATCGGCCATAGCAGTTCGGTTCGCGTTTTGTCTGGGTGACCAGATGTGGGACTGCAAGCGCTAATGCTTCCAGGCAAAACACGCTGCAGGAATTGTGTTTTTTGCGGGGTCGATAACGATTGCCTAGCTTCGGTTGGCAAAAATGACAGCATCTTTAGACGCGTCGACACTTGCCGCATCATTCAGGAAAACGCAGCTAACATTTGATGAGATAGTTCCGTGTAAAATCTCAGTATTGAAGTTCAGCACTCATAAGTTTTTATTTTACCAAAGCTTTTACCGTTTTTACAATTCATTTAAAAAAAGTAGGCTTGCGAGTGTTGAGCAGTATACCGTCGTCTCATACGCCCGTTATGTCTCAAAAGGCTCAGAATAAACACATCACTAAGGTTACGACGAGTTTTTCTTAACAAATACGCCCTGAAATATGTTGCTTGGCACATAGTCACCGCAACAAAAAAGCTTTTATTAGTTTTTAAAACTCATTGAATTTTTCTTAGGGTGTGGGCCATTTTCGAGAGCTGTTTGCTACACTTGTTGTTGTATACCGATAACATACTGTTCTTCCCTGAAGCACTGCAAATTTTTTTAAAGTTACTTGTGCAAGCAAGCAGGCCGCTTTCGCTTTTTGCCCGTAATTCACACCTTGAGTATTCAAGATCTGAAAAAGAGGGAAAAGTTACTATACATTGACAATTTCTTGCAATTATGTCAACTATAGTGTTGAGGGGCGGCTGAGGTTTCTTCAAGGAACATATTTTTTAAGCGACCTTCTTCTTCGCAATCGACTAGAAAAACACGAACGTCGATGAAGCTGTGCTTCGGGACGAGCGTCGACGCATTGAATTACAGCGGGTTTTCTTTGCGAGCGTAAATTTGTCGGCGGCAACAATTCGGAAACAAACAACTTAGAACTCGAACTCTAGGGATCATACAAAGGAATTTCGTTTTATTAAAAACTGGGCGAAACACTCCACATAAAAATCAGATTGCCGGCGCAGCGTAAAAAACTAGAGAGGGAAACATGAGCTCTTCTACAAACACAGATAACCTGAACCCACAGATCTGGTCAACTGAGGTCTGATGTAAACAATGTGTTATGCATGGTTGCCAAGATTACGCCCTCTAAGCATGCATAAGAGTATTAAAAATAAAACCTATTTAAAATAAAACAACACCCACCTAAAAAAGAGTGCCCTTCCACTTGGTGAACCACAATGACAACGGAAGCGGTGTGCTGTTATAGGAGTGCGTGATAAAAACAGATTTTTATGTAATTGGCGATTGGGTACACAGGGCGAGCATAAATGTGCTGAAAGAGAGATTGTGCGGACCCGTTGCAATGCCTTCAGAAGCCTATCGTCCAGCGATGACCTTTGCTGCTACGGAAGCAGGTGCGAGTAACTTTTTCGCAGCTTTCGCTTGCGTTATGCAATCATTTTTTATTTACAACCTTTATTTGACTTGTACCTGGCAGTCTACAAAATCGAGTTTGAGTTTAAGGCTGGGATGCCCACTATCTCTATCTTGTACGTTTTGTTGTCTCACGACGTTTCCCAGTCTGCCCACTTACTGAACTATTTTTTATGTTCAGCTTTTACCGATCATGACAATTACTTCTTGGTATACTTGCGACACAAAATATGCGCCTCTCTGCCACAAATTGTCCGTCGTCCAGCCACATGTAGCTACTCAAAAAATGCTGTCATGGGTGCCTTGTTGTAACAGGACATTTTGTAGAGGTCAGGCCAACGCGTTGCGCAGAAAATGAGTCATGATGACTTCAGACATTGGCAAGTAATTTTAAACGTTATTAACAAAAGAAAATGCATGAAATAACAGCAATAATAAATTACTCGGCATAGTCCAACTCGAAGGCAGCTAGAGAAGTGGGAAGTCTTGCAGTTGACACTGTCGTGGTTGGGCGATGACGTGTCGTCCTTGGTCGTACACGAGCTGGCCGATAAAAACCGCTATGTTGTTGTAGCTCCCAAGCCATTTCCAGCCTTTCAGTCGTTGAGATAGGTGTGGCTTTCAGTTTTCAAATTTCAGATTTGTGTCGGCGTGCAGCCCAGAATTTAACAATCCGCGTTTTCATTCCTGCCACTATACTTCAACATTCCTTCAACGAAAGGCTGCCACAAGTGCAGGAAGCGTTGGATCAAAACAACGACATGTGCGAGCTTCGAAGATTAGTTTTGCGACCGGGAGTATGTGTCGCACTGTATTCTGATAGACTAATAAAATTCTGATTGGAAATGTACGCCTAGACAAAAGCACGGCGATTAAATGGGATGGTGAATTTTTTCAATGAAGCAATCCACCTAAAGTGATAATCGCCAGTTGTTTATAAAAACTGGTTACACTTATAAATACGAATAAAAGTTAGTACGGGCGATGCATAGCTAAATCTTCGGCACTAATAAATTATAGCAGGCTTTTTATGGCGTTGATGTAAATGGGTGTTCTATATCGCAAATAAAACAAACATTTCTAGTAAGCAGACTTTGTTCAAATAGACAGGGCTCGAGTTTTAACGTTTTGAATGTAGTGGATTTCATGCAGGTACTAAACGGCATCACCGTAAATATAACTGTTTTGTCTGAGGGTGCGAAAGCATGGTTTCTCAGTTCATGGCAACAATTACAATATCAGACGACAAATAACAGACGATAAATCCTAATCTCCGTTTAGCCAATTCTGGGCGTCATGAAAGTAGGACTTGAATATACGCGCGCTTTTATTTTAAATATACATCTGTATTTGACACAAGAACACTGTGGGTCATTCTTTCTCTCTAAGGCGACGGATAATGCCAGGTACATATTTACAGTACTGCGTAATCATTTTTCCCTAACGCATTCTTCAAGTTATCCTAACTGACGGTACTTTCGATTTTGGGGAGAGTGTAAAATTGTCATAAGATACATATTTAGTAGCCAAGGTATACATGATGTGTGACTGCGGTTGTATGGCTACCCCACAGTTGTCTTAATCAAAAATGGCTTTATAGGACCTCAGGGTGCAATAAAATGTATGAGCTTAAAAAGGGTGCAGGCCCGACCTTCTATCTGCCTAAAATATTCAGTAGGAAGCAACGGTTGTCAAATTCCACCGGGTAATTCAAACAGGCCCAGCGACACAGTGAAACCTCTCACTAACTCTAAGAAAATAAGTGATGCGAGATAGTTTTCGTACAATGTCTTAGGCACGCAAAACAAATTCAGAAAAAAACCTATAGATAGTTATGACCATCCTGAATGTGTGAATAAATATTACGCTGCACGAGAATAGTATGTTCGTGACTGGAAATCAAGATAGCCACTATCAATAACTTTCGGGCATAACTACAAAGTTTCTAAGACAATTTTTGTTTTGCAGAAATTGGAGTCCGTTCGATGGAGGGAAGCCGCAATACGACTAGGCACAAAAAGACTAATTCTGGCTTAAGGGCGCAGATTGCGGTGCTAAGGAAACTTGGCAAAAGTAAAATGTCTCATCAGCATGAGTCTGAAGCATGAAAACAGACTGTGATTACGCCTTGTTATTTAAAAGCGAACCGCCCTTCCTTCTTTTGTAGTGGGTGCTCCTCCTTACGCAAAGCCTACAATACACGATGTAGGCGGACTAATAAGATTACAAAAAAGCAGCAAAATGATAGCTTTGTCATTTATCTATCCTTGTAAATAATATTACACAAGCCTGAACGCAAGCGTTTAAACTGTTTCCCGTGACAAGACCCAGTTGTGCGTCCAACAACTAAGAAACACATAAACGCTTTCCCAGTCATCATGATGGTCAATAAGGGCAAAACGAACCAGGTGGATAATGTAGCCATGCCTTCGAAAGCTCTACTTGAACATTTCCACGGTATTGATATTAATACTGGAGGCCAACATTGGCCTGCGGTGTGCACGTGCTCGAGTAGCGACGTTGACGTAACGTGGGTCCTGCAAATAGTGTGGATGGTGCATCCAAGAGAACAAAGCGTTGGCCTGAGACTCAAAAGATGTATTTTTTGAACGTCTGACAGAAAGGTAACGTCCTGCCGCTTTGCTTGAATTGGCGATATGACCGACGCCAGAACAATGTGCTCAGATGTGCCATCGTGAGGCTCTATTCAGCGGGATTGCAGCATTGGTAAAGTTAGGAGTCTAATTAGGAGTGCAGCATCAGCGCTTCCGGGGGGAGGCCTGAAGCATATTGACCACGAGGACTAATTGCGAGCTGGAAAACTTTTGGGGTCGTTTTTTGGCAAGAGCTGGTACACCTGTGCGGAGACGCGGCCACAAAATGAGCAGAGAGCTGGGCACGCGATGGCGAGTTGGTTACTTGTTTTGTGCAGATATCCAGTGGGTTTGCCAAACTTTTTATACGTCCACATTGCATGTATTACAGCTTCCTATTTCTTTATAGGACTCAAGGCACACCGACTACGTTTCTTCATTCGATATTCGTTTTGTAGCTTTGAATTGGGCAAATGTCACTATGGGACGTGTTTTTTTGGGAACACTTTTTAGTCGTGGACACCATTTGACGTTGTTTTGGGCTAACTAGATACTGCAGGGCTTTCAAAGGTCGGTAACAATATTTTTGGTTTACGTGCTTTTTATGCTTTCGGGTAATTAACGAGGACATTTACAGTCATGCCAAATGTATTAATATTCTTCAGTTTCTCTTTTACGCCCGATGGATATTTTTGTACGTTTATGAGTTGATCAACCATTTGTGATAATTGTCTCAATTGTATGTTGTATGTCTCGCCATTTGATAACTACTGCAGGTCTGCACTTCCTAACACCGCCTAACAACAACTGTTTGGAAATAATATGAGTTACACACGTAAAAATTTTATTCTGAAACACTAAAACATGGCGGTCTTAGTCATTTTTGTCAAAAACAGTTTTTAAAGTTTTTTTTTAAAAAGGCAAAGTTGTCGTTATACGTTTCCGAGTTGCGGAGACTCCGAAAAAAGCAGATTTTGTCGAGTTCACTAGCTTCTAGAAAAATTAAAGGGGTAGATAGACGGTCCTGCCACACTGTTACGGAAGTTTTAGGTGTTCTTTTTTTCCTTCCTCGTAAGAGCGGGCACAAACATTCGGCCACATTTTGAATTAAAAAGTGAAGGGAGAGGAAAGAGCACAGCTTGTGGTCTTCACTAGAATTAACCTGTCTTTTAGCAGGCTTGCGCCTGCCATAAAAGAACTATAACTAAAAACGAATTTTTTTTAAAGAAACTAAGTACATCAATGTCTACAATCCCCTGCTTTTAAAATTCAAAATTCAGAGTACAAAAAACCGAAGCCATAGTCCGCTCAAACTAAACCCAAAGTATATACTAAGCGCAAAGATTAACTTGATAACAATATCGAATAGTAGCCGGTTTTCTAACGAGAGCGACCCATGTGTTACTCCGAAAATGGAAGGGGTTTCCTTCTCCTGCTTTTTCTGTTTCATTTGCATTTTGCTGTTTTTAATTTTTCGTACTAGGTTATAGCTTTGTTGTTGTTTTATTATTTCCACCGACCTCCCGAATGCTTCTGCGCGTTTACCTTTACGTCTTGCAAACAGACGCCTTGGGAAAGCGACACGGAATTGCTTTTGTGCGCTATTGGAGCTAAATTCAGGGTTGGTTTTGTCTTTTTACTCTTCAACATTAAACCATTTGTTTGTAATAGGTGTATATCTTTATCCCCCATTCCAGTAGTTGTGGTGCCATAAGCACCAACAGAATTTTTGTATTTCCAATCGGCAGGGCATGAAATCGTTTCCCGGCGCTGCTAACCATGAACCCGTTGAGATTTTTGTTTCACCATGTCGTTGGGTGCCGTCTTTGAGGCGTATATGTCGCTAGGTTGATTCCAGAAACTTTCTTAACCACAGTTTTGTTTTCATGTGCGCATCCGAACACCCGCTTATTTCTTTTGTACCCCTTGCCACTTTATTTCATGCTTATTGGCCTCAGAGTTTTCTTTTACTTTTTGCCAATTATGGCAGTTATCTGTTACCGATCGCCACGAAAGGAGCTAAAGCCTAAGCAGCTCCAGCGGGAAAACAAAGTCATGCGGGGATGCCTGCGCACTCATTGCTAATGCCATGAGGATAATCAGTAGCTTTGCACAATTGCTAACCGTTTCTACACGGTCGGTCTGCCGATACACTGAACCGCTAAATGTCCAAAGAATGCGGCGACGGTTGCATGCTGGGCCACCTTGTTTGTTCTCTCAAGTTTTGATAAGGAATGAGGTAGCGCTATCCAGAACAGGTTCACCTGATATTGGAAGATTCATTATTTAGAGCCACGCTGACCATACATAACCAAGATTTTGTATATTAACTGCGAGAGGCATGGCGCATTAGCCAGCTACTGTGTACAGTGAAACGCATGTAGTATTACTTCCAGTGCGCTTTGTGTTTGAAGCTTGGTCGCTACTCGCTGAGACTGCGCTGAGATGTCGTTGAGATTTGGGTCCGTTCATTGGTCGCGGTACTATTGAGAGAATAAGCTTGGCGAATATTTTTCGAGAGATTAAGCAATGGTGCTGTGTCGTGTGGTTCTATCGAATAGCTGGGGAAGAACACTTCGAGGTAATGCCACTTTGTCAAAAACACTTCTTTTACATTAGCAAGCGCGGTAGGATAGTTTGAAAACACACATCAAATAATATTACCAATTTGGAGATGGATATATCAAGTATCTAACAGAGATTTCTGTCAAGTCTGCTATTTGAATTTGGTGTACTCCTCTAACTTAACCTGAGGGCTTATTCGCCTGGCATAAAAGATAGGAACCAAAACGTTGCTTATTTGTTTTCTGTTTTTTTTTCGAAAGCAACTCAAACCCGCTCAATCTATTAGGTGATGTGTGATAACGCAGACATCTCTCGTAACCCTTCAACTTTCACTCACATTTTTGTTCTGGCTCTCATAAAAGCACCCTTGTAAAATGTGTGACTGCGAAAGAAAGGAAAACGTTGTAAAACTACTCACTTGGAGCTCGATCGCTTTGGAACACCAAAAATACACCACATGTATGAAGTTCATCTTCGTACACCATCTGCTCGATCGATATTGGTTTTGTGTTTTGAGTTCCTGCTTAGAAAATAGACAACAGACAGCAAAAAAAAGTGTGATGTTTGTATGTGCAACCATAATTGTTACATATTGATAAAGTTATATTAATAAATATATATTTCTGCACTAGAATGTCCTTTAAAAATTGCCTAAAGCATTCCCCAGGCGTCACAATATACCCTTGAACTATTAAATATTGTCACGGGACCAGTGGACAATGCCCCATGGCGGCATAGCTCGGCGTCGAAGACGACGAGGAAGAGGGCGCGTGCAGATTGAGCGGACTCGGCCATGGCCGCTTGTAAATAATGTAAATAGATCGTTCGACCCCATTCCATCGTTCGTCTCATCTGTGTCCTGCCGCCACGTAACATTTTGGTGAAGGTGCTGGGTACAGTACCATCCCGGACACGAGCTTCACCCCACCTCGACTCATGAAGCGGTCTCACCCTGGCTCTTGGAAAGCGTCGGCCCGCCCCAGCCCCGGTGAGCCATGGACGCGATCATTCCCCAGCCCCGTGTCCCCTGCCCGTGACCGGCCGAGACCAGACGAACTGATTAGCCACGACCAGACGTACCGCCGCCGACGTTCCCCCGCCCAGATCTCCGGCGCTTCTCCGAGGGCTTTGGACGCTGCCTCGTAGGGTCGGCGGTGGTTACAGCTGTTCCGGGGCCGGTGCTCATCACGACCATCACCATCATCCGTGGCGGCAAGGAGTTCACTGTATATACTCATCCCGTCTCGTCCTCACCGCAGGTATCGACGTCAAAACTTTCCGGCTGTGCGTCGTCATTTTCGATCACTGCTAAGACAAGGTCGAGCTGCCGACCCAGACCCTCGCAGGCGGAAGGAATCAACGGCACCGCCTTCGAGTCGTATCCCTATGGCCTCGACCGGGACGGTCGTCTTTGCCCGGGGGGGTAGTGTCACGGGACCAGTGGACAATGCCCCATGGCGGCATAGCTCGGCGTCGAAGACGACGAGGAAGAGGGCGCGTGCAGATTGAGCGGACTCGGCCATGGCCGCTTGTAAATAATGTAAATAGATCGTTCGACCCCATTCCATCGTTCGTCTCATCTGTGTCCTGCCGCCACGTAACAATATTTACTAGTACGTGCTAATTATTTTTTTTTGTTTTCGTGTGCCTAAATAAAATTTGGGAATACGGAGTGCATATCCTGGTGAAATAAACATCCTCCGTAAGTCCTCACCACGAAGTGGACGCTGTGTTGCTGGACAAACCAAGGCCACATTTATTTCATCCTACCACTACTTGTGTGCTATTCAGTAGGGTAGTGTTTCAGATACTGCAGTTCTATGAAAAACAGCAATGCAAATTATCGCATATTTACGTTTTGTCTATGAGAGTGTCATTTTGTTGAATACTATTTGCTTTGGAAGGAACTCTCCTTCTGATAGTTATCATAATCAATAACCTACGTATGTTCACTGCAGTATAAAGCCCTCTTCTACTGACCTCCACCCACTTTTTCTTGTGCATGTCGAGACTATTGCTTCCCTCCGAGATTCCTCATTTCTTCTTTCAACCAAAATATTACCCCTTTCCTTATTCTACTCCCTCCCCTCGGCACCCACTGCGTTACCATTGTAGCTCGCTGTCTCATTATATGGTCAGGCAGCTTTCATTTGACCTTGTAATTTCAACTATTAAATTTAACTCTCAAGTATACTCTCTGTTCCAGATGGCTATCGCGCTATGCCTCAGCGTTATCGCTACTAGAATTCCTTCAAATGTTAAATACGCTGATCTAAGTTTTTTTTTTCAAATTATTTCGTAAGACGCAGAGTTCGGCTTTCATACGTCATCCGCGTAGCACGCCTTTTGTTTTATACTATTCTCTTCAGTGACAGAGGCAACATACTGTTTATTATGTGCGGGAACTAGCTGAGTGCAACAGAGGTCACACACAATATGCTGCGGATCACTTTCTTATGGCATCGGTAAGCGCGGAGAACTTGTCCAAGGCAGTTACGGTTTTCTACTGGCTGAATGGGTGTATTACCTAAGCATAAGTAGGGAATTTTTGTCTTCACTTTAAATTTTAATGCCAGACTTTCTGATTTTTGTTCCTCAAGCCTTTTCGCAGGTGCCTTAACGACTTACTGAGCAAGAATGGATTGTATAGAAACAGAAAAATTGTTCTAATATTTCCGGTTTATCGGTTATCCCCCGAGTCCCAGTCACGCTTTCTAAATACCCCATTCATATTCACTGTGAACTGTTTCCCGAGTTTTAATCGCCTAGTCGAAATCCTTATCCGCTCGGTACGTTTCCGTTCTCTTGAGGAGGAATGTACATCCAGCTCTTTCCTTTTATATGCCATCTATGAGCCTTATTCAGGTCTCGTCTATTTCCTGCTATTATTATTCTTCGAGCGCAACTTCCGTGTTTGTTGTATCAGACGTTTTTGAATAGTCGCTAATTATTTTGTAAATGACCCAGTTGTTATCAGCGGATTTTTTGGTACCTGATTGATTTCACACATGTGGTGCGTTGTAGAGTATCCTTTTCTAAATACAACTCATTTATATCGTTCTGGAAGTCGAGGCTGTGACATATGTGAATTAATATTACGTTGGTAATCATCTTGTCTACGACCCACAGCGTTATTTTTCTGGCTAAACACCTCGCAACGCGGTGTTTTTTCACGCATGCTGCGTCGCGGGTATCCCCTTCGCTACAAAAGTTACGTACTCCAACTACAAAAAATGTTCACTAATTGCGCATAAAGCCACGTGCGCACTCTTTCATTACAAGAGTCACACGGAAATGCTGGTGGTGATACGTAGGGCATGGTTGCAGCAGCCATAGTAGCTCTTTTTACCTGCTCAGAGACTTTATTACTTCTCTCTGTACGACCGAGTGGAGTCGTAACTCGATACCTAAAATTTATCTACAGGTTTCTTTTATAAAACGCAAAGAATTACGGGTAAAAGAATGACAGAAGACTTCTAATCATTATCCAATAGATGTCACTGACAGAGGGCTTTGAGGTGTCCCTTCCCCTTGTTTGCGTACTATAGCCCAGGTGGCTCTTCTTTTGACCCACTGGAAGATACTTTTTTTCGTTGTAAGTTAGTGAATATTCGTAATTCGTAAATCGACACCGCCAAGTCATCAGCATATTTTTAGTAGTCGGACGGGAAGTCACTCGGGTAGAAAGAGCGAAAATTGCCATCTACGAATTACCCTTCATAAAAGCAATACACACAACAATTTTGTCGTGTCTCTTCGTCAGCCGAAAACAGTCGTAGGTCGCTTTTCATTGTCACGTTCAGAGGGTTATCCCTGCTCTGAGACAACCTATATTCATGAACATATTCGGGAATACACCAGTTTGTCAGCTGGTTCAATGCCGCCCAGTTACAAGAACTGTCAATCTTTTCTTACGATTTTAATGCGATTAAGAATATATTGAGTCAACAAATGATAGCGCGGCGATTAATAATATATTGAGTCGACAAATGATAGCACGACGCCTTTTCTCTCTCCGCGGACATAACCCATGCTGGATTATTGCGGTTGCTAATCAGAAAAACCATTATTAGGGGTACAAGGTAAGTTAAACTAGATAGGTGGAGGTATGCTACAAAGGATTCTTGGGACAAAAACCGCGATCTTTCGCAGCAATTTGCTCACCTAGGTGTAGTAGTAGGTCCCACTTCCCATGACTCACTAACCCAAAATTCGGCCCTCCATCCCAAGCAGACATACAGTACCTGAAAGCGGCGGCTTGAAGGCCAACTAGTTGTGATAGGAAGCATCTGGAACTTCAAATTAGCGACGTTCAACCCACGAGCTATGTCTAGGTATTGAAGTCTCCCTGCAACATTGGAGAAGCTCTAAGACTATAAGTTGGATTTAGTACAAATAATAGTAGGTACAAAAACCAGGAAAACGATTCACCGAGTTCAGTAGCGCGCGCACTTTTTGCTAAGGAATGCACCAAGCAACAAAAGATGGTGGGGTGCAAATAAAACCCAGAGAAATAGCGAGAAATGTTGAGTAATTCCTTATTTTACCCAAATGGTCACAGTAGTTGTGATCAAGCTAATCAGGCTATAGAGGTAAGCATAGTACAAGCATGTTCGTTAACAGCTCGGTATCATGATGAAGCTGTAGACAGTTTCTACGAGGACTCTTGTTCGGCGATAGAAGCGACTGAGAGTTCACCACTCCTATTGGAGATTTTATTGCAAAAGGAGACGTGAAGTAAATTGGAAAAATTTCCGTGGGAACTGTGGAACAGGCAGTCGGAAAAGTATAAGAGATAACACTGTGGATCTGGCCTCGAAAAATCTTTTGTAGTTGAACGACAAATTATTCTGCAAAATAAATAATAAGAACTGTACAAGGCAAAACCCAACGATCCGAGAAACTTTAAAATTTTGTGTTGCCGAACTTCAAAAGACAAAGAAAGAGACTTGCAAAATGTAAAAAAAACCCAGAGTGGCGTGAGTCAGGATCCCTGCACGGGAGATTGAATATTTCTCGAAAACAAATGCACGCTTTTACCAGGTGAAGAGCTGGGCAGTGTACACCGGCTAAACAACAACCTATCAACGGCAATACCAGACTAGGGCAGCAGATGCAGAAGCAGCATGCGGGAAGCGACCCATGAAGCCATCTCAAAAATAAAGAAACCTATACCAAAACATCAGTATATGAAACTTCAGTGTGCCCTGGAATAAATTGAATTATAGGAGATGTCGAAACCATTATAAAAAAAGTCATTTCTGAGCGTACAACGTGGCAGGGTTCGCGGAATATTTTGATTATGAAGGAAGCTTGAAAGTAACTGAGAAGAAGTTAACTATAGAAAAACGCATAATATGCACACAGAGACCATTAGGGTTACTTTACGCAAAACAAGAACGAGGCAGTAAAACTAGTGGAATGAGGCTGCCCAAAACATTACCGCAGCAATGTTGAACGAAAAGAAAGGTGTAGGCCGACAAAGGTAGGTAGAGATGTTTTTCCTTTTAGCTAAGTTGAAGAAAAAAGCCGTCAAGAGCATGGAAAAGGCAAAGGTGTGGTTGCGGTTCACGAGCTTTAATGTCACATGCCTCTTACCGTGTCGCAAACAACTGAATCACAGGTTTTATTCAAAGTGAATACCGGTATTTGTCTGGTGCTCTCTGCTTTAGGACACTGCTCTCTACCTGGACAGTACATTCAAAATGAGATGAAGTTTAATTGGTGAGGGGGCGGCTCCTGACATGCCGTTTCCTGCTCTGTTCTTTCAGCCCTTGTATAACACATAGTGTCCTAAAAAATGATACCAAAGCTAGTTTAAAAATTACGTGCGTCGTATGTAGGGCGGTTTATACTGAAGATATTAGGCGTAAACTAATATTATGAACCATATTAGCTGGAAACATACAGGTTCTGCCTGGAAAGAACCACCGGGATTTCACGTTTAGGTAGTCGACGAGTGTAGCTGTCCAAAAAAAGTGTTTTAACTAGACGCGGAGCATCTGATTTGCAGAAAGCAGTGCAAAGCGGTACCCTGAGTTATAAACTACATATGCTAAAGGCAGTCATAAACGTCACCGCAGAAGGCCTGACTTTATGTTATCGGCCATACATTATGCTTGTCGGCCTTACTTTATACTCGTACTCAGTTTCGTTACCAGGTGGACATTGGCAATAAAATTTCTAGCAGCGTTGACCGCCGTTTGTGTGTAAAGATTCTGGAATCATCGATCAGGACATGATGGCTATGTGAAAGTGAGTCAAACCACGGGATGGTTGACGCACGGCACAATAAACCGCCGCGAGAAGTTCACTAGGCCATTAACAAGGGTTGCAGATATAGGGCAACTCATCCTGAACAGCACATCACCGGTGCGGACTTGCAAAGGCAACAGTCGAATTCTTTTGAAAGCGAAAGAATGCCGCATGAAATCTGTTTTTGTATGTTTATAAGCCTGCATTTCGGGCCTCTGAGAACCTTTTTTGTTACAAAAGTTAGAAGCCTGTTGGAGGCCACGTTCCAAAGTCTTTTGTGTCGGGCTGCTTGAGAAGATATCTTGCATGTAGGCGAATACGGCAGGGAGCCCCACGTAGTGCTGAAAATAATTTTTGAAAGATGGGCTGCGTTGCTTAGCTGAGAGGGAACTCTCACATATTGAAACAAACTGAAAGACAATTCAGCTATTTAGGCAATCTCTAGGAGTTTGGCGTGCACAGCAACATGTTCTAAAAGCCATTGAAGGCGTTCACCGTGCTAAACAAATTGTGGTTTTCGGTGACTTTAAGTCTTGTATGTGAAGAACGGTGCAGCTTTCCTGTATAGCCGAGCCGAGTGCTGTGTGGTTATCTCAAAGACAGCTCGGTGAGGGTGTGCTGGAGGCGTGCGCCTTTTATTGAATCTGTTTTGAATTCCCTTGAGAGGTCTCCCGTACGTCACATCACCATTATGGGCAGTGAGAAAGCCTGCAGTTGTTTTGGCTGCAGAAGAGGCACCACACAAGATATGATGAGGATGACACTCCGAGTGCTGCACGTAGAATATGGCTTCGACTCGTGCAAGGAAAACATTGTTGGTAACGCTCCAGCTCATCGGAAGATGGAGCTAAAGGGCTGCGATATTCTGTACGCGTGTTGTTATGTCATGATAAACCATGCCTTCTGTGGGACGATGGTTGCTTTATCTTGATAATAAATTGAGTGAGCACAGCCCAGTAGAGGGGGTCGCTTTATACTGTTAGAGAAAAGGGCGATCATTTAAGACTTCCATTACTGAGTTTCTTGGGGTGCACCTCCACCATATAAAATTAGTCGTATTTATATTTTCTCTGTAGGTAGACGGCACGAAGGCGTTTATTGGGCCGTCGAAACCATCTCAAGACGCGGTAGGCGTTGGTTTGTGCAGCAAAGGCGAGCTATGTGGACGCGATTGGTTTCGAATGATAAAGGAAGCGGTACAACAGGAACATGTAGCTCGATTAACTCCAGATGCAGGTTACAGCAGTTGAGTATATAGATTATTTCCGGAATCAAGCGCTGATTTCATAAAAACTAGTGATGTTGCTGTACGCCACAAGCGCAACTGTTTACTGCAATTCGCTTGTATTTATTTTATTATCTCACAGCATGTAATACCTAACGTGGACAGTCGAACGAACATTAAGATAGGACAAATAACCTCTGCTTGGCTCTGGACATTTTTTCCTGCTTTTGCATATTTTACAAGTTGCTGGCAGAGCTGATTATATTATTGCAGTCGCAGTTGCATGAAATGCCCCTTTTGGAGACTAGTGTATATTGAAACAAATTTTTCGGGGAACAGAATTCGGGATCTCAATTATAAGTCCGATTGTTTTAAAAATACATGATCAAGGTGCACCGTTTGCAAGGAATACGTCTTTACCGGGCAGTTTCATCACACTATTGTTCTGTGCTACAATGTTGAACCAAGGGATGGCCCCGTGGGAAAAATAAATCCGAAACAGTGAAAGATTGTTACACTGCATTTTGGTGCGGAGTAAAACTAAGAAATAATAATTTGGCAATATACAAAACCCTTCAAGACAATATACCAACGCTCATCAAGACAATCGTGCACCATCGTAATTTATTGCGAAGAAATTTATGGTATTTTCATATTTTTTCTTACAGGCCATCGCAACTATCATATGATCAAATCCTTCTTTTGGTCTTTAGACCGTTTTGACTGCTAATAACTTTTACTGCGTGCATGCTGCGCACAGAAGCATGTTTCCTGTATTACAACGGGCATTTATGCGTAAATATAAAACGACGAAATCTCCGCACTTACTTCGTATGAGAGAATTTCACAAATTCTAATGCAAATTATGTGGAATATTTCTCGAGAAAGATTATAATAAAGAAAAGCAATGAAAGTATTGAGGCAACAACTTTATTATCAATCCTACAGCTTCTCTTAATACAATTTGGGAAAAACAAATTACCCGTCCACCCTGCAAGGACCAAGCGAAGTCCACAAAAAACTCAGTAAATCTGTCTGGCCAATAAAGCTGTCTTTTTGATAAATTTTACATGAATGCCAAAAGTGACAGTAGTTCCTAATACGAATTACTCTAAAATATTGTTCGCCAAGCAGGTTCCCTACAGTGCGATGCATTGTGCTCTTGAGACAGACTGCATGTCGAAGAAAGAAAACTCGATAGCTGAAGTAGGTTAGGTAGCTGAAACCTTTGGTAGACTATCCCCTTTCAGGAGTGAAGGCACAGACGGGGCAAAACGCGTGCTCTTGGAAATGCGCAGTGAGCTGAGCAACCTACAAGATGGTGCTTTCCTTCCTTGTTGACAGGAGCAGCCGAAACGTTGGACAACTAAGTGATAACTTGGCCTTTGGTTTCACGTTCTCTGAAAAGGTAAGGATGCCTAGCGCAAACTAATACGTATAAAATATTTACAAGCTGTACCCCCACAAAAGCTTTGTTACGGCCGAAAGAATAATGTTTAGGCTTCCACACCGTAGGCTTGGATACAATCTTGCCAAGACTACTCCAAGGGAGCCAAAATGAAAGCGCGTTTCAATTAAAAACTTTGCGGTTGGGGTCTTTGCCCTATTTTTTAGCATGTATCTACGCAGACAGTTTTTTGGAACACTTCGAAATAATATCGTAAGAATTCGGAAGCATTTTCTCTTTTTTGTTTAATTTTCTGGTGCACGTCGCAGTAGAGGCGGGATATTTTTACGATCCGTAACGTGCGGAAAGCCGTTATTGCCAAGTGTAGCGGTCACAACTATTGGGCTACAAATGAGTTTCTCGGCAATCCGACAGGTGTCCTGGCCAACATAAAAATATCCAGAAGCCTATAAAAAGCTATACTTTATTTATAGGAGTTAGTTTTTTTACTTCGTGCTTTTGCGAGACAGCTTTCAGAAAAGTTTGCACGAGCTGTGTGAAAATGCTTCCTATCTGTAACTTTTCTGACGAAAATTGGTTTTTCAACTCCTGTAAAAGCATGTTGTCTCGCAATTAGGCAAATAGTTCACACTTTTCTCAGTAGCAATCAAACTCCTACCTCCCTACGCATCGCCATCTGTAACTGTTATAACCCTTATCAAAAACCGGCTGCTACTTCCTTTTTGCAACTTGAGCGTAGGCTGGCTTCGGGACTGATTTGGATACTGTATATTTTTACGTAAAGCTTCTTTAGTAATTTTTAATACTCATGAGCCCCCCTACAGAAACTTTTAAACATCTGTAATCGGAGATGTCCAGTTCAACCTTAAGGGTTCCAAATAATATGGCTGAGTACTGCTATAAAAGTTGCAAAAACAGCAATGCGCTTCGTTGCCGAATGCATTTACACTGTCCTGAAATAACTTCTTGAAATTGATGCAGCTGCCTAGCCTTATCTACAGTCTAATAGCATCATCAGCGAGTATGGTTTATGATGATTACTTAATAAATGAGGGTCGAATGGCATCTCCAGTGCAATAAACCGATATTGCAACCAAGCACGAATTGTGAGACACGCATGGCGATGTGTTTGCTTGCCGTACGAACTCAATTTCATAAAAACCCTGAAGTTAGCTTTTCTTCTCCCGTTCCACGAAAGCTAGTTAGAAGACAGCTGGCATCTGATAACATCAAAATGATTGTATTTTTTCGGATACAGAACGCATGATGACACAGCTAAACCCCTATATTCAAGGTCATTCAGAGATGATTTTATTTGTAAAAAGTAGTGTTGCGGAGGTAAAGCTCCTTTTGTTGCACCAAGTCATCATGGTCTGTTGCCGAAGCAACAAAAGAGGTCCGATAGGTATTTATGGAATGTAAATATAATTTAGTAATAACCGTTGTATTTATGTATTTGGTTGCAATGTCGAAATCTTAGGGAATCGTAAGTCCATCCGGTATTGAATATTATATTTTCTAAATTGAATTTTCAAAGTGGTTCCATGACAACCACAGTTTGTTGAGATTTGGACCAATATTTTAGCGATACGAAGCACCGTCTAACCAATAAAATTTCTGGGCGACGGATAATGGAAGCTTGACTCCAAGCTTTTGACCGGAGCATCGCAATGCTGTTCTTTCCCGAGGCGGGTGGAATTATGTTGAAAACTACTGGACTCCTTAATTTCTATTCAAAGTTATAACTTGGGCTTCCAGAGGATAACGTGGAGCGATTGTCGTCATGCCACAAGCGGTTTTATTTATACTCGACTGAAGAATTGTTTTCTTGAAGCCTGAAACCAGAGTGACGAAGTATGCCTGTCAGGTCTGTTAGAGTAGAGAGAGAGAGCAGAATACGCGATGGCCAGTAGCCACAGTGAAAGTCCTACAAAAAGACGTGATTCTGAATTTCCGCCACTGCCGAAATTATGGCTAGACAGTCGCGCTAGGGAAGAGAATAATTGCGCTCATCATGTGGAAAAAGAATGCTGTTGGGACCAATCTATCGTGGCTACCTTGATGCTAGGTCAACACCGCGCCAATCCTACGGGCTCGTCCAACATATCCTTAAGATTTTGCTTGCGCCTAACAACGTTCGTGTGCTCGTACTCGTGGGTTCAGAACCAAAGCCGTGCTTTCCATTTTATATAAAAGATGGCGTTGGGCAGCTTTACAACAAATCCTACGTGTTGTGATTTTTAACTTGGTCCAACAAATTCGTCGAATCTTCAACACCCGGTTGTCCATCCTGGAGAAGATACTGGGCTCGTGTGGTTTCAACAGGATGGTAGGTCGTATGGCTCTAGCTCAATGTACCTCTCCACCTTTGGCGGGAATCTTTGACAGACCATTTTACCGACTTCCGTGAACCTTGTTGGCAACCGGGGTACGTATCACACTCCAGAAAAATAGTTTGTCGAGGTAACGACGCAGTAAAAACGTTTTTTTTCAGCAGTACAGATATGCAGGACATCATGCGACCTGAGCGAGCAGAACGAGACGATGACGATGTCATTCCAACGCCGATTCAGACTGTCCTCTTCTTCGTCAACCTCGGATGAACCAGCACTATTTGAACATTGGTGAAGTAACTTTTGTATCCGGTTTGGTGCCGCGGAGATGCACCCGCATTGCATATAGGCTGCCACTGACGCGGCAGAACTGCTTTTGTTGTCCTCAATCAAAATCCTGCTAGTTCCTGTTTCTCGGCTTGCTGGTGTTTCATTAGAAGACAGGCCTATTGTTAGAGGGTTGTTATATAATAGTATTAATAGCGCCTTTAGTTAGGGTGACTTAAAAGCAGCGCCGCCACACGCGTAAAAATTCTTCAGTCAATTTAACACTGCAGCTTCCAATGTGTCAAACTCGTCAGACAAAATATCAGATAGTAAAGGTTAAACACATTCGTGGGGTAGTCGGAACAACTTACAGCAAGCAAACTGAACGGCCCTTACACCCACAAAACGTAAGCGATATTATAAGGCATGCTAAATTAAAGCCTTGAATATCCCTAATATTCATGATACCTTATACAACTGATGTTGTTATGGCACCATCATAATGCCGTAAAATGGGCTCATGGATGCGCAGTGGTGCTTTGCGAAACACTGGTCGCAGCACACACGCATGTTTTTTGTGTATACGCGTACAAAAAAACGCCAAACCTTATACCAATTATAATAAATGATTTTCTTGCAGCCCCAGAGCCCAAACAGAAAGTTTTTGAGAGTAAAGTCCTACAACAGGAAAACTTAAAAACAGCCGTAAAAGGTATTTCGCAGAGCTTTTCGTGTGTTCTTTGTTTTCTATAGATTTTAGCCTTTAGTAGCTTTGCCTGCTCAACAAACGTAACCTAGTTCTCCACCATAAGAATGAAAAGTATAGGCTTGTTTTGCGCAGATTTTAAGACACCTATAGTTTCGTATGGTTTTTCTGCTTCTGAGAGTTGGGTAGTGTACAGTAACACGTTTAGGACACTCCTTGCGTTTGGTTCACTATGTCTATAGTTGGACGCAATGATTTAATAATTTATCTACACACTGTGGTTAGAAAGATAATGGGTGCAAATGATTTTTAACTCCGTCCCTCGCCTTAGCACAACAGTTAAAAGCCGCAAACAAACTTAAGTAGGTATTCGTTTTAACATAAAAAAAAACAACTGAATACACGGATTTGTTATACCTATTTCATTGCATTCGTAGCTTTCTCTCCTTTGTCTGACGCACCTATGCGGAATGCTTCTTTAGGAAGACAACGTTGACTGCTGGTAATGCAATTTTTCCTACAAAGCAAATATTTTCGGCCATTTCTAATTCTTTTAAGCTATCTTAGCACTAATGCAATTTTTCTGTTAAAGGCTGATTGGACAATCTGGCCTTTTTCGATTACCTTTTCGACTTACTAAACAAACTAAGCAGATCTTCGGTTGTGCTTATGATTGGCATTAGGCGTGGTATACACTCTTCATGGTTACTCTTTTTAACAGAACTATCATCTTTTTTGAAGTATTTATTAAACATTTTTGCGAGGGCAACCTATCCGAGAACTTTTGCGTAAATTGAGGAAAACCGGAAAACATCTTGAGCAATTTACAGGTGCATTTGCCTCTGTCCACGCACAAGAAAAGCGGCCAAACTACAGTGTATTTTTTGACAAGGGGAGCTTTTAACAGCGTCGGTGCGAATGTGCTTACTCATAGGGTATGGTGTGTCAACTCAATCTTGGCATAGAATTTGCGTATTGTAACAGCCAAACCCGAGCTTCTACACGTGGCGCAAAAACTCACAGTTAACAAATTGTCGAGTCACAAAGTAGGTTCAGATGAATATATTTTTGTTGAAGCTGGATACCGGTACCACAGCAAATTTCACGCTTTCCTCTAAGCATACCACCAGGTTGCAAGGAACAGTGTTCGTCTCCGGAGCCGGCTTACAAATATTTATCTTGCACAGCTAATACCAGGGAAATGATATTTTCGAGTAAAAGTGTTTTATTCCAGTAAAAGTAGGTTGGTTATACGCAACTCATGTGTGTTTAAACGTGATGGTGATTTTAAAGTTTTCGGAAAAGCAAGGCGAGATTACAACGAGAAAGCTTTCCCGGCAAGGTCCGATGGCATTGAAATGTTGATATAGGATAACCTACGGGCCTGTCTACAACAATGTTTTCTTTAATGAAGTCATGCTGAGACGCAATTCAAGCTTTTACAAGCGTAAGCTTGTCTTTGTTGACTGGCTTTCCCGCTTTGTGGTGGAAAAATGAAACTCACTCTAACTTCGAGCAGACGAGGTATAAAAGAGCTTTCGCCATTGTCACTTTGCCTTCAGCAGAAACAAGTGTGATAGACTGAGGGTAGACAACTACCGGACGAAATTACAATTGTCCTGTAAACATGTATTCAGAAAGCACGCGTTAACACCGCAAAATGCGCGCCGATTTCTTGAACACCCTCTTTTTTTAATAGAATGTAACTTAAACTTCTTTCATTGGCAATATTCCTGTGGTTATAGGACGCAGAGCCACTATCATTACCAGAAAACATGGAAAAATAAAGCGACACTCTTTTTTTATTTGCCCTGTTTGTAGAGAAAAAATTGCGTTTTTTCGTAATTTCATCTTTAGGGTAAAAAATTAGTACTTTTTCTCGTTCCGATTGAGCAGTAACGTACTCTACACCGGTAAATATTTCTTTTGAACCAGGTCCGTCTGCACAGGGGAAATAATAAATGTGCTCACGCGTATGTTCAAATTAAGGTGAGTGCTTAGGAACGATTCAGTTTTTCTGCGGCCAGACATCTTTTTATCACCAGACTCTCACGTGTTAAGAATCATACTTTTCTCCTAAATACCCCAGTACATGCAGAAATATCACCAGTGATCCAAACGAGGTGTTATTTTTTGAAATGAGCCAAATCCAGAAAATAAAACTAAGTCGAATAAAACTGCACGGACGAGAAAATAGCGGCAACTTTCCCGTAAAAAAGAGGTGGCAAAAAAATGTTGAGATAAGGCCCTGAAAACGTGAATTTAAAATGGGCCAGATCCTGCTATTTAATGGATGAATATGAGGGAAAGCTATTTGCAGAATGGGAGTTCACTTTTGACTTGAATGGTTATACTATTTTGTGTCTGTTTTAAGAAGCTTCTTTTTCCTGCTTTTGGGAGCTGGCTTTTGATGAATTCCGACGGCAGTTAGGAGATCGGCGAAAACCCTGACCCAGATATCAATGACGACTTGAACGGAATACGAAGCGAACGAAGTGAAACTGAAACCGAAATCAAATAAAACAATTTCACTTCATCTCACCCGTGCTTCGAGATAATTGTGGTTATATTTATTTTGTTACTCCCATGTTTATTCTTTTAGTACTGAATAAAATAGCTGCTGATTACAAGTCATCGCCAATCTACTTCGCTGAGACTACTAACCACTTATTTGAGGCGAAGAAAGTATGAGCATTCATCTTTTTGAAGCCTTTTGGAAATTCATAAGAAAGCAATAAAAAAAGATTGCTTCCTTCGTGAATGCCTTCAAGCATGCCCAAGAAAATTATGCTAGGGAAGAATTAGAAAAAGGTCTGCTAGTAATGCCACTAAGACTCACCTACTCTCCATGCGTATTTCTGTTGTTCTTGAGGCGATGTTGCATATTTTATTGCCTTTTCCACCAAAACGCAATCCTACCATGCTTCAAAGTAATTATAAATAACATTCTCATGAATAGCCGCTTCAACTAGAGTGTTTCAATTTTGTATTAACCAAATCCAAAGTTATCACCCGACATTTCTTTATTTACGACATAATTTTACCAAATCCAAAGTTATCACCCAACATTTCTTTATTTACGACATAATTTTATTTGCTTGTGGCCATGAACTTCGCCTAGCTGACAAAAATATACAATGTAATCCCTTTGACTACGTTGATTTAGGCCCGGTAAGAAACTTCCGCTTGTTTCTCAAATTCGCGTTAGGAGGATCTGGCTGATCAAAAAAAAAACGCCTCCAATATTCAATTCAGGTCAGAAGTTCGTACCAACTGGGCGTGTTCTTTTTGGGCTATACTTGGCAACATCCTTTACATGTAGTCCAATAACCGTTACGGTGGAGTCTCAAGATTTATAGCCCCTGCATTTCAAGAGCCCCTAGGCGAAATTTCTCCAAAAACATGTTTATTTACCAAACATTCTTCCAATGCCAACTTTCTAGAACTCGGTGTGTCTCCTTCATTTTTGCCACAGAGTTGTCTATAATGCAGAAATAATCCCTCTACTATGGCCGTTGGCGTTTCATATGCTTTCTGTTTAAGAACAGTTGAAAACTAATGAAGGCCCTAAGCTTTGGAGCTGATCGCGTGGGGGCGAACGACATACACAAAGCCCTTAGTGTTGGTCTATAATGAGGCTTTTGACCCTTATGTTTTGTCATTAGCCCTGCATGTAGACATTACTATGGTATACTGTAGTGTTCGAGCTCGTGGGTTCGGCGTATTCCCACTCTGTACAACCATCCTACTATCTATTTACTAATGGGCCTGGGTTTCTTGGGGACTCGTTGATTTGTTGTATGGCTCTTCAACGTTTTTACAGAGCTTCTTAAGTGGTAACGCTTCCACCCGGGCTGTTGAAGCCACTTTTTTGAAAGCTCTGCCCAGGTGAAACTCGACATTTTAGAGATTTCTCTAAGGACATTTGTATGTTTCCCAATGAAAAAAATGGGGATATAAAGTTGGAGAGCACCGCTACTACGGAACCTCTGGTGTGTTAGGCATTGCGAAAAACAGCGCCTCTATAAATAATGAAAAAATGGGAAAAACCTAAAAGAGCAGGCGTAGAGGAAGCAATTGCTGCTTTGGCCAATCTACGCATATAATTTAGACATTACCCACTAGACATTTCATTGCATAAGTATTCACATTTATACTGTGTAACTTCTTTCGGTGACAGCCCTAAATGTTCCTTAGATCAACCTAAAACAACCACGGACTGTTCCCCTTAATAAAATTGTATATCAAGGCCAGTGGATGCACAGTCAAAAATGTTAGTTTCTCCGCCTATTATAATAGGACACTGTATTAGCAAGAAGTTTTCTAAAATATGAGGGCTGACATAAACCGCCTAAATGACTGAATTCTCATTCTCTTCGTGTTCATTGATTCAGAAAAAAATATTACTTGTGTCAAAAATAAAATTGCAGTTTTTTGACGAATTACGTACTGGATAATAATGTCGCGAAAGAGCTATTCCTGTAGTTCACGAATTGGAGGGAGGACCAAGCTATGGCCTATATATAACGCGATGGCCCGAATAAAGTAAGGTTGGAGAAGAGGTCGGGAATTCTTTAATATTTCGAATCATTTGAACGAATCACTGCGGGTAGAGGCGTAAAAATTGAATCTATTTTGACTGATTTCTTTTTTATAGATAATCTGGGACACCATTTGAGTGACGAATTAATGCTTGAACATTCACTGATCTTCAGTAGCTTATGTTTGAGCAAGCAGCATCAGCTTATTTCTCATTTTGGTCCTCTTTAAACCTCTCAGTGATCCTCATTTTATCCTCATTTGGTCCTCATTTTGTCACCTCTTTAAATGTTCTGCGAGTAAAGAGAGTCGGATATTTGTTTCGAGAAGAATAAAAAAAATCAGCTATGCCTATGGTGGAGAACATTTTATTTATTTTATATGTGATATTCACTAGTGGGCACGGATGCCGGCAACCATGTGTGTGCGCCGCAATGGCTGTGACTCTGGGTTCTGTTGCTAAGGCGACGTATGCACGAGCCGTTCGCAGCGCGTGTGTCCCCGCCTCCTGTGTTGGCCAGCAAGACCTTCACAAACCAAGGTAGAGGGGTGACAAGCACATAGCCCATTTCTGGCATGCAAGAAAGGTGCTTATCAACGGCTGAAAAAAAAGCAAAACAAATCGCAAGCTCAGCGCAAGGATAGCCAACTTAAGCCAACATATCCACCATACTCACATAACCGCAGGTGGGAATAATGGCATATGGCGTGCGAACAACTTCAGGAAACCACTAGCAGAAGTAAAACATTGGGTATGTTGAAATCCTTCATCCATCGAGAAGCCACCAAGATCTTGACTAGGAACAAATTGCAAACGCTAATTCCTGAACACGAAGATCCTCATAAAGAGCCGAAAGACTTACACAACTTTACATCCCCTTCGCGACCAAACCTGACTTCCTGAACTACACAGTAAACAAACAACGAAGATATTGATAAAGACTTTACCATTTCCGAAATTAAAATAGCAATCAGGAAGTCCACAGGACACAAAGCTCAAGGTCCCAAACACATAAAATCCCACCTAATAAACCTGGCTCAATGGGATATGGAATTCCTGCAGACACAAATCAAATACACATGGCCAGGAAGCCCATTTGATACAAAATGGAAGTTGGTGCACACGATCTTCATCCCCCAACCAGGCAAAACCCCTAAACTCAACAACCTTGGACCCATCACGCTGAAGTTCAATGTGGGGAACGTAACAGAAAGCATGACCATAAAAAAGACTAAAGCGGCACCTTGAAGATCATGAGATGCTACTTGCTAACATGGTAGGCTTCAAGAGCCTCCTCTACACGCAAGATGCTCTACTTCGAATCTCTGAAGATGTACATAAAAAAATCGAGTCCGGCACAACTGAAGCAATTCTAGCTATTGAACTGATAAATGCTTTTGACCACATTGACCACGACGCGTTGCTCAAAGTACTGAGAAATAAAAATTTTGAATAGAGATTGTATAATTATGTGAGAAACGTCCTACAAGACTGGCAACTCATCATCGGGATCAACGACCTTGTTACGGCTCTTTTAACCACATAAAGGCATACCCCAAGGGTCTGTAATTTCACCAACAGTATTTTATCTTGCGATGCTTAAGGCCCTTCAAAAAATGCGCAAATTTCGGGTTATAAAATTCTTAATTTACGGAGATAGTATAACACTTTGCATTCATAAGTGAAGTCCAGGCCACTTCCAAGAAACCCTCCAATTGGCCCTCAATGGAGTAAGAAGAGCATCCCACAACATAGGACTGGAATGCTCCGCAGAAATAAAAAATGAAACTCTTATTAGGGCACGATCCTCGATGGAAATCCTCGCACACTACTAAGCCACAAAACCCACGACGCATACCCCAAGCCCTCCATAAATATTGCGGTCCACAATGTTGTAGAAGGTCCCCACCAAAAATATATATGGACGGATGCAGCCTCGAAAAGACGTATCTATCTAATTAAAGATACGAACCTCATAGAGAATGTGCTCAATACATACAAACTGTACCGCTCCGGAAGAAGCTGAAATGCTAGCCATCGCACTCGCAATAGGCTGAATGACTACCCACCCACGCCTACAAATAAAAACGTCGACTCTAAAAAGGCGTGTCACCAGCTTGAAAGCAGACTCACCTTCCCAAGGGCAGCGCAGGTTTTTGCCAAAGTAAAAGGAGAGGTCACAATTCGCTTCGTACATGTGAATATGGGATTACCAGGGAATGAACGAGCTAATCAAGTCGAGTGTGAACTCATCTGGGCTCTCACCGACCATGTATGTATCCTGAAATCTCACCCCTTCCCGTAATATCAAAATGAATCATTGCCTTCACGACTGGATGGAATATCCAGCCACCTATCCTTTGTTGGACAGAGAAGAGCAAACACTATGCCGACAAGCAGAAACGAACACACTACAAACTCCGGTGGTTACTGTGCCCACGACATGGGACATGCTTAACCAACAACATATGTTGTCAGAATGCTCAAACACATCAGCACTCGGAAGGCATCACACTAAGGGGTGGCAGGCTACCGCCTCGGGATCACCGGGACCTGGTGACCTTCATGCAAATTGCTACCAGGAGCTGCCTAAAGGCAGGCGGCTCGCAGATGCTACCCCTTACCACCGCGATAATAGAAAAAATAGTTTTTTTCTCTCTTCTCTCTCACCCGTTGGCCACACACCGATGGATGTCACTAGACTAAGATACAATAATGCACTCACTGCTGCTCCACGTTCTATCTCATTCGTCGTGGGCGTGAAGGACGGTAAAATCTTTTTCGGAAGCATTATTTGTCTTTTGTACTGAACAGATCTCCCGGCGACACAGTGCGGCTGCACATGTGCGCTCGAGTAAAAAGTTTTCGCGTAGTGCGCGCTTTTTTCGGAACGGCGGCATTTTTTCTGCAGTGGCCATGCGTAGTTCGCAATGGCCAGAAGACCACCCCTAGCAATGTCACTGCGATTATTCGCATCTGTTGAGGCCACGGCTGAAAATCCGATAGGGACGGCGTTGGCGCTGGGGCCTACGCCGTTCTGGACTGCTAAAAAGAAAATGTCTGTCTGTCTGTCTGTCTGTCTGTCTGTCTGTCTGTCTGTCTGTCTGTCCGTCGATTCAGCCATCTTCATAAAGTACAGACAGATGTTTAACTAAACGTTCATACGCCCATAGGCATTTACAAACTTAACATCCCCCGGCATTGTTCATACATGTCAAACTTCTTGAGGCAACTCGAATCACTGCGGATACCTGACAGAAATAATTCATATATAGTTGGTATTTAGAGTGCTCCTTTATAATAATGCCATAAATTCCTCATTGTTGCAATGGAAGTTGAAGGACAGGCAAACCTGGATGTAACAATCCCCTCTGTAAGGAATTCGTGGAATTAACGAGGTCATTTAGGTCCCCATTGCCAGCCCCATGAAGTATCGAAGCACATGCGCACGCCAACTATTTGTTACGAAGGCGTTTCGATGGTTAACCTTGATGTAACAAATTCTTCACGCTCATGGTCATTATTGATTGCCCTTTGTCTCTATGTGTTTGAGAAATGTACTGCTTTAGCTAATTTCACCCGCACCGCAAATCACCGTGCGCCTCCATATGTGAGTGCTTTGTCGATTAGATGCTAGGCCTGCCTGTCGGCCTGTTGTCGCGCGTCAGCACTATCTTCGTTGTCGTTTCGTAGGTGATGAGTTCTGGTGTCAGAAAATGAAAAGGTTTGCGATTTCAAGACAGGCTCGCAATTTTAAATGCCGTCTCTGCCGACGAAAAGTAAGAACGTTGCCACCTGGTACAGTATTCCGGCTAGCACATTCTGGCTGATTACGACCGCGGAAAGAAACGTGAATCAACTCGAAAACAGGCGCGGAAAGACGTAGACTAACAAGAGAAATACACAGGACGACGCGCTTACTAGCAACTGCTAGTGAGCGCGTCGTCCTATGTATTTCTCTTCTTAGTCTACGTCTTTCCGCGCCTGTTTCGAGACGAATCAGCACCAACTCGCCCAACTTGCCATTCTGAGAAACGTGAAGTTTATCGAATCAACAAAAAGGCGCTCATTCAGCGTGCGTTTGGTCCTTGAAACAGATCAAGACCGCTAAAAGCGTCCAGAGGCAAAATTGACAATCAAGTGCGTTTCTGAATACGCGGGTGAGGGATCTTGCAGTGTAGTAACAAACCTCATGGGAAAGCAGCAGGCTCAAATCAAGCAGTTTTCACTGCGACATCACTGTGAAATATATCGTTTAAGGGTGAGTTTACCGTCACCGGTGTCCACCATTTTCGTTTTCTTTCTGCTCCCTTCACACGAGCCTTAACTTCAAACCTGCATGTAGCAAAAACATTCATGTATTCAAAAGGCGCGAATTTGTGTCAACTTTGTTATATCCAGGTTTACCTGTACTAGGGTGTAGTAGAAGATTTAGAGTGGTCCGAGCGGCGGCCTCTCCCAGAAAATAACACCGGTATAGCAGCAGCGCTGCTATCGTGACCACTGAACAGCTCTCGTTCGCCGGCCCAAGTTCGCAGACTCTGCGCGGCAAGATTTGCGCCGCTCGCTGCGGTGTTTTGCGTTCGCGCAGCTGAAATATTTCGGATTATGAGGTTTAATGCTCCGACGGTACACTGGGGATGAGGCAAGCGGTAGTGGAGGGCTGCGAATTATTTGACCACCTTGTGATCTCTAATGTGCGTCGATATCTCGAACACATGGTCGTTTTTCGCTTTTCTCCTGCAGCAGAAATGCGTCCGGCATGGCCGGGGATCGAACCTGTGCCTTTGAGCAGCTGATTCCGAAAGTAGACGAAGAACGTTATGACGCCGCTTGAGAAACTTTAAACTAGTACCACCCCAAACAAAATTATCGAAACCCTTTGCCCCCGACCCCCACAAAAAAAGATACTTTCTCATTTTTTATATGTATTCTGAAAACGTTGTTGGTATACAGTATTCTCTTGTTAACTCAAAGTGGTAACATTAGCTGAAAATTTTGAAATAAGCGTGGAGTTTTAGTTAAGTAGAATGCGGAGAAGTGTGGTCAGGTTCCTGAAATAACAGCTAGCGCTGCTAACAAAACGACTATTGCACAGGGGATCTTTCGTAAGGAAGGCAAAATAATTTGCAGGGAAAAGAAGCCTTTAATACTGGAGAAGCGAGAATTGTTTTTGCTGACCTGTTTCGCGTTCGCACCTGCATCCCAGAAAAGCGTACCCAAGCTTCTCAATGCATCGCATCAATTGTTGGTCACCACCGCTACATTTTACCTTGTTTCAAATCACATTCAGCATGTATGTTGTTTATGCCGTTGTAGGAACTTCTGGGGGCTCCTCCTCATCTGCATGATCAGATGCTTCGTCCACAGCTATCTCAATGATGTACGCGCCACAGAGAGTTCCGGTAACAGGGATGCGTGGTCCGCGTAAAATTGCACTTCACGACCGCGTTCGGCGCGTAGTGGAAGCTAAGCATTCAAACAGGGACCTTATGAGGCAGTGTTGTATACGTTCCTCTAAAACAGGAACGAAAGCTCGTTCCTCGTTTCTTCGCAATGTTGAAACTAGTTTCCGTTACAAGTTCTTTCATTGCGAAAGGAAGCCGTTCCAGTTCCACTTCGAATATTAGAACGTGTCGTCACTTGAACATTAAATTTCACTTTTTAAAAATTTAAATATCGTGTCGGATATTCCTCCGGCGAAATAAAGGGAGAAAGTTGAAACTCACACTGAACTTCGTATATTTCACGCATAAGAACACCGCCGGCCGCACATTATCTGGGGATAAAAAGAGTCCAAAGCAATGCTCCTAGACGAATTTTTTCAGGGAGCGCCGGAAAAACTCAGGACATGTCTAAATGCGATTTTCGTGGTCGTCTATTATGAAGGCCACACATATGGCACTTTCCACTTAGGTCTTACAAATGTGGCGTAAGTTAACGGCGCTTCAGATGTGCAAATAGGAACGTACTTACATGCAGGAACATAATTAAATTTATTGCATAAGAAACTGTGTCCAAAGAAACAATGCATAGGCGTTTAATGAATGGTTATTTTGTGCTGCAGTTTATTTAGAATAGCTTACAGACCCTTTGCAGGAAATTGAGTAAAGCGGCTACAAAATAAAGTTTTGCGGATCATACAGCACACATTTGCGATTATCAAAACACCACTGAAGAAATAATGGCCCCGAGGTTCCCAATACAAGTTCAAATCGGAAGAGGATAGCGTTGTCACACATGAAATCTATGCGCAATAATTACAAATTTTGCCGAACGCAATCATGGTAGTAGATAAAGGAAACAATCAACGAGAGCTAAATATATAGACGCGGCGCACAAATCAGTTGCTGTGGTTAGAAATGCACAAAAGGAAAATGTACATGAAATAACGCGGAGCCTAATCACATGACTCAGAAACATTTACACTGTAAATATGAAAGCACAGGTTAAAACAATCCAATTAAAGCAACTCAAAATGCTCCCCGACAGCAACGCACCCGCGCCTCTCGTGGTTTTGTTGCGGTAATTATCTCTGACAATATACATATACGGTGGATTCACGAGGGACCTGTAGCATCGCTCGTACTTAGACAAGCGGTCTCAGACGCGCATCCTGGCCTCTCCACACAAACAATGGCAGGTGAAAAGCATTTTTACGGCGGCGCTATTCACTCGTCGAACGCCACGGAAGCTCGACCGGCCTGAAAGTAAGCACAAGCTTTGAGCGGCGCGCTTCGTGGTTACCCTTCTGCCATTGGCCGGCGAGAAAGAACGTTCCGCTGAAGGGTGCGGGAAAATTGGCCAGCTTGTAGGAAGAGAAACACAACAGCGACTTGTGAATTTTTGTACTACAGCCTGGGCATCAAAAACTGCCAAGTCCTAGCAATGTAACGTTTTTAGATGAAACGCCTGTTCTTGCCGTTTCTTCATAAACCTAAGGAGTTACCTTTACAGTTCCAGCGACCAATATTGGAACGGTGGCGCTTCTTCGTTCCTCCGTAAAGGAATAAGTTCAAAGAACGCCGTTCCATACAACACTGCTATCAGGTGCCTGTAGCGGGCTTTGCCTTCTGTCCTCCCTGCGAGTATTCTTTCAAGATATCTCTGGTTCTCCGAAAAAAAAGGTTTCGAGATAAAGTGGTAAATGATGAGCGCCTATCGGAGATAAATACAGGGTGAGAGAAAGTTCATATTTAATATGTTTTGAGGTAAGAGTTCGAGTTAACAAGATAATTATTTGAGGGACAGGCACCAGTAATGTTGTTTTTTCTATCTTGACTCTGCAAATGAAGCAAAAGTGGCGGGGCGCACATTCTATAGGCTGCAAAAAGTTTTTTTGTTTGTTACTTTCCTCTTTGGAACCAAAATAGAAAGACCCTTATTCTGAGATACTTCTACAGTTGATGTTCGTGCTAACGTTATTGGGCTTTCTTATTTGATTAACCTACTATGTCGCAGGCACATGGTAAAGAAGCACCTACTGAAAACGAAGTGCCAAGTCCGCAGGACCAGCTGCTGCTTCCTTTGTGCCAGGGGAAGATGCCGCTGTGTTTACTACCTTTTGGGAGTTTGGAGACTTATGCACCTTTCGAGCATTTTTAAAATTTTATTAGCAATCTCTAGGACGTCTTTACCGGTTGTTTCGGCGACAAGGAGCTCCACCATGATGGTGTTATGCATTTCCTGTCCCCTATTAACAACAAAAATCCTAACAACGTTAGTGGCGACAAAACCAGTGAGACATTGACTGCAAATTGGGCTGGGTTCTTTATACGTTGTGACACGCATTCAGTTCTATATAAAATCTTCAAACAAGTTCCGTGATTACATGCCAAGTAGGGAGCAACACCTTAGCCGTCGCTAACGATTGTGGAAGAGCTCTGAAAAGCTTTTGGGCGAAAATATCAATTTAAATCTCCGTTAGCGTTCCAAAACCTTTACCCGTGTAGACTTTGTGCATGATTTTTCGTTTTACATGTCATTTGGTGGGCTATGAAAAATTAAAACAAAATTTGTATTTTATTGCAGATTCGTTTATTTAAACCTCCACTTTTTAGCGTTATTGAACCTTTACCTCTATTGTAGAGTTTGTGTAGGATTTTCCCTGTAATATTTCATTCTTACCGCGGTGAATATATTTTCTAATCTATAATTTCCTTCTGGTTTTATGTGCATGTAATTCTGGTGTAAACATACTTGCGAATCAAAGTCGCGTTTATTTCATTCTACTCATTTCTTGACGGCATCACGTGAAAGGTGGTGCGACTAATTGAATGTTTAGGAAATAGTATCTATAAAAAGTGGTTATTTTTACCACTGAGCCAACAGCTAGGCTAACGCCTTTTATTTAAAAAAATGTCTCTTGCGCGTGTAATTTTCTGTTCGGCCAGGCGACAACGTTAACACCACGGTGATCCCTAATTCTAACCAGCGGGCCACTGCTTACTGCTACAACAACTCACGCAATAAAAAAACAAACACAACCTATGCTATTAACCCACATCAGTGCAGTCCGAGAGTAAATTCCAAATCAATAAATAAAAATTTATCTGAGAAGCCCTCATAGCAATCCTCATATTTTTTTGTCATTTGTGTCAGCGAATTATGTCCATCAAGCAGCACAATAAAGACACGATAGAATGGCTTCAGGCAAATTCACGCTAATTTTTTTTTATGGGAAGTTGGAATAGGAAAACTTTCAGTGCAATTACTTTACTTACAATCCGCTACGAAGGCTCCCCCAAAGTTAAATTCGTAATTTTCTGATTTTTGTCGAGGGGAAAAGGCAAAATTGACGGAAAGTGCGCCGCAGCGTTTATTTTTATTTTCGTTACCTACAGTCTGCTGTACCTACAGTACATTCAAGGAAGTCCCGACTTCGGCAGAACAAATTTCGAGTGCTCCGCGTGCAAATAAGCAGCATTTCCTGTCCGGTGTTGCGCGCGGCTGTGAGCGCGGCCAGCCTCCGCTTCAGTGATTTTTGACTACAGCGCCACTATCTTTGCGCGAAACGAGCACCTCTCGGCGCTTCCAGTCGGGCCACTCTAAATCTTCTAGTACATTCTAACTGTACAAGAAACTGCGCGGGATGGATAAGAGATAGATACTGGGGCATCGTTCCATTTGGAGCATCCAGACCACGGCGTAAGATCCGGACGCTCAGCAATATTTGTATAAGGGGCCCTATGAGGCAGATTTCGTGGGCACGGAACTCCGTACGCCTTACAATGCCACGGCAAGGAACCAACACCGCTCCTGCCGGAACTCTCTTTCACTGTTTCCTTTCGCCATTCGTATGTGCAACCCGGATTCGAACGACTCTCCACCACGTCCTTTCAACGCGGACTAAAGAACGCAGAAACATTCAAGTACGCCTCGTAATTTGGTGCGCAAAGACCCACGCATGGGATGGTTGGCAAAGCGTCGGACGACGTCGAATGTGATGCTGGCTCTGAAGATGCTAGTGGGGTCAGTGCTACTGTGCAGAATCATCGTGCATTATGGCCAGTCGTCATTGGAAGCAGAAATGCCTGTAGTTGGGCACATCATTAGCACTTTGGGAAGTCAGTGACCTTTCCACGTAATAAATGCATTAATGTCTCACAAATAATAATTTAAAACTATAACTCTATACACTACCACAGGCGACCCAAATGTTGCAATTTTCCGGACTTACTGACAAAGCCTTACAAGCCGAGCGAAACCACTAAAATCAAATCTTTATAAATAAACCTCCATTTCCACGACGAAAATGGTAGGGAATGTGGTAATTGTGACAGTGTGTGCGGTCAACCCCTCGGCTGGTCAGAGGGCTAAATCAAACTGGCTGCAGACGAAAAAAAAAAAATTACGCCGTCTTCCCGTGGGGAACCATGATGAGGATGCGAAGTATTGTGGCGGTTCCGTGTGGTTCCGTTGTGTTGCCGTTATGTTGAGTGATCTGGTTTTTACTAGCGCCAGAGGGAATTCGGCGTCCAGGTCCACAACGGCGGCAAAGGCACTAAGTACTTTTGAGTTACGGTGAGTAGGCGGTGGTTCTCGATGCACCGAAACTCGTTCATCATGTTCTTGTCGATGTTGACTCTGTGGTAGAATCGGTAGTCTCCGTCAGCGTTGGTGAGGTAAAGGTTGTTGACATTAGTGCACCGGCTGAGAGCAATGTACACGCCCTCCTCTTCGCAGCTTTGTCTTCTCCTTCTTCTTCTTCGGCGGTTCCCCTACGGGAAGATGACGACGGTGGTTGAAAGCAAAGCTATCTCGTGATGAATTCTTTGGTTGGCCAATCCCTAGGGGTATCCTGCCACAGTCAGCATCAGAGGCGCTTCAGACAGGGCTGGTTCAGCTGTAAGGTGCGTCGCGCTTCCCGCCACAGCTTTCCCACAAGAAATTCAACTTCCTCCTCTAAAGTTTTCATTTCGCCATTTCCGTTGACCTTCAGCTTCGCGTGCCTTCGTTGTGTCAGTAGCTTCTTGACGTAGTTTGAGTGAGTCAAGGAGATAAGGCGCGTTCGTAGCACTTGCTCGTGTCCCGGATTTGTAGCGTAGTGGGAAGAGCACCACGTACCTCCCGTTGCGGCCAGAGAGTCGCGGGGTCGAAACCGGGCGCCGCGAACTATTTCTTTTTTATATAGTGTAGTATCGCGCAGCTGTGGGTGTAAGGAGGAGAGTTGCGCATGCTCACTGTGAGTGCGGATGCCGACGCGGGACATGCCGAGACCAAAAGATGCGGTCTCGGGACGGTCTGAACGGTCGGACGGTCGGAACGAAGGGACGGTGGGAACGAAGCTGTTCGATCGTCCCGGAGGTTCACAATATGTTCTTGCACCGCCGAGCAAGCAAACGTTCCTGGCATACCTCTCGCACTGTTCTGGAGGAGCTCTCCTACAGCCCCTTTTCCCGCATGCGTCGCGGCGTAGGCCCGACGCGGAGAATCTTACAGCGCCATGTGGTCGAGGCCTAGCATCAACGCAACCTGACAACATGCACTCTTCGCGGTGTAGGCCCGATGGGCATCACCTCATCAATAGTCTCGTCCAGTCACCCACACCAAAAACATCCGCGCCTGCACTGCGGTGTTGTGGGACGCTGTCGTGACGTTTCCCGTAAAGGGTATTGCCTGTAACTGTTAATGTGTGAGGTGGCGTTCAATTTTTGCAAGTCTGCGGTTTCTTTCAGTGCATGAGCGGTTGTAAATGCACGTGATGGTGACGTGCCACCGAAGGAGTTGTTAGGCTTGGAGCGAGGTATTGGTTGGACGTTTGTTCCTTACAGGGGAACGGCCTCATGGTTGACGATAACTTAACTAGCGGGACGGCAGAAGACTATCGTGTTTCGACGACTACAAGCAAGAAAAAAATTCAAAGTTGGTGTTCCTGAGTGTCAAGTGGCGATCCCAAAAGGCAATGGTATCGTGAAAATGCTGTGTCCAGAAGGCTCTAACATAGCGCTTACAATGAAATTAGGCAAAGAGAATAAATACGAGCATGTTATATTGTGCTCGCGCCTAAATTCATACCTTCCGAAAACCGAATGCCGACGAGTGTTGTACATGAGCTCCAACGTGCCTGAAAACTCACCTTTATAACCAATACATTCGTAACTCCTTCTGCCAGTGCGCCGAAAAGGGGCCGAATTCAAACTTTCTGTGAACAACGTACAGATGTTCTAAATTGCAACGAAGCAACTGTGAACACAAATATTTTTTATTTACACTTCTATCAGAGTGAGCCTTTGTTATTGTAGTGCAACAGACACCACACAACCCCAACCACCACAGCTAATATTACTGCCGCAGGATTATGGGGTTCCAGAATAAGGTGCATATGGAGCACGAATAAAGGCTATGCGCATTTGGCACATATGCCAATTCCCATAACATCAATACTTGAATGTTTTTTTTTTTGCCTTTGTTTTTTTATATTTGGAATGTCAATTTTGTCGTGACATATACATTTCACTTCTGGTATTGTCCGCAGACCTCGAAGACTGTTTTTTTATTTTAATAATTTATAATGTAACCGTCACTTGAGGGTCATTACAGGGAGGAGTAAAAACAAGAAAATAATACACATTGGCAAGACATACATTAGAATTCCTGTTCGCGGCAGTAAGATTCTAGCGAATACTCAAACGCTTTGACATTCGACCTAGCAACGGCATACTCTGGAAGTCTATTCCACATTTCTATGCTATCAGGAAAAAAAGAATGTTGAAACGCCCCTAGACGAGATCAAGGAGGCCTCATTAGCTTATTATAGTTCAGCCGATCTCCGCGTTTGGGTGCAGGTTTTACTTTGTTTTTACTTCAAATAGATGAATGTTTACCTTTCTTTAAAATACATGCCTTTACACCAAACATATTTCAGTATCCCTGTAAAACACATGACTACAGCAATATGAGAATAGGTATCCACAATGCCCCCTACCTGTTTTATATATCGACATCATATTTGGGCCTGGTTGTGAATCTTTGTCATGGAACACTCGCCTTAACCGTGTACTCGCTCTGTAAACATATGCAACTGATTATTCAAAACGATCAAAATCACTTTAAAATGTCACTTACTTTCGTTCTCCTGGGTGCCTCATAAATACCGTTTCACCAGACAGCGTGAAGAGAATCTGATCATACTGACATTCGACTGTTTTACTAGTAGCAATCAAGGTGTGGATGGTAGTCGTGGTATTTACAAACTGTAATTAACAGCAATGTAAATCATGATTTCTTCACTGATGTGTTTATCGTGCACACATATGTAAAATTTATACGGGTGTATTGCTGGCTATCATTTTGCTTGAGAACAATGTTTGGATAATGGTAGTCAGGATAAGGCAAATGTTTTTATGGCAAGGCTATGTCTACACAAGGAGCGACTTTTGTGATAAATACCATTAGACACAGGTTTGATTACTTGAAATGCTGAAATAAGAATGCGAAACAGAAGACGAGAAAAAAAGCCTAATTTAACCAAAATACAGCAATTACCACATCAGCAGTATCAACTTTTATCAGTCATATTGGTATTTTCAGAGAGATTCAACTTACGTCTCTTATGTTCACTGGCGGGAAGTGCGAAGAGGATTGCGAAATTAGCGCCGTCATTGGACACACTACAGTAAGCACCAGGAAAGCGATTCCAGAGAATGGTAGCGTCATCTTTGTCGGAAGCAGAAATGAACACGGCCGTTATAAACGCTCACATAATTGCTCCGTCTTTTGTACTTGAAACAGTTAAAAAGGGAGTTTTTCACATTAATTAAGGAAGACAAACTTCAACACACAACGTGTAGGAAGAAAGAGCAGAACTCATTTCTTAATATAATTTCAGGCGTTGTACTCATATGTTCAGTGTTACAAAGGATATTTCAAAACAAAACAATGGCCACGATCTGTGCTTTCTACTCGGGATCTAACCTTATCCTATTTTTTTTAAATTTTATTCCACCTACATGATTGTCCTCAACGGATTTCTAAAAATGAAGACCCCTTCTTTTCAGCCGCGCTGTGTTGGTAAATGTGTCGGAATCTTGAAGAACGCGATGTTCACAGTTGCCGACTATAACAAGAGAAACCATTCCCACTTCATGATTTGCATGCATGTATATGTGTATTTCAGTGGTTTATTGGTAGATTTGTTACCGTCGAAACTTTTTTTATACGTATATTATTTCGAATAAATAGCAGGAATAATAATGTTTTAATACCATTTAAAATTGTTACATCGCTTTCCTGTACTCTAATCACCCTGATATTGTCTTTTATTGTTTTTGCAGCTTCAGGAGTTGTAGCTACAACAGACATTTCACAGCCGGTAGTTGTGATAGCTTGGAGATGAATGTACACTGGGGAGTGCACCTTTTCCTAATTGTGCGTGAGCGGTGTTAATGCTGAACCGCGACCTTCTAATAGTACTTCTTTCCCCCAAAAGCTTAAACTCGGCATAAAAAAGTGTTTCGCACTTAGGGCTTGGTGTTCACCACTAATATTTGCAGTAAAAAATGTATTTTTCAATCACATGGTGATGCCGGTGTCGATCGTGTTATATATCGTCTGTTGAAAAGGGTTTAATGTCTGAGTCAAGCTACTTTGCACGATAAACTTCTTGTACCTCGGAAATGTATAAAGCGTGTTGTCTCGCCTATAATATTTTGGAGCCACAAAACCAATATTTATTTCAGGCAGTATAAAATACTGCATTCTGAAGAAATCTTTGTGTCCAGACTCATATCCACAAAACGTATATGTATTAATTACGAATATGCTATACAACACCCAGTAAAATTTCAGGGATACATCAGCAGTGAGTATACGTGAGATTACAAAAGCATTGCATCTTGTAATGCTGCCCGACCATTTTAGGCGTAACAGTAACACTCTTTTGGTTCTTTCAAATGTTCTTTGCGACTAAGGCAATATCACTAAATAGACCCCAAAGAGTAAAACAAAGCTGGCCTTCATCGATTAATTACGATGCCGAGAATATGGATACCCCATTGTAGATACTACGAGTTGTTTAATAAGGCAGAAAATTACAGAAACGTAAAAACAGGTGACCACGTCCCTTTTTATTTATGGTACTACAGCTTGTGACATCATAAAAGTTGTCATCGGAGAGAGCTTACTAGAGAAGCATCAGTTAAAATTTTTTTCACCAAATAAACAGTTTTTAGGTGAGAGAGCGCATAAAATAAATGTAAATTGAAACTTTGCTCAGCAGGTCCTGTTTACAAAACACAGCTGGTTCTATTTACAAAACACGGAACGCTGGTCGTGGTATACGCTGGTACACTTCTCATTATTTTTTCTCACCGTGTGGTTTTCAAATTTTGTTGTCTTATTTTGGTCATCAAATTGTGCCTTTCTATATATGTGTTTCTTCTCGTATTTGTGGGTTTTTATTACCACCGCGACTGTGTTTTAGGGCTTGTGCGTTTTTAATTCTTTGCTATCAGTGCAGTGAGTCTTAGCGAATCACTCTTTTTATTTCTACATATAAGTAACAAGTGCAAACATGCTTTTAAACTTGAGTGATGAGCGCGTTAAAACATCCCTTTTAGGCCGCATCTAGCGCAGTTGTGTCCAATCAATAGCGTAGAAAAGGTCGCTTTTATTTTCATTGTTTTGGCGTTTCTTATTCATTTCTTTTATCTTTTTTATTTAGGTATTTGTTGGTATCCTCAGGATGACAGTTTTCGTTTCTTTTGTTTTATTTAGTCTTGCAAGCGTGAACGCACGTCTAAACCGTGTTTTCCATTTTGCGGTCACAGCAAATTTACTTGGTCCACCTGTTAGATAAAGCCACTACTCACCGATGGTGCAGGCAGGTCGTGTTAAATTTGCATTTTTGAGGGCCGAGATTTGAAATAAAAACACATATTGTGTTTTTCGCTGAGCTTCTGTTTACCCCTTCGCCGAGGTTAAAACCGTTACCCAGTATTTGATTAACATTGTTTTAGTATTTCATTTACACTTTATTTCAATGAAGTAGTATTACTGAGTGTCACGGGTATCGCATGTTATTCATGACATCGTCCAAATATCGATTTATATTTACAGGTCTCAACACAAAATAATCGTAGAAAACACTTATATTTGCCTAAATGGTACTCAATTGCTTTGCTCACACCACGGCACATTTTTAGGCGTTGAGCTTGATATAATTCTCAATATCCAAAAACACACTCCTTTGTTAACTAAAAAAAGTAGCATATGGAAAACGAATATTAATTAGGGTTCGTTCTTATTTTGGGTTCAACACTAATTTCCTTTTAATATGCTTTCATTCATAGTCACATTAGTTATTGCATATCGTCTTCGGGCAACACATGCCCGACAAACCGGTCGCCCTTGAAACATATCCAGAACCAATCCACACGGATCTATACTTAGAGTCATTTCCGTTGCAGTTCTTTACCGCTGTTTGGCTCGGATATCTATTTGTCGGTTTTTATTTCGGCGAAGTATTCTCTTTGCATCATAGTATTTAAATGCTCCAGTGGTAAGCTTGCTATCGACATTATTACTGCTTAACAGCTGACACTTCATAGCTGCACTCGTTTTGCCAAGCAAAGCAATGTTTTACTTCCTAGAGCTCAAACTAATTGTGGTAGACAAGCTGTGCATTTTTCTGCCTCTTACAAATAGAAGTGTTTGCCTCACTTGAAAAAAGTGCTTCTAATATATATTCCTTCAAAAAAAGCTTACGTGCTCATCGTGAGTATATTTGTGTTCCTTTTGCCTGTTTTTAGCACATGTTTTGTTTGCTTTTTTTACTATAATTGTGAAATCTCACTTTCGTGTTATCTGTTTCTGTCGGTTTCAACACAATACTGTAACCACATTTTGTTAAAACATTTACTTGTTGATGCTTGTATTATAAGAAGTCCCCATGCAGTCTTTGAATTCGGGACCTCTTCCTGGATATACCCAATGTATGTTGTTTCTTTGTGATGAATAAAGTATTCGAATCGATCGATGGTGACAGTTTTTTTTATTTTGTTTAGTCTTGCAAGCGTGGACGCATGTCTAAAACATCTCTTCCCTTTTGCGGTCACAGCAAATATTCTTGGTCCACCTGGTAACTAAAGCCACTACTCAGCGATGTTGCAGAAAGGTCGTATTGAACTTGCATTCCTAAGGACCGGGATTCGAAATAAAAACACAAATTGTGTTTTTTGCTGAGCTTGTGTTACGTTTTCGCCCAGTTGAAACCCGTGATTCAGCATAAAATTCACAATATTTCAATATTTGATTTACAGTTTACTTCAATAATTCTGCTTAAAAAATTTTGTAAGTGATCTCTTACCATTTCTTCTGGGAATTGAATTACGCGCGTTACTTTTTTATCTGCATTTGATCCAGCCTTTTGATAGCAGTGTGACACGTCTTTAAAGCCTACACCAAAAACGTAGTATGGGTGGTGGCGGATGCTTCTACAAGTTACCTTTGAGGGGCAGGACAAATCTAAACTCGTGTGTATTATAAAATTCCCGAGTGCCTCCCGGCTGATACCATTTATTGCATAAAATGGTACTTCACTTTGCAGCGTTCTTTAAAAAACCGCGATACGTTCGCAGTACATCAAACAGCTATTTATTCGGTGCAATACTTCGATATATACTTGCAGCACGCCTTGAAACTACCAATACAGTCCTCTATTTGTTTTATAATGATTCCAGTATATGCGAAAACCGGTGTTGTGCCTTTTGAACCGCATGCTACGATCGCATGTGCATCACTGGCGATTACCCCGGCAGAGCCAGATTGTGAGTCTTAATTTTGCTTAAGGTTGTTAACCTCTTTATAATGCACCTAACCTGTTGTAATTTGATAGTTCTGTGCCCGCATATCATTTGTGCAAGAATGTCGAAATAGATTTTCGCAAAGAAAGCATTAGGGTTAGTCTGCAAAAGAGTCAGAATTCCGACATTTTTAGCGGGAGTCATTTTAACCGGCTAAGATCAAGTACGGGCACACGACTCTTTCGCCTTAGTCCAGTTAAAAGTGGAACCTCATTAAAGAAAGCTTGTTCAAGAGTTCGCACTATCTGCAATTTATTAAACGAAGCTGGCGCAAAGACGTACCACACATAATAAACCTTGCCTTTTAATTATTTTTTGACATAGATTTGTTTTTTTTAAAGTATTTTGTGAACTGCTGGTTTACGGTGTCGTTTTCCAGGAAATATTTTGCGAAGTGCGGTATCACAACTTTCTTCGTAAGCAAAACACCTCAGCTTGTCAAGGTGTTCAAGAATGCTGTCCTTTTCTTGCAAAAAAGTTTAGATATGGTCACTTTCACCCTGATTTTTACTCCAATTATCTACCCCAGTTGACTGGGAGAATCAAAACCTTTATAGAGCGCTGATTTTGCATGCGAGGCGCATCGAATATCAGTTTTTTTAGTAGTGGACAGTTCGGCGAGAACCTTTATTGGACGATTTATCTTCACTTCTGAACGTCTATTGCATGGCTAATACAAAGCCCCATGGACAGTATCCGTGTGAGCTGGGTTGGTTCTCTCAGAGGTTGAAACATTACTGAGTAAGGCCTAGATTGTCGGATGGAAGTGGGTGTGGCAAGGTGAACATCAATAGGTTCTTGGTGATTTTTGTCACCCTGCGGCAAACGTACATTTACCAGCTCCTTCCTTTGTACGAGTGCAGTTTTGTTTTGATTGGTTACACATGGGACTTAGTTCACATGTTATGGTGCAGAGCTGAAGTTTATTATGAATTGTCACTCTTATTGTAGTGAATTTTAACCGCTCCCCTAGCGACAGCGATTTCTTGTTCCAACAAAAGGGGAACGCGAGGTTCGGATATTCGGAAATAGACGTGACTAATTACTTGATGTATTCAAATGTTTTCGCACGGGATAGTATGTAACGCGCCCATCCTAAAGAAGTATTTACCTACTCTGCGGCTCTAAAAAAATGTTTCCGCTCGCAGAACGCTTTATGTGATATTTTCCTGGTAACTGAAGAAAACGCTTCTTTGGCGATCGTGGTGGGTACTTGGCTAATTGGACTACTGTCTTCGACCCAGTGATATCACACCTATATGTCAAAGAACCTTCACCCGAATTTATAACATTTCTATTTGAAGAAGACGGCATGGGACAAACTTCGGTTTCCTTTATAAGAGGCACGTTTCTGGCGTCATTGTTAAGGCGGTTGGAGAATTGCCGCGATTGCGGAGTGAAACCTTGTGGCGCATTTTTTGTCGTTCGGCCGGGCAGTTGGGCATTGTCATTAGGGTAAATACGGAAGGGGGGCCGACTTTAGTCCGGTGGGAAAGGCCTGCGTCACTATGTGAAACGTCCACGGGGCCTTGAAAAGCCCAAGCTCTCTCACCTGGAACTCGCACAGTACCGCTGGAATGAAAATTCAGTGTTATCTCGGTGTTTATTAGGAGCAATAATTCGTCATTACTCGGTTATCAGTTTTACGCAAAACATTACAATATGTCAAAAGGTGGTCTATGCCATAATCAATTCATTGGAAATGATACACGTCCTTTCCATTGATTTTTTTTATCGTTTGGTTGCCAACAGAGAATCTTAGTGTGCTGTATGTAACCTCCTTAAGCACAGCTGGAGCTTCGCGAAGTTTTTTGATGCCTGTGTAATGTTGCTGGCACCCAAGTTTTTATTTATATTCAAGATGACTTCAAGCGCGCATGTGGAGTTGAGGGTAGCTAAGTGTCGGTGTAGTCGCGTTTATTTTCAGATAATTAACCTGTCTCAGATAAGGCGCTTCGCTTAACTTGTCGGTTCATGAAAAAGAATCGCTGCTTTACTGAATAAAAGTGGTTCGTTTTTGTGTTCATGCTAAGCAAAAGTCAGGTTTGCATCAAAGATTTACTCCTGATTGATAGAACCATATTGTTCGCGTTGAATGTCTTACTGAAATTTTTTATTGAAAGCTTCTTGAAGCATCTCCCCAAATGCAACTCATGTGCACCTGTTGTATTGCTGGTACGCGTCAGTAAAGCTTTTGGGCAAAATATGATATTTTTACCCTAAAAATTATACTGCATCGTTTAACTGCGACACATTGGTATATATACAACCCCCTCTAACTAGGATTGCCGAATTTCTATACCGCCCAAAGCAGTAGATAACGATACACAAGTTTGCACGAAGTGGTAGGGGGCCGTGGTTATTGGCCACTATTGGCGCTGGTCTTTGATTGGGAGGCCATTTCGCCGTCGTGGCTTCTGTCGTAGAAGACATTTACCCCCTTTGAGTCGAAGACAAATAATAGTCCTTCGGGTAGTGAGGACGTCGATTCGGAGAATCACGTAGGCAGTAGCTGGGTGCTGTAAATAATTAAAAGTGTACATGGTACCGGATATAGAGTCGCACTGCGTTGCCGGTCGAATGGGCGGCACGCGATCACCTTCGTAAAGGCGAATTTGTGAGCCCTGCCAACTATAGTCGCTTTTTACCATTCCTACACGAACAAATCAACATATGATATAAATATTCGACATCCGGGTTCATTACTGCTTGTTAGCCGTAGGCGTGAATGGAAAGCTGGATGTTGGAAGTAGTCATCTTACAGTTTGGCCACTTTGCGACGCAGAATAGGGTATTTTAATTATTAATGATTATTCGCTGTGCTCCAATGGCTGCCCTGGTAACCCTTGGTGCGTTCACGGGGGGTTTTCAACAGGTTGGGTCGCTGCCTGCGAGTTCTGATTTTATATTAGCGTTAAACCACAACTTCTCATTGTGGGTGGTTTGGGGGGTGTATTTTTTTACGTCGTTTAGTAGTTAGAGACGCTTTTTGTTTCTCTTTCTCTAGGGTACCTCCACGTCACAATAGTGTTACGTTTATGGTCTCAACACTGCCTAAATTGCCTGCCATAAGAGAAGCCATGCCTCTACTGCAGCTCGATGACCGGTTACTAAAGGAAGTTCGGGAACGGTTTTACAGCACTGAGATAGGGCTGGCCTAAGTACTCTTCGAAAGTACTCCTCATTCGTCCAAAAAAAGCATGGGGCGTTAGCGGGGAAATCTCACAGGCAGAGTAGAACAGTGTTGATTGCCGCGGCCGGCTTGTTCTGTGTTTCCAAACATGATGGCTCACGTGGATTTGCCAAACGTCGTGATTGTTGAAAGATCGTACAAATAATAGAGCAAGAGAAAAAAATATTGAAGCAGCAAACGAATTGGTGCCTTCTTTTTCACATCGTCGTAGTCGATAGTGTGAACTTTCGTGAAACATTACTTGCAGAACACGTCGCCCAACAGCCAAATCTTTCATACCTTCGTCTTCCTGACGTGTATTGTTTATTACGAGTCATAGGGCAAGTAATAGTGGATGATGGTATGACCACCCTACTAACGGCTAGTTCCGGTTTTGTGGGGTGAGGATGCAGGGGTTACACAACAAGTGCTATTAACAACGCGCACAGATGCGGGATAAAAAAAGAAGCAATACGACAAGCGCGGCCTGTATAATTTGGTTATTAAATTTTTTTTAATCTATACTAGCACCAAGAACACTGCGCGTGACCAACGACAGTTCACAAGCAAGAACGGGAAAGCCATTTTTACAGTATTTAACAGCATACCAAAAAACCGCAAATGAATTTGTTTGTCCTTGTTCTCTTTGCCTGTGTTCTTTTCCGTGCGCAGAACCCTAAATAGTATACCAACTAGCTCCAACACAAACGATTCTTGAAGTAAACAAAGGAACGCTTTGGGCTACAAGGATGATCCCGCGTTTTATTTAACGACTCAATTTATTTCTCACCTACGGCAATCGATTAGTTGATTACACACATTATTCCGCACTCCGCCACATGTAAATCCACAACCGCAACGTGTGCCATTCTACCACTGTGAGAAAACAGAAATTTCGTTTCATTAACATTATTTTCATGTTTACAACCATGACAACGCTGTGAAATGTGCACAACATGCCTTTCCAAGCAGAGTCTTGTGCTCACTTTGGCACACAGTAATGCAACGTCGGTCTTGGCTACGTGTATTTACCAACCGCTCAAGTTACGCTGTACGCCACACGCGTTTTGAACCCTAAGTATTTGTTTTCATGGGGTACTGCGTACGAAGAGACGTTTCCATGGTTTTTATAGCTTTCTGATATGTACCTTGGACAGGTGACTAATTGCGGCGTGTATATTAAGAACTTTCAGATAACCTCTTTGACCTTTACGCGGATCGCATGACGTATTGATCTATTCCTTCTAGCTCGTCGGATGTACTCTCTATTGCAAGCAAAACATTTGCTAGCAAAGAGTATACACGTCTCAGACGTATTAATATTTGCAACCGCTTTTGACCCAACTTGAGGCATCGTGTTTTTGGCAAAAAATGTACGCACTATGAAAGTAAACAGATGTGCCTTTAGCCCGCGCCTTGAAACAAAAGTTTGCTTCTTGGTTAAGTTTCAGGTAATCACAGGGAACCAAAATCGTCTTCCCATGCACGAATACTATTGCGCTTTCTTTGGAATGCTGCCCGGTTGTTTGAAGACGCAGCTAGAGCGTTCCTTTTTTATGGAGGTAAAAAAGAGCATGGTGCATGTCTTCAGCAGCTGCGGCGGTATTTGAAACTCGGGGAGGTCCCATGTTGGTGGAAACAAATGCGCGCAACTTGCTACAGGCCTAAAATACTTGTTCGCCATCTTCCTAGTTTTTAAACCGCCATATCCCCTTCAGTCGCTCCAGTAATACGTGCGGATCACACAAGGGATCCTGATTCATTGATTGCTGGCCTTTCCGGAATGATAAGATAACGTATTTCAAAGAGCAGTGAACATGGCGACTGAGTTGATCATGTTGCTGGTCATGGCGCCCTTTTTTCAGTTTCAAATGCGGTGGCTTTAAGTCAGGGAGAAGGCCCTGATTTCAGTTTTTGCAATATTGGTTCGCTTTGCGATTTGCGGGAGCTTTGAGGGTGCATGCGCTTAGCGCGTACAAAATGTCATGCCGTAAAGGACGAAGAAGGCTATTTGCAAAGAATGGTTTATGAAAGCGAACTCGTGTTCTTTATAAACTCAAGAAATACCATAACGTTGAAGAAACATGTACAAAAGTAATGAGAACCAATTACGCTGGCGAATCAAGTGGTGCAGCGTGGTCTCTCCGCGCGTGTATCTGGAGTTCTCTCGCTTCGAAAAGCACCCAAAATCTAGTAATACCATAAAAAAACCAAAACAGTCCAGAGTTTTGAACGGACAGCTGGTTTTGCATTTTGTTTCCTGGCGGTAGGATGAAAGTAAAATGAACAATTGAATACGCAACGATCTTTTTACAGAATGTACAGGGTCGCCATGGGCCATCGCTCCCCCTCCAAGGCAACAATGTCCCTCCCACCTCCATCTTCATCGCAGAAGTTGGCGTACTGAAACTACGCACCACTGCCGTCTTCCTTACTTTATCATGTGCGCGACATACCCCATCCGCGGCAGCGAAGAGGCCTCGATCGTCGCTGTCGGGGTCTCTGTAGCCCAACGTGCAAGGGGAAGATGAGTGATGTGGAGAGATCATACCGTTAAGAATTCTTTGCCGCCAGGGAGGACGAAAATGTACCTGGTGAACACTGACCCGTAGCATCGATAGCCACAATGTAACGACGAATCGGTGATTGCTTTTAACCACGTCGCGCCTCAGTCCTGGAGTCATAACGGCATTGGGGCTAATCGCTCGAATTTCCTAGGCGGCTAATCTGGTTACAGGGTGAGGACACGGTGCTGAAGACACATCTTTGAGACGCGGTCGCGGCGGGCCGGGGGTTGCGCGACACAGTTCATGCACCCTCGACGATTGCTCTGATGCTTATGAGGTGCAAGGCTGGAGAGAGGATGGGGATTAACACGCAGAGGAATAAATTGACGCGAACACTACATAATGCAACGATATATTTGGAAAATGTATAAGGTTGCCTGGTGGCTAGACCAAGCCAAGCAATGTACCCCACCCAGCTTCGGTGTTGTCGCAGATGCTGGTGCAGATATACGGAAGAGACAGAAACAGGCGCTCATCTTGAAACGAAGGGCAATTATTCTTGGCGGGGTCACGCAATGTTTTGCAAACATAAATGGAATGGAATGGATGACTTTATTACAGGAGGAGGCCAATAGGCCCTGGTGTGGGACACGGGGAAAAGGGGAGGGGAAGATTGTTCATATAAAGATATCTGAAAGTAAAACCTCCGCAAATATGTCTTGAAAATTTTATGCAGAAGTGCGGCTCAGCTTGCACTTGTGCTTCAAGGCTGTACAGAGCAGAGAACTCGCAGGGGAAAATTCTCTATGTCCAGCCCTTCCGGATAGCTTCCTCTGAAGGCTTTACACCTCTCCCAAAGCGGACAGCGCTAGCATGAGGTAAAACGCCCTGCAAAGTCTCAACTGAACGTCTGCGCTACAAACCCAAAGGAAGTGCAGTGTGCTTTAAATTAAGTGATGTCTCGATCGTATAGAGGCCAGTTTTATGCCGCGAGAAACCCATCTTCAATTGCGGCCATAGCAAGCGTTTTTAGCAATTTCCAACTGGCTACACATGTTATTGCGTCTCGCTTTTGCTAACCCCGTACCCCTCGTGACTTTCGAGAGCCGCAGTGGTTAGTTGGCACAACGTACAAATCCCGGGTTATATTCCCAGAACTTCCCTATCCAGATTCTTTTTTATGGGGCTTCGAGGTTGTGGGGGGCGTCGGATTGACACTAATCGGTCAAAACACATCTTTTGCTCAAAATGTCATTTTAAATACGTTCCTTTCTTTTTGCACTTTTTTCATAGGTGTGTTTCTGAGTGACTATCTGTGGTGCAGAGCCGGGAGAGACATTTTTGGAGGCGGCAGCTCCTTGGCTGGCGCAACATGCATACTTGGTGCTCCGTAGCGGTGGTATACTTAATCCGCGAACACCAGGCTGTCTGGAGCGGCGGTGCAGGTCTCACATCCAAACCCGTTGCAGCCAATGTAATGTTATGAGTGATTTTTCTACTCAGGCGATGCGGTGAATTTTAAGTATATTTTTCCAAATATAACATTCGGAAACGTTGGAAATGTAGCAATGCCGACGTGTGCTGAATAAATATTCACCGCTAATATTCTCCAAGTATATTCCACTCGCCACAGCTTATGTATTTTATGAACCTGTGCCCCCATACCATGCCGCATACGTTGCCACTAAGTGTTTTGCTAAATGCGCCTTGAAGGATATGGCAAGAAAAAAAGATCGCGTGCGTTGCAGGCGTATTTGGCCTGAAAACGTGTTTCTGTGTTTGTCGTAAAGCAACACTGATATTTGTTATTTTGAGCACAGACAAGCCTGGTCAAAGCATTCGTTTGAATAGGAGGCCACAATCGCGACAGAAGGCATATTCTTGGTGCTGTTCAAAATGACGAATCAGAAAATTGCTACAAATGTAAAGTTAGACTTAATAACTGACAATATCAACCTTTTCCCCAGGTGGTGCAAGGAAACTTAAAATACGCAGAAGTGCTTTTTTTATATCTGGCAAGCAATCCTACGGCGAACTACCGACAAATTGACAGTATAAGTTTAAAAGCAAATGGGAATGATATGACGCATAAATAAGGTGGAAACAAGCAGAAGCATTTGCAGAGGTATTTTTATTCCTGTATATGGGCACTATATTAGGGTAGTGGCCCAATTAAAAGCACAAAAGTGCATGGTTAGGTATTTGTGGATAACATAAAATATATGCTGTTGAAAACTCTCGCAAACGTTTGGGCCATTGGAAAATAAAAATGGTATTTTATTTATTTGACAAATAATATTTTTATACAACAAGACCATTCCGGTGATGTCAGGAGGAAGCAAAGAAGTGTCTGGTCTAGTGCCGCCGTCAACGAAAAGAATGGCATGAAAGTCACTGTTTCATTTGATAAGGTTGACGGCATTGTGCAGATGTTGGATAACGTCACAAACGAACATGTTCGCAATCTCTTCCAATCAATTCAGCAAATAAACGTACCTCATGCGTCCTCACCGAATTTACTTGATAAGCAAGACAAACTTTTGAGGTTTAATGTTAACGCGCACAGTCTTCTTAATAAAGGTGTAGAATTAGAGCATATATTGATTCAACATGAACTAACATCATTGTTGTGATTGAGACATGGTTGACTGTGACACAGAAGACCGTTACATTCCCGCCCCCCCCCCCCTATTAGAACAATAAGGAATGATCTCGGTATTTGCGCCGGAGGCGTGGGTATTTTTCATCTCAGTACAATTATAGCAGGGTAAACAAACATCCATCAGTTAATAAAACCTTCTGGTGTAAAGTTTATAGTGATATTGTTGAGATTTTCATTAGAGCAGTTTACAGGCTTTCTGGGTCCAATGTCGCTTTTAGAACAAGTTAAATTATTTTATAGAAGCTCAGGTTGCAACACAAGATGTAATATTACCTGTTGATCTTAACATACCAGATGTCGACTGGAATAAAATATTACTGGCGGGACGTGAGCACGATTCATCTGCTTCTTTAATTGACATGTGTTCCTGCCGCGGTCGTCAACACGTAGTTCGTTAGTATACGCTTGTTCAGAATAACAGGAGGTCTATTTTGCATATCGGGTTCATTAGTGATAGCCGTATTATGAGACCTTACGCAGCAGAGATTTGGCAAGGCTATTTTACCATTTTTTCGTCAGAATGGGTATCACCATGTTAGAAAATGAAGTCTGGTTGGTAGCCACAAATCAGGCACTTATCTACGCAGAGAACAAACAGCAGGTATCCTGCCGAATTAGTCTGAACGCACGCACGACCTTCTTCCTTCTTTGGGGTATGTGTAAAATAAACACCTCATGTTCGATGGGACTGTTCGACGGGTTCTGGACTCTGGTATTTTCGCAAAAATTTTGTGCCGAAATCCCCTTGAAGACTCGACAAAACCTCTCCTGAAGACCACCGAAGAAGCAGCCTGCCCGACTGAAGCAACCAACGGCGCTTCTACAATATGTTTAGTCCCGACCCGACGATTCTAGCTACCCTCAAGCCTCGCGCCGCCTCCACCTCAGCGCAGTGGTGTGCTACGCCGTTCGTAATGGCGCGGAGTCGATTCTAGGTTCTAGGCGTGTTATGGCACCCGGACGAGGGTACATACGGGTTGGAAACGTCTGAAATTATGCAACTGGTAGACCCAATTCCGAGCACGAAGAGGAATATTCTGAACATCACAGCCAAAATACACGATCCATGCGGCCTGATTACTCTCTACACAGTGAAGGCCAAGGCACTTTTTCAGAGGGCTTGGAAAAGGTAGGTGAAGTGGGACGGAATTTTTCCCGATGACTTAAAAACTGAATGGGACAACTGGTGCGAAGACCTTCGTCTTCTTAACTTGATAAAGGTACTACGCTTTGTGCTTTCAAATGAATCCAGCAAAACAAACCTTCCACGTGTTCTCTGATGCAATCACCTCAGCTTATGGATCCGCAGTCTACGTGTGAGTCCCAATGACCAGTGGAATAATGACTATACTGCTCATCACCAAGACAAGAGTCGCCCCCGTGAAAACACAGAACCTATTAAGCTTTCAACGTCTTGGGGCTCTAAAAGCAGTTCGGTTGATGTCAACCGTACAGAAGGAGTAAGGTACCCGCTGCCAGGTTTTGTTTTGGACAGACTCGTCTGCGGTTCTAGGTTGGTTGAACTCAATCCTAGGAAAGTGGAATACCCTCGTGGCAAACAGCGTGAGTGAGATCCATTCCGTAGCGGATATTAGGCTGTGGCGTTACTTCCCGACAGATCAGAACTCTGCAGAATTATAACAAGGGGAATATCGGCTCAAAAATTGCAAGAAAGCAAACTTTGGTTCGATGGACCTGACTGGCTGCTCAAAATAAACGACAAATGGCCAAATAAAACATTTCGCAGCGCACAGTATCCGGAGACCAAAGAAGAATGGGCACAAGTTCTACCCGTAACTGAAAGAAGGGTTCGCAGCTTTTTGACCTTGCAAGGATCAACAACATGACAAAGGTTTTGAAAATCACGGCTTGGATAATGCAGTTTGTTTGCAAGTCTCGTATACTTCGCGGAAAAATAACAGGACCCCTACTCAATCGGGAAACTGAAAACGCCACGAAACGTTGGATTTACAAAGCTTAAGAACGGGCATTTCATCTTCAATGTTCCGCCGTGCATTTATTCACTCTGTTTTGTACTTTTCCGCACGCGTTGACCATGATCCTAAAATAGAACCTATATTTTCTCGCGCAAAAAACACCAATAGTCACCCTTGTATTATCGATAACCGAGTGGAATGCTGTGCCTGCCGGCCTTGTAACGCATACACAGCAATCATCTTTCCAGTCTGCATTACTTGCGTTCCTTGAATGCGTTGGACAATCTTAGCCATTGCTATTTCTTGGTGTTGTATAACGTGTCGTACTTGTTTTTCAATGTGCTCGCCTGTGAAAACCTTGCTGTGTTCTTTTTTGCTTATTTTGGTTGACCGACTGTGTTTCCTGCGCATGTTTTGTTGTCTTCTTTTTTTCATGTTAAAAATTGCTGTTTTCACTGAATACTGTATATACCCCCCTTATGTAATGCCCTAGAGGTTCTTAAGGTATATAAATAAATAAATAAATAAATATTTGACCCATCCAGTGATCACAATATTTTTGCCTTACCGTGATGAGGATCGTTTGATTAGAGTGGGAGGAAGGCTACAGAATTCTGACTTCACGACCAGCGAACAACTCCCAATCGTACTTCCTCCAGACGACGAATTTACAAGATTAACAATTTAAAACGAGCACCAACGGCTTTTTCAAGGCAGCTTTCGGGATACTTTGGTGGCATTACGTGAACGATATTGGATGATCAGAGGTCGTCAAATGGTTAAAAAAGTGATCAGTCAGTGCCGTACATGCAACAAACTTTCAGCGAAGCCAGTGTGGAAGCCATTTGCCCCTCTCCCAAGGGCTACAGTCACCAAATGCGAACCGTTCAGTATCATTGGAGTTGACGTTACTTGACCACTGTACCATCGAAAAGCGGGGGAGCCAAGAAATGTTACATTGTCATCTTTACTTGTGCTGTCTTGCGAGCATTACACCTCGAGCTTGTGTGAAGTCTCAAAACGCAAAACGTTTAAAGCTTGCCGTCGTTTTACAGCCAGGGCAGGAATTTGCAAGACAGTATATCCAGACAATTGCGTCCCTTGCAAAAGAGCTTCGAAAGTTTTGAAAACTATTTGGAGGACGATACGAGATGAGCAGACATTGGAGTACTTTAGAGAAAACAAGTTTACTGGACATTCAAAGCCGGACCAGCCGCCTGGTGGGGAGGATTTTGGGAAAGACTTATTAGAACGTTCAAGGAATCACAGAGAAATGTTTCCAGTCAATGCTCCTCTTTCAGCCAGTGGGACGATGTTAAAAAATGTAGTCTGGTTCTTAGCCTCAAATCAGGCACATATCTATGCGGAGATTGCACAACAGGTTTTCCACCAAATTATTCTGAACGCACGCACGACTTTCTTCTTTTTTTGCGGTATGTGTAAGATAAACACCTCTTGTACGATGGGACTGTCCGACGCATTCTGGACTCCAGTCTTTTGGCAAAACACCATGCAACAACCCTGTGGTAACATTACTACACCTTTATCGAACAGGGATTTTATTGCAGCTCACGACACAGCCATACTTGATGAATAAATCTGTAACAGGGTCTTTTTGGGGAAGATAGTCAGCAGCCTAGTGGGGTTGTAACGAGTTATGGCTGAGGTTAAATCTATTGTCCTAGATTTGGTAGCCAAATAAGCTCCTTTGAAAGAAAAAGAAAGCCAGTAGCTAATGCCCCGAATACAATTGAAATATTTACTTAAAAAGAAAAGTTCAACAATGCACAAAAAAACACCACCTAAACCCGATAGAAATATCGAAGGAGGAAGTTTCTACTTGAGGTTAAAAATTCAAAAACCGCATATTCGCCACTTATCCCCAAACTTAGGTATTTCGTTATAGCACTGAGCCAGTTTATTCGTGATACACCTCAAAAGCTTTTAAGCATTCAACCAAAAATCCCCCTCTGAGCTCTATAGGACTAAAGCTTCTATTTGAGACGAATTTCCGATTGCACAGACATTTATTAGATTCGTTACTCGCGTTTTCACCAAAGACGACGCCTCAAAACCAGCGGTTAGGACTACGAGAGAAGTAGCTTTTTTCGATGATTCGGGGCTCTCAGAGCGGTGTACACTTAACCTAACACTTCGTATTAAAACCACACCCCCGACTGGCTTCGACGGCACTCATAGTTTATTAGTCCAAAGATGCGGAGATTGGGTGGCTCGCTTCATTAGTGATTTTTTTTTATCTTGAATATTTTCTGAGAAATGACTTTCTACCAGCTCTCTTCTCGACGATTCGGAACAAAGCGGAATTATTCATGCACCAGAAGGTGGTGAAGCTAGCTTTCCCAACACTGTAGACCGAATGTCCAAACATTTATCATGTAAAATATTAGAGCATATTTTTAGCATGCATCACCGACACTTTTTATCTCACATCTGCTTTTCACTCAAAGTCAACACGGCGCTCATGCGGGTCTCTCGAGCGTAACCTATCTTGTGGAAACAATGCAATATATCTGCGAAGCTGCGGAATCAGAAGGGCAAGTCTATGTATCTTTTTCATTTTATGCAGACGTTCGGTAGAAGTGTGGGGACGTTGGTCATACAAGACGATAACTGTGGCAACACGTGCTGCCTCTTCGTTCATGATCCCCAAGCGAAACTGATCAGGGATCGACGCGAGAAGTCCTAGATAAAGACCACCTTACTAGGAAAGAATTCGCCTCCGTGAACAAGGTCAACAGTTAGCAAGAAGTGAACTCTCGCAGGGACGATTAGTTTTTCCACCTGCAGGGCATATCGTAGCGCTGTAGCGGGCTTGCTCGTCGGCCATTGATTCGGCCCTGATCTGGCGGTCTCCGACGCAATCAAGTCCTCAGTGAGACCATCACATCCGCCAGAGAACACCCGATCAGTGCCGAAACGAGGGCCGACCAACAAGCCCTTTAGAGCGCTACGATATACCCTGCAGGCCACAACACTAACCTTCCCTGCGTGGGTTCACACCTTTCTAATTGTCTTTGCGCAAGCAGGCGAATTCTCGGCTAGTAACGTGGGCTTGATCTAGTTGATCTAGCGTCGATTTCTGATAAATTTTCCTCGCAATACATGGACGATACTTGGATACATGAACCAAGGCGATTCAACAATGTACCATATTCACACGATCAATCCCGTGTTAGAGAGGTGCGCGGAGTATACTGAACCCCTATATATAGCCTTCATGGATTATGAGAAAGCATTTGACTCGGTCGAAACCTCAGCAGTCATTCAGGCATTACGGAACCAGTGTGCAGACGAGCTTTATGTAGATATATTAGAGGGTATTTACAATGGGTCCAGTGCTACCATCATCCTCCATATGGAGAGCAATAAAATACTTACAAGGACGGTTGTCAGACAAGGAGACACAATCTCTCTAATGTTATTCACGACATGTTTACAAGAAATGTTCAGAACATTAGATTTGGAACAAGTGAGAGTAAGCGTTGACAGAGAATACCTCAGTAACCTCAGATTCGCTGATGAATTGACTTGCTAAGTAACTTGGGGGACGAATTGCAAAGCATGCTTACTGCACAGGGAAAACAGTGTATAATCGTGGGCATAAAAAAATATGCAAAAATTAAAGTAATGACCGATAACCTCAGGTCAGAACAGAGGTTTGAGATAGGTGGCGAGGCAGTAGAAGTGGTAAGGTAAGCGAATAATCAACGTAGGCCAAGTTGTGACCCCGGATGCCAACCATGAGGCAGAGATATTTACAAGGATAGGAATGGGGTGCAGTGCATTCGGCAGGGATTCTCAGATAATGAACAGCAGCCGACCATTATCCCTGAAGAAGAAAGCATATGACAGCTGCATCTTACTGGTACTCACCTACAGGGCAGAAAGATGGAGGCCCACTAAGAGAGTTCAACTGAAATTGAGGACGACTCAGTGGGAAATAGAACGAAAGATAATAGGTGTAACATTTAGGGACAAGAAGAGAGCGGAGTGGATTAGATAACAAACGCGTGTAAAGGACATATTATGAGAAATTACGAATAAATGGACGTGTGCAGAGCATGTAATGCGAAAGCAAGATAACCGTTGGTCATTAAGGGTAACAGAGTGGATCTCTAGAGAAGGCAAGCATGGTAAAAGGTGACAGAAAGTTAGATGGGCAGATGAGATCAGGACGTTTGCGGGGATTAAGTGGTCGCAGTTAGCATAGGAACCCGGGAATAGGAGCCTAATGGTAGATGCATTTTTTGCCCTGCACTGGGGGTATATAGGCTGGTGATGAGGACATGGACGGCGAGGCAGCACGTGCTACCAGTTATCGTCATGTGGGACCAACGCGCACACAATTCTACCCAATGCTGGCAGGCGTGGAATACGCACTCTTGACCGCTGTGTTCCCGGCTTACCAGCGCGGCTCGCCGCGTTCGGCTGCGCCGGCGCCTCAATGGCCTTCGTTGTCAGGTGCGGCGGAGGTCGTGGTGCCACGACGTCCTCTTGCAGGTGGTGGTGGCATTGGGAGCGGGTTCGGGTAGGTAAGCCGCCGGACTGGCTGTTTCGGCCCGATCAGTGGCGGACGATGGCAGGGGCCATGAAGGCCCCGGTGGCGGTGTATCTGGGCCCTAGCACCGGACACACTGCTTTGCGGGTGTGTTGCGGTGCTTGTGCACATGTTTTACCATGCGGTGCCTGAAAACCGGCATCAGAAGAAGGCGGCTTCGCATCGTCTGCGGCCACAGCAACACCCCCAAAACGACCACTGCGTCGAAGCTAGGCTTAGCTCAGCTATTGGTCAAGAATGTGGTGGAGGAGCCAGAATTTTTCATCTCGTTCCAACAGGTATGCACCATGAATCACTCGTCCGAGGGCCCCCAGGCTAACCCGGCCGCGTACCCGCGAACCCTTCCCGCCCCACCGGTCATGCCGACCTTCGCCGCCGCCCCGGAACGTGGGCCGTCACTGCTGCCTCGAACGTGCCGTCAGTCGCCGCGTTCGTGATCATGCAGCCACAGCCCGCAACACCGCACCAGCGGCCAGCGGCATCTGCCGGCGTATAGCCGATTGTGCCCAGGCGACGGCACCACCGGGCGCTCTGCTGTTGGCAGCTACAGGAAACCGGCCGGCAACCAGGCCGAGTTGAGTAAGAGACTATCGATGAGCGAGGTTTACCTATAGGAGTGAATCACGGCAATCATGCACTGAGATGACAAAGTAAATTATTTTTTGAAAAGGTTGAGCTCAATAACTAGCATTTTGAACCGCAACAGACACCTTCTGCCTGAGACCGTTAAACTACTGGTTTATAACGCCTTATTTGCTTCCTACTTAAATTACTGTCATTTAGTTTGGGGTACTACTACCGAAACAAATGTGAAAAAACTACTAAATATTCAGAAAAGAGTCCTCAGAATTATTGGAAACAAGCCATATACGAAGCCTAACACGCAACTATTTAGGAAGTTAAAAATTATGAGAGTACATGATATCTACAATAATCGGCTAGCCAGAGAGTTATCTATCAGCAATTAAAAGAATATTTTATTATTATCTGAAATAGCTGAATTACATAATAATGAACTCTTACAAAACTAGAAAACAAGAGAAATGGAAGGTTCCAAAATTTCTCACAAACTATGAAATGCAAATGCTTGCAAATAACCGGCCACGTTTGCTGAAACAGCTTGATAGCCAGGGAATAGAGCTGACATTGCTAAGCACAGTTTATTTACCTGATTTTTATACTGCTTAACACGAAGGTGCTTTTATTACTGTCTGTCATTGCATTTTTAGAAAAACTATCTTGTCCTTTAATATTTTCGTGGAACTGCCATAAAGTTTTTGAATCGTTTCCTAAATGCTTGTATTTCTTTCTGTATTCCACCCTTCTATAACCCGACAAGATGTGCTTGTATTTTTTGCAAATTCCCTGAAAGTACATTATGATTTGTTTGCTTTATGTCAAGCTTTGAGACTAAAGCATGTAAACTTGTTTAGTGCTTGTATTTGTAAACGTTTTTCCCTATTTATCGTATTTGCAGTTGCAGTTGTAGCTGTGTAAGTGTTGTTTTGATAATTGCTCTCGCGTAATCTTGAATTTTATAAAATTGTTCATGCCGGCTGTGTGTGTTTGCTTGTGATCGGCGCCAGTCGTTGCCGCGGGTGGCCAAGGAACCCTGAAGCCGTCGCAGAACGGCTTTTACCCTGGTCACCTCCCACTTTTGTGAAGACTGATAAATAAAGAAAGAAAGAAAGAAACAAAGAAAGAAAGAGTAAAAATAATGACTCAATAAAAACGCAAAAGAAACACCCACAAACAGACACCGCACCACTTATAACTAATCTTTTTGTGAAAAGAGTACGTTAGACCGCACTCGCCCTTTGCTTTCTATTCCACTTTAGCTCATGTTAGTAGGCTATGACCAAGCCGGCACAAACCGCCAGCGCAAGCGGGCGACCATCTCTCATCACTGCGCTGCACGTCCCGCTGACAACCATTCCTGAATATCTAATTAGGGTGTCGGTGGCCGTTGCCGGCGCGTCGTCACGGAGGGCGTGCTCGTAGAACTGGGATGAGCGTGAAGAAGGTCGATCTTCAACAAGAAACAAAGTAGAAGGTTTAAATAGGGGTATATAGCCCACTTTTGACGTAATGACTACTTTGGTAACAGACCTCCCCTGCCAGAGTATCTCTTCCAACAGAACCGCCACCCGCCTCTGTTACCTCCGCTCAGTCCACCCTCATCTGTGACCTCCACTCGGTAAGCCAGGTCCATTGTCTTGTGTTAAGGGGAGGAGTCCCTCTTCTCTTTCTCTGTTATTTTTCATTTTCCTTTCTTTTCGAAAAGGTTTCTTTCTTTATTTTTCTTTTCTTTCTCACTCCGCCCCTGCTGCTGCCTCTGTCAATGAATTTTAGGGCTTGTCAAGCTGCCTAGAGTGGCTTTTTTCCAACAAATCCACCATATATTTTAAGGAAATAAAGAATGATTCACTGTTTTGAGATAATCGAATCGCCACAGCAAAAAGGTGTGAAAAAGAAGCGTGCCAATCTAAGTCCTCTTCCTTAGCTGACAATGCAACCTACTGGGTGATGATGATGGTTGGATGGTAATGGCGCGAGGCACACTTGGCCAAAGAGCACCAATACAGTGGTCATACATTAGGGATGAAGATCTGAACAATAATCTCGCTCAAAAAGAACACAGGTAAAATCAGTAAAAGACAACGACCATGACTGTTGTAGAAGACCAGGTTGTAATTACGCGTTGTATATTTATATAGCCACATCTCTAACTTCTGCTATATAATTAAAAACACGCCGGACAGAAAAAATAAGATGGTTAACAGGAAAAATACCGGGTGTGATGGGTTGTGTAGTTTGTATAGTTGTGGGAAGTATTTCCGACTTGGATTCAATGATCTCGTGAACTACGGATAGCTGCTGTCCGCACCTGCCACACAGAGGTCTAGAAGATCAGTTGAGAAAGTACTAGCATGTTGCATGTGTGTGCCCTGTTCATAGCCTAGCAAAGCCACCTTCTGTGTTTCTATTGTGTCAGTGGTGCATGGTGCGAAGTGTACTTTTAATACATGTAAATAAATAAATAAATTAGGTGTCTGCTTGTTCAGTGCAGTGTCGTACAGGTCTTTCGAAGGTAAATGTCATCACGTCATAAAAAATATCACTGCTACAACCGTTCTTCCGGTTCAATTTCATTTCACCGTACTTATCAATTTTGTCTTTCAAAGCACCAAATATTCCATCATGAGGACCAGCGTAGTAAACGAATACAACCTCCATAGAGACACCCAGAGATTTGTCTGTGCGAAAAGGCAAAAAAATAAACAAGGCATTTCTGGAAAGGATATTTGCTGCTTGATTCGCAGTGGTTGGAAATGATTCTTAGGCATGGCGATGTGGGGACCGCACTCGCCCTTTGCTTTCTATTCCACTTTATCTCATGTTAGTAGGCTATGACCAAGCCGGCACAAACCGCCAGCGCAAACGGGCGACCATCTCTCATCACTGCGCTGCACGTCCCGCTGACAACCATTCCCGAATATCCCATTAGGGTGTCGGTGACCGTTAACCGGCGCGTCGTCACGGAGGGCGTGCTCGTAGAACTGGGATGAGCGTGAAGAAAGTCAATCTTCAACAAGAAACAAAATAGAAGGTTTGAATAGGGGTATAGCCCACTTTTGACGTAATGACTACTTTGGTAACAGACCTCCCCTGCCAAAGTGTCTCTTAGAACAGAACCGCCACCCGCCTCTGTGATCTCCGCTCGGTCCACCCGCATCTGTGACCTCCGCTCGGTAAGCCAGGTACCTTGTCTTGTGTTTTAAGCACGCCGTCGCGGGACCGGATTATTATTCCTGCTGTGGCATCCGTTTGTTTGCTCGAACAATATTATTCGCTGCAATAAAGCTTTTAAAGCAAAGCAAAGCTTTCTACCTCTACCTGCCAACAGTTCATTCGTGGCGTGCACGACACGAAACTCACTCCCAACGCGGTTGTGGATGGGGAGGGCATTTGTCTCTGAAGCAGCACAGTGGAGATGACTCGGCGATAGGGTGGTATTACCCAGTGTTCCCTGCCCGTAGGTGACTGCTCTCACCGGCGGGTGCATCGGCATTACAACTTTGTCGTCTGCTTTAGCGACGGTTGTTCTGGGCCTGTTTTAGCGCTGTTTCGCGTTCAATACGCACTTTGTTCGCACGACTTCATTAATTTTCTCTGCAGCCCCTGCAGGGTAACCCAGATCCGACGGAATAAAGTGAGCGTACGGGAAAGATATGTTAAGGGTTGGTTTGCACGGCGTTAAAACAAAATGTACAGACCACGTTCAGACATCTGGCGGCTAAGAAACGCTACCTTTCGCACACTGCCTGCCACAAAAAAAGACTCCATTTTCTAAATTTGTGAATACCAATTAGGTTGTGTTTTAGGAGGTATTCCAAAATACGTTAGGAGCAACCTGATCTGATAAAATAGCGATTAGAAAAGTTCTCTCAGCTATCTCTCAATTTTCAATGTTACTAAACTAACTAGTTTAAATTGGTATAAATGGTAATCGCTAAGCTTGACATGCGAAATTGTTTCGGTGTATGTGCTGCTGTCGCCCGGAGGTGTAGCCCCGAGCTAGAACAACACGATCGCTGGATTCTGTTGTCTCGCCCTTCGAGAGATGCCCCTCTCCATTTTTCATCCACCGAAGTGCGGCCGGGCTTCAGCGGCGGCGTCCGCCGTTTGAATACCGGCCTCTGCCCGACACTGCTGCCTTCGGGAAGCCGCCCCCACGAATTCCAACTAACGGCTTGGTAGAATCTCTGGTTTCACGGTATGTAATGCCACGTGTGTGAATTCAAGTCACGTTGCTCGGGCAATCGTTGTGGGTGACGCTTAAAATTTTGCTTTCAATCCACCTTCCCAGAATTGATTAGAGCCAATTTTTTACCGTTTGTTGCCAATCCCTGCTGTTCGTTTTTGCCTGAACCATGAGGCCACCTTGGCTGGGCTGATGGCGGGCTGGGAATGAAGTGGGAGCCGCAGAGTTTTACGGTGGCACGTTTGCGTAAACGGTAGCAGGTGAAATTCGCTCCAAAAGGTATCCTTACGTTGGAAACACCACAAAACAGGCCGTCAACAGATAGCAAGTAGCCTAGGTTGATGTAGTCTTTTTCATTGAACAAACTGATTATGGAATACTTCTGCGCTATGTATGATCTGAGAATACACAAGCGGAGTCAAATCAGCTAACTACGTGAAGTACACAAGCAAGTGGCTGCAAAGGTAGTCCTGCAGCGTCTGCTATTGGAGCGTTTATCAGTTCTTGATATCATTTCAGCAACACTCGTACCACATCGAGAACATTTTTATTGTTATAGTTGAGTAACAACATTGGAACGAGTCTTGCTATCAAAATGAGACATACTGCGCGGCATTCAAACCAGCGCAGGAAAGCTTTGCTTTCAAAATACATCAGACGGTTGCATGCTGCGAGCCGCTGGTGACAAAACACAAATTTAAATAAAGCAGGAGACGTGGCTTGTGTAAATACGTTAGCTGATTACCGAAGCACCATCCATCGCACATTTGATAAAGGCTGTAAATGGGGCTCTTACAGGAAGGGCCACACGCAAGCAGCCACTCAAGTGGAAAACCGGGTTGAGCAATTTATTGGTTGGTTCGTTGCTCGCGCATACGCGAGACTTCCATATGTAAAGTCAAACGGCACCAAGCTGATAAAAACATGAGGCATGATTTGGTTGTCTGCACCAGAGGATTGGTATGTTAAAAGCTTAGAGAATTTTATTCATTTTATTTATTTCTATTTTGGTAGTTCGATGTCAGATAAAAATTTACTTTTTCAAACAATATTATAAAAATGTTCGTTCATCATTTCTAGGAATAAAGTTACGTTTCAGTTCAATGTCAGGGTTTGCCGAGAACCGGTACCTTTTGAAAAATAAACCGCAATGATTTCACAGAATGTTTCAAAATGCCAAGCAAGGAAAATTGTTGACCTCAACTGGCGTCAGGTTACTAACAATGATGAATTGAAAAAGAAACTCTTTAAAACTGGTATGTGTTTTTATACTATAGCCAAAACCCAAATAAATACACACAAAACACAGTGACGCACAGATACAAGACTAACAACATGTAAGTGTAGTGAAAAAGGTCATTAGTCACACCAAACTGGAAAATAACAGTCCAAAGATGTGGGGAACAGTCAAAGTAAATTAACAAAAAGTCCACAATATGTGCCCTCTGCTTCAACACAGTTGCACTACCTCACGTCCCAGAGGCGCAATCGTGGAGGTTCCGTTTTCACAGGTCCAGGTGGCGTGTAGTGGTCGCCGAAGCGTGTCGAGGTCGCTGTTTCCCTCCGGCGTCCGGCCAGCGATTAGCCAGAGGTTGAAGTCTTGGAGTACCTCTTCGAGCACAGAATGGCTCCGATCTCCCGACCGCAGTGCTTCCCGGTCATACTTCACCTCCGACTCCCCTCTCACTCCGTGTACTTCTGCGGGTCGCCTATCGTTCTGTTTTTGGTGCTACGCCTTGGTATTGGTGGGCCCGTGAGTGTGGGGTGAGTGAACACCAAAGACGATGATGATGATGGTGCTCTCAGTGTTTGGAATGCACCCCGCAGCGTGTCTTGATTCTCATGATCATGACGCTTTTTTCACTTAACTTCATTACACTGTCCACCCAATCAAGCATTTTTCTACGAAAACGTATTTTGACAGTTGTACACACCACGCGCGCTCCTTGAATCGAATAGTGCACAATGTATATCCGAAAAATTTCTCTTCAATTATATAAGAGGTACACATTTGTCCACAAAAGTGATCGCAGCACACAGATGATCGAACAGACTAACTCAATGACTACAATTACACATGACGCACATGGAGCCCACACGGACAATTATTACTTAAAAAGGCAAGTCGGCACATTCGTCTTTTTCCCGCTGTGGCTGCGGGGCCATCCCCTGCCGTTTCTATATGCGCGTGCGGCACGGGTATGAATAAAACTTCTGTTAAAAGCTATCAAAACCCGACGGTACTCATGACAGCTATGAGAAAAAATTTCACGGGAACATTTCTGCTGGCCGGTGGCCTTCTTTTCTGAACTGTTGTTCTTTAGCTTTGCCTTTCTTTTCGAACTGCAGATGTTTTTCTTTGTTGCTGAATTAAACCTATTTGACCAATTATTTGCTAACATTTAGCTTACGGGTCAAGTGCTTCCTTTTCGAAACTTTGTTGTGACTCTGGGTGAAAATATGGGGTGGCAGGAGAACATTCTCTCTGGTTTGGACACTTTTTTGCTGAGCTGCTCCCCTCAGACAGTATGCCATGCGGAGACACTTTAAAGTCATCACTACCCGCAAGTTCAATGAACTTCCGAACAATCAAAGGGGATGACTCGATCTGACTTCAATTTGGGGTTTTTCTATCGCCCCCTGATTTAACTACTACTCTATGCATTGCGTCAAGGGCCGCCAACCATAGACGCTGTTGCCAGATTTACTTTTTCATTTCCAGATGCGCTAAGACTTGCTAGTCACGCTCTTTATCTTTTGCGGCAATTTTCTTTTTATCTCGGCTTGCCCATGGAGGTTCTTGGCGAGCAGTAGTACCTGCCAGGGTGGTTTACACCACGAAAACTGCTCTTAGTGGTGTTTTTTTCCATGTCTAGACGAGCCACGTGCGCAGGTGTGAATCTCGCTTGACTTCCGAAGTGCGGGAATTTCCCCATTGAGTTATTGCAGTACAATGTTACGATCTGAAATCTGTGTGCCTAATGCAGCAGCACTCGTTGCGGTTTTGTGTAACCGTTCCGTAGTAGTACTGTAACAATAGGGCTACCAGTAAAGCTTTTGTTTGTGTGATAGCACAGCCCAAAAATCGTAGCATATCATATTCGTTTAGAGCACAGTAGGTTTTTGATCGAGGGCCACTCGATTTTCACTAGCGCCTTGAATATATTTACACATCTACATTTATGGTGTCTTTACAAGACTTTACGATGTTTATTTGAGGCGAGATATTTATTTGGTGTATTATAGCATTTTAATTAGTGTCAAACTCTATATAATACAAAAATATTTCATTTTTTTGGATAAATAAAGTCTCGACAGACAATTACAGGGTGCCTCAAAAAATAACTTGCTGTGGCGCCGACAACGAACGTTCCAGAGGCACCAGCTTTTTTAGAGTTACCAAAATATAGTAAAAAACATGCTTTGCCATATAAGAGCCGGAAGGTGCTCGAATAAGGAATAAATTTTTCAAAAGATAGGGTAATATACAGAAAAAGACAACACGGTTTTTAAGCGCCATGGATGGCAAATTCAACAAAGTAAAATAACTTTGGCGTACACAGAATACGAATCACAAACAATTGAAATGTTTAAATTTTCCTCATTGATTTTATTGACTTGGTAGCCAGCTAGTTGGTTCATGACCGGTAAAGTGATGTATTCAATGTTTGTCTGCAGGTGCAGCCATCGATTGCACAACAAAGCAGTTTGTGTACTCCTTCGCGAACTGTTTGTTGAATATCCAACGAGTTCACCTACTCCAGCTTTTCTTTGGGCTCTGCTATCATCGCAATTTTTTTATCTTCTGCTTTTATATGGGCCTAATGCCTCTTAATTCATCACTCGTGCACCTGCTCAATGCGCCGTCTCAACTGATTGAAGAGAGCACCTGCTAATGTTTTGTTGTTTAAATGTGTAAAAACCGCTAATGCCTTTTTTAGGGTGTTTGAACCACAATAGCTGCTTTACAGCTAACATGTATTTGCAACGTCAGCTGGATGGGTCGACCATTATTCGTGACCACTGCTTTGTGATTACATAAAATATAGTTGAAGTAGAGTTTTATTATAGCCAATTCTGGGAATATCTGCTTCCTAAAGTAAAAGCCCAAGTAATGGCACTAGACAGAAATCCTAAGACGTCTGCACCTTTGTTGAAAACTAACAATTATGGGCACGTAAATACAACTGTTTGTTTGTTCGTTTAATTCCGATCATTGTAACAGCGGAGCTGTTTTTGCTTGAGGTTGTTAAGGGGCCGTCCTTTAAAAATACAAAGGAAAAGGATGCACAGGAGTCCTCTTGGCCACGAGGCATAGGGCGAAAAGAAGCCCGCATAACCAAAGAATGAAGAGAACCCCCTAGCTCCCCAGCATAGGAGGGTACAACTCTCAACTCCAGAAGGGATATAGCGGGTCTACACCGACTGGCTGCCGTCTACTAAGAATAATTGTCGCAGCTCGCTCTAGTGGTACAAAGCTGGAGAAGCAGCGGAACAGAGGGTTGATTTATCTTTGCTTCCCTGCGATCCACTATCGTTTTGGGGTACCGAGAAGAACTGCCGTGTAAAATCCTGGCCTCAGCACTCAACACAGCCAAGTATGAGCATCTCGAAATGTAACAAGACCTAAGAAAACATAGCATACCTTAGCAAAACATGGAAAAGCATTAAGAGGCGAGGCCTAACTTAGGTTCCTGTGTCTCCAGGTCTGCACAACTAGTGCAACCTGCGGAATAGCTTGTGGCAAACTGTATTAAATCCGAGAAAAAGCAGTTTCCTGTAATATTACTCAGAAAAAAGTTATGTAACATTTAGAACTTGACTGTAAACAAAAATATGACGTGTAAATACCACTTTTTATGTTATTTTGTAGTTTCAACACTCAATTATTACATAAAGGTTTTTCATTAAATGAGTTAAATAGCTACAGCCGTTTTTTATCCGAGCCTTAACAAAAGATACTTTTTGTGGGACGATTTTCTACCTCCAAAATGCATCTACGGACACAAAAAGGGTACAAAAGGGTACAAAAGCTGGGGTACCATATATTTTTATAAAGTGTATAAAGCCTTAAATATCTTGCCGCAACTTTCCCGAACAAAGTTATGATTTTCGATTGCCTTATATAGGCGGCAGGATGGTCGTTGTTTTAAAGCCAAAGCCTGTCCCACATGCAGATTTATTTTTAACAAGATTGAACATCGGTAGCGGACTGTCAGTGAGAAACAAAATAAATAGGGAATTGTCAGGATACATTTTTAAGACTTCAAGCTTTGTGAGGTATGGACATTCGCTTTTGCGGGAACACTACGGCGCTCGAAACAACAAGCTCTGCAAAAGGTTCTCCCGGAAGAGCACTGTTATAAAACTGCAATACGGCACGTAAAGATAAGACATCGTTGTGTGCTGGATTTTTCGTCAGTTGAATCAAATGTTTTTTTTATCTTTATTCAAGGAATAAATTAGGTCTAAAATGTACACTATTGGGCAAGGGGTAAGTGAACCGCGTAGTACGCATAAACAGCTTAGTTTTGAATAGTAATCTTGTAACGTAAAAAGTAAAATGTAGAGAGTTTACCTATTTTTAAATGATTGCTTGAATATAAAAATCTATGGAATCCAGTCATCACAGTCATCACAGCGTCAGAGGTTGCGTTCGAAGTGGGCGCTTTTCTAAGCCGTTGTTCTACGTTCTACAGGAAAACTGCTGCGCTGGGCTATCATCTGCGTAAGAAGCTTTTTGCTGTGCCGTACCGCATTTGGGACTGATCGGCGCTCCTCCGGGTCTCTCGTGGCTGCGCTGCGTGTCAACGGATCCCATCCAGAGCGCCTGCGCCGGACCATCGCAGCTTCAAAAGTTCCCGTCTACTGGACAGCATAATCACAGCAGCAGCGGTTGCGGTCGAAGTGGGCGCTTTTCTAAGGCGTTGTTCTAGGTTCCACAGGTTGGTGGCTATTTTTATGGAAATACCGTAAGAATATTTGTGACCGCAACTGCTGCTGCTGCTGTTGATTGCCTTGCTTACTTTGTAGTTTTGCACGTTTGTCTGTTCTCTTTCATTATGCCGACTAATGCCGAATTGGCCAAGCGACTCGATTACCTGGAGGCGCAGTTTCAAGAACACTTGAACAAACTTTTTGAGAAACTTGTTAACGACGTGAAAGAAAAGTTGCAGGAAGCTGGACTGGATAGCAGTACCCTATGTAACAAAGTTACACACATGGATGGGGGGTTGAGCATGCTTAACGACATTGTCGAGAATAGGCGTACCCAGCATGCCGAGTTGGTAGCCTCAAACAAGGCTTTGCTTGCTGAAAATGAGTCTCTTAGAAAACAGATTCTCGAGATGGAAGAATATTCGAGGATCAACAATGTTGAAATCAAAGGAATGCCGTTTTCGAAGGATGAAGACCGTGTTGCCGTTGTGACTGCCACCGCTGAAAAGGCATCATGCCCTCTTTCTCCGGTGGAAGTCCACATTGCGCATCGTGTTCCCACTAAGTCTGGTCATCAAAACATAATTGCAAGGTTCTGCTCACGCGCCAAAAAAAACGAAGTTCTGGCGAAGGCTCGCAAGGTTAGGCTTGTCGTTGGCACTCTTGGATTCGCAGGAGAGAACAAGGAGCCCATCTTCATTATTGAGCACCTAATACCCGACAAGAAGCTGTTTGGTCCGGCCTTAGCGCTCAAAAAAAGGGGGATGGCATTTCCTGTGGACAAAGAGCTATCGAATCAACTCTCGCAAATCTGAGAACAGCCGGCTTCAACACATTAGGTCTGTAGCTGACCAGTCTATTTTCACTTGAATGTTCTCTTTTCTAATGTTCATTTTTCCTAAACAGTCTCATCATGGCTTCATACTTCACACTGTCCAATCTTGATTCATATCTTGAAACACCTTGCCGGTCTCTTGTGCATTTTAATGCTCGTAGCTTACGAAAGCATTCTGACGAAATAATTACATTCCTAGCATCGCTCAGTCACCATTTCTCGATCATATGTTTCAGTGAAACTTGGCTCAATGAAGCTCATGGCAACCTATACTCTTTTTCATTTTATACAGCAGAATACTGTCACCGCAGTGGCAGCTCTCATGGTGGCGCAGCGGTTTTCAGTTCCACTGAGTTACAATATTCCAGGCGTCGAAACTTGTCAATTAATCAAGTGAATTGCGAGTCAGTGTGGCTTGATCATGATGCGTCATTTCTCAATAGTGGCTTCAAAATCCTAAATATTGGGTCTGCTTATCGGTCTCCTTCATCATCAGTTTCGGATTTCTGCTTAAAATTAAACCAGGTTTTGCAGACACTCTCACTGCAACAAAAAACATCGTTAATATGGGTGACGTCAACATTAATTTATTAGACATTAACAATTGTTTGCATGCTGCTTATACAGATACTTTGAATGAATATGGCTTTGAATACCTTATATCTATACGGACTCGACGGAGTATTACAATACAGTACACATTCATTGATCACGATTGTCCTACCTTTTGGTTATTCCTGGATCTGGTGTCATTGAAGTTTCATTAAGGTATCACTACCTAATATTTCTGCGAATAGAGTGCAATGTCAAAAATCCGGATATGCATGTTAAAAGAAATATTATAGACAAAGCTTCCTTTCTTAACAAAATTGTAATTGTAATTGTTGCCCTGTTACGGCACAAAATTATCCTGAACTCGCTTTTGAGACATTTTGTAACATAATTTCTAACGCTATTTCTGAGTCGACAACAATAAAAACGAGCAAGAAAAGGTTTGCTTCACCTCGATGTCCATAGATGACAGATAGTCTTTTAAAATGCGTGCGCGGGAAAGATAATCTTTATAAAAAACAAAAAAGAAGCCTTTCAATTTCACACTGCTCGCGCGTTACAAGTGCTATTCAAATATTTTGGGTACGCTACCTAAAAACGCTAAGAAGTATTATGAAAAAGAAATCGACCATGCTCGCAAGGATTCAATAAAACAGTGAAAAATAATTAACAAATTTTTAAATAAGGCAACGTCAAACCCCCCTGTAACTGCAGTTAAGGTTGGTGAGCAAATGTTAAATAATCCGTTAGCCATTGCCAATGGCTTCGCAGCTTCCTTCTATCCTGATCAGCCACATTTTTCGCTTCCCACTCCCAACGCTAATTATCGTCTGCCACACAGTTTTTTCTGAGACCTGTTTCCCCAGATGAAGTGCGCAAGACCCTTCTCAGTCTAACAAATACAGGTGCTGGCTTAGACAACTTTAATTCTTCTTTTATAAAGCTTAAAGCACATCTTATCAGTAACGCGCTTTCACACATAATAAACATAGTTTTTAAAACTGGCGTTTTTCCTTGTTGCCTAAAGATAGCCAAAATTATCCCTGTTTTCAAAAAGGGTAACAAAGCATTATTATCAAACTATCGCGCAATTGCTATTTTGTTGTTCTTCAGCAAACTATTTGAAATGCTGTTTGTTAGTCGTTTAACCTGCTATTTCTGAAAATTTAGTATTCTGTCATCTAATCGATTTGGCTTTCGATCTGGTTACTCTACTGAATTTGATCTCGTTACTTTAACTGATCATCCTAAAACAGCCATTGGCGAAGGTAAATGTGCCGCTGCCCTGTTTATTGATTTTTCTAAAGCGTTCAATTCTTTAAATCACGACATACTTTTCACAAAATAAATGCGTTAGGTGTATGTGGTCCAGCGCTTTCCCTAATACGCAATTACTTACGTGATCGAAAGTACGTGGTCTCTATTTTTGATGCTCATTCTTGTACTAGACTAACCAACATTGGAGTACCACAGGCATCAATTTTAGGACCCATTTCCTTTCTTGCATACATTAATGACCTTCCAGACCAAATGAAACATTCTAGTTGTATTTTGTACGCTGATGACATGACATTTTTTCTTCTAACACATGTTTGGATTCCCCAATTACTCACCTGAATGCTGATGCCGCTTAAGTCGTTAAATGGTGCAGTGATAATGTGCTAAATAATAATGGCACTAAATCACACTTCGCGATTTTTTCATCCCCGCTTAAAACTGTTTCGGGAAGGCCTTCCATAAGCCTTGGGCTAAATTTGCTTCATGCTGCAGACCATGCTACATTCGCCGGTGTTGAACTCGACAGGCATTTCAAATTCACCAGTCACATATCTTTGTTACCCATAAAACGGCCTATGGCTAGAGAATACTAATTAGAGTCCTTCCCCTTTTAATGGACGCGTAGTCTCACTTCACTGTTCATTCCTTCACAGCCTAATCTCATATTGCAATTCTTCTTGGGATAACACATATGAAACTTACTTGTCACCTATACAGCACACACAAAAGCAGGCTTTAAGAATAATCACTTACAGCTACTTTTCATTTGATGCGTTAACTTTACTCCACAGATTTAATAGTATGTCAATTGATGATTTAAATAAGTATTACCTTTTTGTCCTAACTTATACATTTTGTCAAGTAAACTTACCCATTTCTTCAATCTCTAAAGATCAAAACCTCCATTTTGACGCAATCGATTCTCACACCACAACAATTATCTCTTACCAAAAGCAAGGTTTAACTACAGCAAACGTACTGCAAATTTTTGTTGACCTCTTTCTGGACTTCAACACCCCCAACCATCAATACATCTCCTTCATTTTGTTTTTTTAAGAGGCAGCTTCGCCGGATCATTTTGGCCTAACGATTGTTATTGTGTACTTGTATATGTGGTATGAAGATGAATATCCCCATTTAATTACGTTCTTGTATAATACTTCTGATTTTTAGTAACAATATTTAGCTTGATTGTGTAATCATGTTCTCTGTTTTTTAGGATTGTTAACCCCTTTAGGTGTACTTTTCGTTCGTACTTGTTGGTAGGAGGTCCCTCCCCAGTCTATGATATGGGACCTCCTAGAGTTATCTATGCGCTGTACCATTTCAACGGAAACAATAAACTGAAACTGAAACTGAAGCCGAGCCAGTTCTTAGTGTTTATTGGGAAGCTGCTTCTCCTCTGCAGCCATCATAGGTTCCGTCCCATTCACATGTTCCGTTTTGACATGCTCCGATTGCACAGACGAGATATTTATGCGTTTGCAAGATGCGTTTTTCAAATGTGCTGTTCTGAACAGAAAGAAGTCCAAAAAATCACGATGAGTTTTCCGAACTGAATAATATATATGAAGAGAGTGGAAAAAAAGGTGATTTATCATTAACGAAATACAAAACGGAAACTAAAAAAATATTTGTTCTACTACAACATGTTATCTTTTTTGCCGAAAATACCGAAAAAGCTTTGGTTTTGAAGTATTGGTTTTTTCCTACATTCCTTTACTGATTGCGAATATATTATGCATAGGAAAAAATTCCGTTCAATTGTCCCAATAGCGCACTTAAAATATATCAATTGCCGTCATTTCTAAGAGAATATTTTCTATTTTTAAAAAGAAATAGGTACAAAGTGTGGCTACAATATTGTCGACAATAAGGTGAAAACGCGGAGTCTCACTATGTTTGATTTTCAAAACAACATTTTTGTTTTACCTTCTCATATCACTTCTTGTAAATAACGCTGTCGCAGAACTATGCTACTTAAAGTTTTAATTTTAAAAGCAGCTTTCAAACTTTCTTTAAGAGTCAAGATATGGAGAAAAACATTATATCATGCGTGCATAAAATGACCAAGGTAATGATCAATGCCGTGGTAGTGGTCACCATCGCAATATCCTAAATGAAGTTAGGTGCTGTCAATATTTGAAGTGTGCGTTTTGAATACCTAATTATGCATTTTTTGAAAACGTAATAATACAGCCTCTCGCGCGAAAAAAGAAAAAAAATGTAGCCTCTAAGAAACAAAACTACAGTATAAATTTCGAAAACAAGAGCTTTGCCTTGGCGATCGAAGAATTTTGCTGCGCCAACCTGAAATAAATTAACGCTTTCTTGAAGGAGTAAGCAAAACGCTGCAGAATACATCTGCAATTACGTGCTTTATGTAGGGCAAAATTTCGATATTTTGACGCTCGTGCAGCGTTCGTGCAGCGTTCTGTGTTCTTCATACATCTCCTCGGAGCACCCAAGTACAGATACGAGGAAACGACTAAACGCAACAGTTTTAAATAAGAAAGCATGAAATGGCACACTGGGCAAAAAGGAGCTAACAGGAGCAGAAAAATCAGCTTTTGTGGCGGTACAAGGTATATGAACCTTTCACCACGGGCCTTGATTTTTTTATAGTTCGAAGTGTTTTATTGCATCTCAAAAGTTTCCGAGTAATAAAATGTCCCCATTCAACCTGCGACATGGCAGATGAAATGTGGTTGTGAAATTTAAAAGACGAGCTAGGAAACTACCGGGCAGCGAATTTTACCAGTGCTGGCAACACATCGGAATTGCGGCACAAATAAGCAGTTGTGCAACGCGTGATACCTTTATAGAATACCGTTGCACGCATTATGCCGAAGTTGATTTCGAAACAAATTGTTTGAAGCGAAACGGCTGCGAAGCCTGTGGAGGTGCGGCTAGGAAGCAAAGTATAAGCACCTTTTGTTTAAACTTTATTATTTTTGTATTTAACCACTACAAGTATTGCTTACGCCTTATTTCCTGGGAAATCACCCTTCAGTGTATGCTTGGATATTGATACAACACCAGTGATTCATTTACGCTTGTCACACAGTGTCTTGCGTGCCCAGCTAAACTTGTGCTGCTTCTGTAATCAACTTCGCTGCATAATACAAATTAGCAGTTAGACGCACAGAATGTACGGGTGCCTTTTTCCCTCGATATTTTCAGCCTAATCATCATGCTCCAACCTCGTCGACTAACATCTTTTCACTTTGAGCAATGTAAAACAAATTGATTGCTGTTATGATACCATTAATTACCAAGCTATATCGTTTTGGTGGTGGATATTACTTGTAGTTATGGTGCAAGTATTATATTAGTATTATGATATTAGTAGTATTATAACCCGGAGATACACTGTTTTCGTTTTGGAAAGCTATCTTTTTGGGGGCGGGGATATTATCTGTATTCATGGTACGTAATTACCGTGCTCCAGCCTCGGCAACTAACGCCTTGTCCCTTTGAGCAAGGTAAAAGCTAATAAACAGCTGTTATCTAACATGGGTTATCTAAGCTATCTTTTTTATCGGGGGAGGGGGGGAATCGGATCTTACCAGTAGTCATAGTTCAAGGCATGTTCGTAATTGAATTTCAACGTACACTGTTTGGTAGTTTAAAATTTCTAAGGCCAAGCGACTTTCTTGAAATGCTTTTTATATTGCACTTAAACCTCAACGATAAGTGTGCTGGCGCTGTTGCTTTAAGGTTTACGATACTTCAACCTGCATATACGCCAGTGAAGCCTAATCTAAAGATCCATTGGCGCAACAACAACCGGCCGAGAAGAAACTTAACACCGCCGCGTGCGCTTCACAAATTTCTGCATTTTTCGCTAGTTCAAAAAATCGCGCCAATCCACCCCGTGAATGTGGTTGGTAAGCAAAGCTGTATACGGCACCCATTAAGATTACCCAGGCAATGTCATTTACATTCACTCACATCGCTCGACAAGTAGCAAAACCAGAGAGAAGCGAAATGCGCTTAACCACACAATTTCTTACTTATAAAAGATATTCTTGTTAAGGTTAAATAAATGCATGAAGCATGAACGGTGTTTGGTTGAGTTCTATTGGTGTTGCACAAGAGTGGAAACTTTTTTTATAAAATTAAAGTAAGCTCCAACGCGGTGTTAGACGATCTCTCTTCTCCGTCTCTGCGCCGCCACGGAGGCGACGAGATTTCTGGCAAGAAGGAGGAGGAGGAACAAATACTTCTGTTCAGATTTCTGAACGGCCCAGAGTGCAGCACTGGCGAGTGATTCCTTCTTCTGTGGGGCCCATAGGCAGCCCGCGCGGCTTGTGTTCTGTCCACCCGGTGAAGCTGGATAGGTAGAGAGGACCTGGACAGCAGCATCTCCCATTCCTTTTGTTGTGTAGTTGATGGAAATAGAGGACGGTGCTCAGGGCTAAAGTCACACACCCCGATTACGGGGCGGAGTGTTCCTACTTCTGAGCAAGATTTACATTCAGCCTCGTAGTGATTTGGATTCATTAAGTGAAGACGCGTAGGCTGTGGGAAGGAGCCCGGATTGTATAAGCCGTAGGGTAGTTTGTTGTTCTCTGGAAAGGTCAGGGTAAGGCGAACGTACAGTCTGTCTCAGAAGGCGATAAGGCTTGGTTATCTCCCTGAACTTGACAAGCGGGTGACTGTGCTCGTGCAGCTCCATAGCACGGGAGGTAAAAGCGCAGGCTTGTTGGGTGGGCGTAGTTGTTGCCCTCCATTGAAGCGTGAGGGGGTGTCCAGATGAGCTGAATGAAACCGTTTGGGGAGTGGTTTTTTAGCACGTGCAGTGCAGGTCAGGACACCCAATCCTACTGGTAATTCCAGTAGGCTTGCTGGGAATGGATGACTACCCTCCGAACCGGTGGTTGAGCGAGAGCCAAGGTGATGGCTGCCTGTTCTGCAGCCGTCATTTCTTGGGTCCCAAGCGAGGTACACGAAAGGAGGTTCGTTTTGGAGGTAGCCACTATGATGGCGTATTGCTGCCCTCGATGTTTAGGCGTCTGTGTAGATAACTGCATGATCCCCCCCGAGGGTGGCGTTTAACGCTTGAGCCCGTGCTTTTCGGTGACCCTCGTCATGTGAGGGGTTCGTATTTCTAAGCAAAGGGAGCATCTTAAGTTTTAGTCGCCAAGAGAATGGGAGTACGTCAAGTGGAGTGACATTCTGTGCTGTCCAGCCAATCTGGTGAAGCATGCGGTTACCCACTGCAGTTCCGAGTCGGACCTTCTGGTTAGACAGATGGCCTTCTATCAGCTCTTTCACCGTGTTGTGGAGCACCGTGCTAGCAGCCTCTGTGTGGACGCACTCATGACAAAAGCAATGGCCTGCTCAACCGTCTTTTTAATCATTATATAAAGCATCTCTATGTATTTCTTGTCGAGAAGCCAGGGGGTTTACGTAACAGACTCTCGAGAGGACAAAAGATTCAATTAACCGAAAGGTACCGGATTCCTTTAGACCTCGCTTCTTGGTGGTAACTCGTCTGATCATGTGTATGATTTTATTAATGCTACTTTTGAGGCGCTGCAAGGAGACGTCACTCTTGGGGTTAGCCTCGAGATGTAGGCCCAGGATCTTGATTCTGGGGCTTGGAGTGATGGCGTGGTGATCAAGGAGTATTTGAATGTATTCCTTGGTTTGGCGTGAGGGCGGACGACAAGGAGCTGTGATTGTTTACGTGAACACTGGAGGCCACAGGCCTTAGTACATTGGCGTACTAGAAGTGAGATGCCATGCATTGGTGTGAGCTTCCTTTTATTTTTGTAGTTCTTAGCACATGAGCAAGGTGCGCACTGGGCCGCTAGACGGGCGTGAGTGGTCGCGTGACGCTTTCGCGTGGCATTCACCGGGAACGCAGGGGGTAAACCCGTAGATGTGCTTGGTGAGTACACCACCTGTCTTCCCAGTCTTCGCGTGGGCTAGTAGCTAAATCGGTAAGACAACGGGCTCTCGCTTTGTTAGTCTATTAGTTCCAGGTTCGATTCCAAGCAATGCCAGTAAATTTTTTTATTTGTTCGCTGCAGTTTTCTGGTGACACCAACGGTCGCGAAAGAACCCTTGGGCGGTAGAGGTAAAAAGCTTTGCTTTAAAAAATACGAACTATTTTGATACCATTTCAGTCAGTTTCTCACAATGTTTGAGTCGCCTGGGCATAATAAAAATGCGGAAATTTGTGTATTTTCCTGCTGACGTCCTTGTTTTCAAATGGTGGCGATGTTATCTTTTGATGAACCCTTATTAGCAGAGCGATCAGGCACGGGTAATATTCGCGGTAGCACGACAACATCACTGTGTATGAATAATAACAATAACCGGTTAAAGAATCAACTTGCAGCACAACCTTTTCTTGGAGCAACACCATAGGTTTTGAGTCATGAAATCGGCTTCGCACTAAACCTTATTCTAGGACATTCAACTGAAAATATTTTATACAATAAAACCATTCATTCATGGAGACAAATTTGTTGCTTGTGCAAAGCACAAAAGATGAATATTTGCAGAAAATGTTTAATACAAAAAAGTACAGTCTCCTGGATTCACATTCTGCATGCACCCACGTTGTGCTGCGAATATCTGACAGTGCCTGAGAAAAACTCAAAAGAATTCTTTTGTCACACCTCCTTCGTCTTTTGCGTCAGTTTAGTTACAATATCTGTTGAAGTGCATTTTAAATATTTTGTAAATATTTTAGAGCACTCTTTCGTACGTTTGGGTGTATGTAGCAGATAATCAGTACACAATTTAAACGGAGCCCTGGATATACATATCGTACATTGTAGGCCGTTCGATCGCCGTAACCGTGGCCTGGTGGTTAGGGCACCCAGCACGGCTGCAGTAGGTAGCTAGTTCGACCCCACCGCCGGACACCCACCAGTTGATCAGGGTACAAGCATCTTCCTGGCCGCTGGTGCCCGGGCTTTCCTATTACAACATGCGCTCCGGACAGGTCCTCCAGATATGCCGTTCTGTGTGCTCGGTGGGCTTAGTTTGCCGCTCTAATAATAATCCTCGTTTTAGGCAGTTCTAAAGAAACACTTTGGAATGGCAGATGAATATTTATGCGTTGAAAATCGACGAAAGAATATATTTATGCTTTTCGTATTGTACTTTCAATAGGAGAGGTGTCGTCATAATCAACATTATCAGTCTTCTTAGGCCCACTGCAGGGCAAAAGCGTCTCCCTTTGACTTCAAAACGCACCTTTGCTGCCAACTCCGAGTCCACTGTTTGTCACCAAATTTCCTATTTCATTCCTGCACTATGTTAACGGCCTTCCCCTTCCTCAAAACCGCTGTCCGGTTTGCCTCTCAGTTACCACAATGGTCCACCGGTTGTCGATTTGTCTCACTACATGGCCAGCAAAAGTCCAGTTCTTGTTCTTTACTTGAACGATGATACCTTCTACTCGAGTTTGTTCCCTGATACAGGAAGCTATTTACCCGTCTCTGTGTTACTGCTTTAAATAACACTCCAGTCGTTCTTACGGTTGCGAATTATTTCCATCGTTTTCGTAATGACGTTTTCAGCGCACACGTCGAAAACAACCTGGAAAAGTTACTAACAAAAGGTACCAATTGCGAAATGCAAGAACGTGAAAGTGTCACGTACAGTAGATAAGGTTGAGTTACCAGAGGTTTCTAAATTAGCAGAAGTAAAACAAGCTACATTCATGCATGTACCGTGGAACTGGTGGAAGAATCCTGCGAATAGGAGGAAACTTGAAATCAACAAAGGGGAAGCTAGCTATGTGCCAAAAATAAATGTTCCCACACGTAGATGAGCAGGGTAACATTACCCACAACATGGACGGCATAATAAAAGTACCATAAAGATTCTAACTATATGCAAACGACGGTAACCCAGAGCAACAACAGAGATTGCCGGCGTAACTTGATAAGTATAAACTAGCCAATAAATCAGTGACTAGAGAAAGATCTCAAGAGCATTAAAATAGGACAAACAGCAGGTGAGGAAGGAATAAATGTGGATCTTACCAAAGCGAAAAGTGCTATTGTACTGCGCAATCTTGCTTCACTATTGTCTGAATGCTTAATGACTCAGAAAGTGCGGATATTCTATAAAAACAGCACTAGTATTCTGATTCCTAAAAACGGAGATACCGAGGACCATGAGACTTACAAACCCACCAGCCTACTTTCAGTTGTTTACAAGGCGTACACTAAAGTTGTAATTAGCCGCATAGGTCATAGCCTGGACTCCCCAGAACCTAGAGAGCAGGCCAGGTTCAGAAAAGGTTACTCCGCCATGGATCAGTTTCCCGTTGTCAATGAAGTGATTGAAAATTCCCAGAATACATAAAACCTCTTTACATGGCATTTATAGACTATGAGGAAGTGTTTGACTCAGTACACACCGCAGCCGCGGTACATATCATACTGTACACACAGCAGCAGTACAACTTTCAAAGTACAAGTTCTTAACCACAAGTTACAAAGGTGGTCCGTCCGGACCCAGAGATACTTAGCACCCACTGCTGCATAGCTGTTCTGATAACTGTCATGGACTGTAGCCCAACAGCTGCTCGGGACTAAAGACCTAAGGATGAGTTCGTTAGTCATGGCAGGCAGTGGTTAACTACTACACCGATCTGACCAGATTATTTATTGTGAGGGAGTGATGAGGGAGTGCTAAGAGCCTTCCTACATTGTTGAAACTTTTTAAAGTTGACCCTTAGTATCCGGTTTGATGGTTTTTTCCGGAGCCCCAGACCTTGACACCTGCATGGGTTGGGCAGAGAGAACCAGACGAAACGAGAAAGAGCAGTATCATGCGGACAACTTTGCCACGCACACCTGCAGTGATACTGAGCCAGCGTTTCTCGGTTTTGCTTTTTATACGCGTGGTTTTGAAGGAATGAGCAGAGGCGGTGGCGCACTAGTGATCTCTTCACCCTTCCTGCCGTAGAAAAGTTAGGCAACTGTCATACTCATGTGTATTGCTACACAAAAAAAACGTAGTTGAAGATCAGCTGACCAAAAAAGCTGGAGATATTGTGTTAGTGTCGATCATGTCGTTTTTATGCCATTCGTAGCGGAAAAAGGATTTATCGTGAGCTGTACAAACAACAGCGACCTTTTCGGGGGGATATCAAAAACTTAGCCATCATGTATTTCTAAAGTCCGCATACATTGAGACCACACTTCTGTGTAGGCACTATAGATTCGTATTCTCTACACGAGAACCGAATACATAGTTCTGTAGCCCTTGCTCGAGCGGCCGCGGGAAATGGTTGTAAATTTTTGTTCGCCATGGGGCTGTCGAGTTATTGAAATTTCAGTGATCCTTCGGGTGTCTGTGTGCCGTCGTTCTATTCCTTGGCGGGCATGGCTGCGGCGTTTCTGACATAGCACTGACGTTATTTAGAGTTTACCCTTCATAAATAATGTGTAATGCTGCCAAATGCCTTCCTTAGCTTTTCAAAAAGCTGTAACCCCTCCATATTGTAGGTTTGCGTTTTGAGAAAGAAAACCGCGCTGGCTGGGCCGGTTAGGCTTGTTGTTAAAGCTGGTTGTTTATATTGCTTTTGGACGAGCGCTGTTATTATACGCATTTTTCTTGTTGCTATGAGCCTGTCCGATGTAGCGGACGGGCTTTTTTGAGCTCCTTAAACTCTTTAAAACATCGCTTGTTGAATTACGTGTTTATGCTGCGATTTCACACAGGCAGCTTCTCCGAATAGGGCTACGTTGACTGTTTGTTTACAATTCAGCTTTTTGCTGTAACTTTACCAAAAATGCGTCTAGGGAGTTAGTTTAACTTGTCAGACTATCGGAACAGTCTTGCGATAAAGCAAGTATGACTGTGATGTGCCACCAGGTTGGGGAAGTCAGCAGGGTTGGTTTTACGTGTTTTGACACCAGTTGCGTCTAAATGCAGGCACCAACGCGCCAAAGAAAGAGAACATTTACATGTGTAAAATGTTTGGTGCTAGGAGTTTTACATTTAGTACAAATGTGCTCTAGAACTTTATCAAAAAAGTGTGTGAAAGGACTAGAACTTACAAGGCATATTTTGTGCCGAAAATATAAAAATTGCTGCAGCTCCGTAAAAAATTGTTATTGCGGGAGGTTTCTCGAAGCTGCGGGGACTGTTTACATTTACGACATTGACTTTAAATATAACAAAAAAGCACCTAGCCAGCTGATTAAACTTGACAAACCACCAGAACAGCACCACGATAACACGTGATGGCATTTAGGGCCCGCCCGGTCGCGCAGTTTAGCTACGTTTGTCTTATTTGCTTTCACACGAGTTGCGACTCACAGCAGCCACCCCAGCTTTCAAGAAAATAAAGCGTTTATATCTGTAAACATCTTGGTTATAGGAGGTTTACAATTCCTACAAAGGTGGTCTTGAGCATTGCAAAGGTGAAGAGAGAAAGGAGTACAGCTTACATGTCATATTTTTTTTCGAAAATATCGAAATTCACAAAGCTGTATGTTAGCACGTCCGCTCTAACGGGAAGCATCTCGAAGCTCATGTCATAGTGAACGTGTTTATTCCCTTATTTATTATAATTTAAGGAGAGAAAGGGGCTCTGCTTTAAAAAAAATATTCTAGAGGTGCTGGCTAGATCAGTGATCGCAGTAAGACTGCGCCAGGACTTGCAGTGCGCGCAGCAGCATTTATTTTCTGCTGCCTTAGTGTGCTCGACAGTTAAAAAAATGAGGTTTCAATTAACAAACCGGTTTTACCACCTCCAGTAACGGCAATGTTTACGGCTATGGGTGCATGTATCTTCCGCGTCTAAGGCACCACCCTTTTTTTAAAGGGGATCACTATATAAGATCGAAAAAAAAAAACAAATTTTTCACTTCGGGGCTCCATAAATTCTGGGTCAGCTTTATGATGTGTTAAAGCGCATTGCTTGTCTTCAGTCTCCACAATGCGAAATAGCTCGTTTTTTGCTTTATTTGAACCGCGAAACATTAAACCCCTGATGAACAGGCTTCTTTCGATCGTGCCCGTTTTCTTGGTTGTTTTTAACAAGAACTGTAGCCGATGCAAATACCTTGTAACCTAAATAAAATGGTTACACAGAACAGGTAAGGTGAGACGCAAATAATTCCTCCCTTTTATAAACTACTTATATTTGTATATAGAATGGCGTTATCCTAAATGCTTGGGGCTTTTTTTGTTGTGCAATAAGGAATTGTAAATTGTGACTTTCCCTGTAATTTACGTCATCTTTACTGGTCTATATCTGAAAAACAGGCTTGTGTGGACACTGTACTCCACGGGGGGGGGGGTAACGATCATGGGATTGCAATGTCAAACGAATAACAGAATGGCTATTTCCTTTATACCACTCCAATGTCCGTGTATCGAAGATTGCCCACCATGCCCTCCATCCTGACGAAATTCACATCCGTGTGAAAGAGCCTACAATTGCTATGGCACGCCTGTTTCAAGCTGGTGTATTATCTACCTGACAAATCTGTAATGCAGCTTGAATATAAAATTACGGCGAGTACCTGTTAAATCTTCTAGACAAGAATACATCCGCTAAATACTGGACAATGCCTCTGTGCTCTCAGACTCTAGTATGTTTATCATATTTCGCTCTCCGTGCACATTCACGCAGCTACTGCCTGTTAACCAAGCCGAATTTGCGGTTACTGCCGTTAGGTAAAACAACCCCAAAAGTTGGTTGCCTCCAAAAGAATAAATATCTACTCCTTTTCACACGTGCCGTATTGCTACCTGTGTCGAGAAGAGTGTCTCAGGGGATTTGTTTGTTGTAGATTGGGCCTCTCTTCGCTACGGAGAGTCGAGCGTGGTCCCCCCTCTACAGTGCAAGGTTCACGGTGCCCTGCCTCTTCACCTCATCTCCTGCCTTGTTTTGTTTTGCTCCTGTTGCTCGTTTTGGTACATGCTTTCCTTTTTTTCCAGGTTTATTTGTATGTGCGGTTGGTAATTTAGCGTGCACTTTAGTATATCCTGAATGGACCTCCGCGAACAAGCGGTCGACATCTGCATCACCATGGCATATTTTGTGTGTTAACTTTGAACCTCTGCAGACTTATCTCATTTTACCCTAACCAGAGTGAGATCCGTCTTTTCTTTTAATACAGTTATTTGGCTTATTTATTAGTTTTAAGGCAAACAATTTCATAAAAACAGGTTTCTTCTTTTCACTTCTTAAGCACAAAAACTTTTCCGGCTCGTCGACACTTCAGAACAATGATTTATTTGTGTCAGCTAATATTAGTGAAGTGCTTTATTACAAAAAACTCAATGACAAGACGGTTACTATTCGAATATTTTATAAAAATAAATCATGACCATTGCAGCGTCGAGCTTTGACACATTTTGAATACAAAAGACAAGGCATCCTTCCCCACAGTGCCGCATACCTGCTACGCACCATCGTGGGGCGCTGTGAGCGGCCGAATAATGATTGCGAGTGTTTGATATTTACTTTTCTCAAAGTTGCAAGCGAGCTTTGATATAATGTCGCATATCACGAAGCAGCTGATCAGTATTCATACACCCTAACTAGTGTGCCACGTCCTGCTGAGATAGGTAATACATGGCTCCCGTTAGTTCCACCATTGAAGTTTCTAGTTTGCACACACTACTGTTTTACTGAAACACACAGCCGCGTGTTTAAAATACCTCAAATGTATCATATCTTTGATTGCGTTTGGTGAAAATGCATAATCTAGATCATATATATGTGATACGTTTTCAAAATAAAAGAATCATATTACGTACTTTATGTTGACACTGCCCCTTGTTGCTTTTTGAATGGTTTGTGTGTAACGCAAAGAGTTTACCATGCATCATTTTCTTGTGGAACCAGCGTGCAAAATATAGATATTCGAATTTATGCAACGCCAATTAAGGTAGTAATTTTTAAAGAGTACTTACGACGCACAGTGTACCGTTCGGTAATGTGTTGTTGCAATAATCATGGCAGCCATCTGGAACCTGCAAACAATGTTATGGCGTTTATATTGCCTAATAAAACTACGGAAATAGATATTACTATACATTATTGTAATTACGAGCGCATTTTCAGCAGATTGTATGGCGTTTTAAATATTAAAGGTCGATTGTGAGAGAGATACTTTGCAATTTAGTAGTACTGCGCTTAATGTGGTGTTTCCTCAATCGGAATTTCGTTCTCGAAATATTTGTTACAGTGAGCGAAACAGTGGTCTTGACGCATATAAGGTCACGCCCGAACACATGCTTAGTACTTCGTTCTGGACATTGCAGGAATATGTAAGGTAAATATTTTTGAGGTACTTGTGGTAAATATTTAAATGTAGGATCATACCCATGCATGTGTAAGGACATACCGAGAAGGATGTTTATACATATTTAGGTGTATATTCAGAAAGAGGGTGACAAAGACAGAGTTGTAAAACTGAAAATGTGCAATGCTCAGCAAAGATACTTTGTGCAAGGTAGCGATGTCAGATTGTTGCCAATATTTCGGAGAAGAAACGCAGTATGGCCAACAGGTTGTCCAACCGCTAAGGCTGCTACTTTTTTCCATGTCTGCTTTTCGTATATGTATATATATAAATATATAAATATATATATATATATATATATATATATATATATTAAATCTGTTATTAAATCTGTTCTCTTTTTTTACTGTGGTCGAAACCATTTTTGTGTATATTCTACCGGCGTTCAGGGAAACTTTGTTGCTGTATATATATATATATATATATATATATATAGGAAGCAGTTGAACTTTTGAAGATGGTAGAGAACACAAGAAAAGAAAACTTTCAACAAGGTAAAAGCACGATTGTTGCCAACGTTTCAGCAAAAAGACTTGCTTTCGTCAGGGCAATCTCAGAGTGCCCTGACGAATTTAGGTCTCAGAGTCTGGCAATCAGACATTGCATTGACGAAAGCAAATCTCTTTGCTGAAACGTTAACAACAATCGTGCTTTTACGTTGTTGAAAGTTTTTTTTCTTGTATATATATATATATATATATATATATATACACACATAAACACGTGCTCACGTGCTTGCATATCAGGTTGTTAGGTTCGGGTGCGTACCGGCCAATTTGAAGCCGCCTTCGTTTTCCGAAGTTAGTTCGTTTGTTTTCTATTTCCGCGCTGCTGCACCTTCATTTTAGCGTTCTGCCTTCTCCCTGCCGCTTGTTATGAAATGTTTCCAATATGATGTACAAGAGGGTGTACTCACAAAGGTAATGTTTTCTTGGCCGGTACTTATAACAACCAAGCTAATGCATGGTTATACCATTTACAATTTCGGCCGAACAATAAAATGCTTAATACGTAATTTGTAAACCGTTTGAACTTTTGCACCAGCATTTTTGTTTCTACTTCGATGAAATGGTAAAACCACATTGAAGAACTCAATGTTATTAGGAACAACGTACTGTTGTGTCCATTCAGTGTTCTCACCTGACTACCATTCCGGGTGAACCAGTACTTCCCTGGGCAGCTCTCCCGGTAATCGTACTCTTCACCATGAAAAGATTTGTAATTGTAAAAAAACGAAACATAAGTTTTCTATTTCAAAAATCTTAAAACCAACTGAAGGAAAAGACAAATTTTTCTCTGGGTATTTGCTTGCCATTGTTTATAAGGCTCAGTATGAAGACAAAATTGGTTTCATGCCCCCCCTCGTGTCCCGCCAATGTCTAGGAAAAGTAACTTTCAGAATTGTCAACCCAATCCATTAAACATCTATCATACAGGGTCGTAACTTTTTCAAACATATTTTATGTTCCAGTGAATCACAATAGAAAATCTCTATGGCTTATTCAAAAAATAGGCAGTGATTACGGTGCAATTGTTTAGTGTACATGAATAATTGAAGCAGTTACAACATGAATTGTAGTGCACATGAAAGTAGTGCACACGAATTGGAGCAGTAACCAAATTAAAAACACGGTGACCGTGTTTACCTTTTCCCCCTTTGAACATGGTGCAAGTTTACGTAAATAAAAAAATCCCGCTCCGAATACAATTCCTCAAATTTTATTAAACGTGGGCGCACCTCTTACTACACTAGTTCAAAAGATTTCCGATAATAAAAAGATTGTGCAATGAAGATGAAGCAATGAAGTACTACTGTGACCCATTTTTAATGTTGCTTTCATCTTGAAAATTGAAACAGAAAGGTTGTTCTGCCACATTCTTCTCCGTAAAATTGTGAAACTAGAGCATTAAAATACAAGCATATTTGCGTTTGTCGAATTACTTTTTCGTGACATTACCGTTCTCTGAAAACACCACGAGGACTGTTTGAAATTTAGGGCAAGCAAGCTTGAGCAACTTCTAATAGGCTAAAAGTTGTTCTCACTTGTAGTGACAAATTGCGCCTGATTTTGGTGACCCTACGCATTTTGAAAGAAATAAATGTCGTGTTATACTTTATCTAGGTTGCGGCCGAGTGCAGGGTTGTGCGATACGACGTGACGTAACTGTCATGATTGTAAAAAACGCGACCTTAACTAAGCATGGGGTTTTTTGTTTGGGTGCGGCTACATCGGAATATCGTCTGTTGTTTGCTCGCATACCGCCGCTTCCTAAGGAGCAGACACGAGAATAAATGCAGTTAACTCAGAAAACAAAAAGACACTGAATAAACAAAAGTATTCAAATACAAAATATATTGTTCGTAATCCAGACAGACTGGTCAAACGGCCAGGTGTACTTGAAACCAAATTAATGAATACTTGATTCCCATTGTGATGATTGACGTCCCCGGGCCGGAGAGTGCGCCAGGAGACGACGGTGAAAAAGAAGAAGACGACGAGCGAAGAGCACGAGAGGGGTGTGTGCCGGCAGTGACCGCGGACAATACAGCGCAAGGAATCCTCTGGGGAGGCGGTTTAAGAGCGTTCGGGCGCCGCGCTCCGAGAATCGTCCCGGGAGCTGTTCCGGGACTCCTCTGCTGCAACGAGGGGTGCCTGTTCCCGCTGGCGAGATCCCGACCGAGGCGTGATCCGGGCCGATGTTCGGCGCGAGACCTAGAGTGGCCAGGCACGAGCGCGGGCATCGGCGTTCCGACCTGGGGCCTCTGAGTCTTAAAAGGCGGCACCAAGAAAGTGTACCGCCACGTCTCCGGACCACTGGCACCGTACACGGAGAGCGCTCAACACTAACTACCGACGTCATTCCGCCCAGCGTCGATTAGACTAGACGTGAGCGTATCGCCTCCTTTTTTTCCCCTCTGCTCGAACTTTACTTCGGACTTGTGTTAGTTTCTCTTCGCCTCCGCGTTGCGAGTGTGCCGCATTGTGTTACCGTTATCGTTCCTAGTGCATTTCTCTAGGGTTTGTGTGTCCGCCTAAGAATATGTTTTTAACACGTACTCAACCCATGGCATCACTTGTCGATCATCCTCTGCGAGCCACACGCCCGCCTGCTTAACACGCGGCCTCACAATTTCTGGCGTCCGCGACCGGACCGCGTGCTCGAATTCCATCTTGAGACTAAGCAGGCAAGTGGGTGTGGCAAGCGAGGATGGATCTCGAAAAGTTGATGTCCATTGGGAAGGAGCTAGGACTGTCCGGACCAGCTCTAAAAGAATGGATTGACGAGGAACGCATAAAAGAAATGGACCGGCGCGCAACTGAACTCGATGTGGCTAAAGAAGCGGCAATACTAGCCCAGAAGACAGAGTCTTAGACCGGAGCGCGCATTGAGGCTGAACGGGCCCTGACAGAAAATAAGCTGCGGCTTCAGGAAGGGTCGCAGAGTTTTAATGATGTGGGAGGCCACACTGCGACTAATGCACCACAAGGCGTCCACAGCCCTCACAAGTTCATTTCTGCCTTCAACGAGGATCGAGATGAGCTTAACGCCTACATCCAGCGTTTTGAGAGGGTGGCAACCAGTCAAGGGGGGCCCTCAGACAAGTGGGCGCTGTCCCTACACTTGTGCTTGATTGGTGAAGCTCTTAGTGCCGTTGGTCGCATGTCTTCTGAGGATGCCATGAATTACCCTAAACTAAAGCAGACCCTACTACAAAGGTTCAGATACACCGAGGAGGGATACAGGTGCAAGTTTAGGCAATCCCTGCCACAAGACTCGGAGACAGGCCGTCAATTTGCGGGCCGCCTACTCGGCTACTTTGTCAATTGGCAGGAGCTGACCAAAACAGAGCAGACGTATGCCGCGCTCCGAGACAAAATGGTGGCCGAGCAATTTCTCGACAGGTGTCACGAGAAGCTAGCCATTTTCCTCAAAGAGAGGGGCTACAAAAACCTGGACCAGCTAGTCGAAGCAGCTGACCAGTACCTCGAAGCTCAAGGTCTCGACAACTTGGCAAGAAGTCGAGAAGATGAGAGGGGCAGGCTACCTGAAGTTGACTGGCCTCCTGACCAGCAGGACCGTAAAGCGAGGCCTTACTGCTTGCTATGTAATAAGCAGGGCCATTGGCCAGCTGACTGTTGGACGAAGTCGACGTCTCCGGGTTCTAGCCATGCCATCAAGAAGAATGCCTTCTGCTTAAGGGGCCGTAATCTCGGACACCAGGCTGAAGCTGGCGCAAACCTGCCCGAGAACCAGGGCCAAGCAACAGGTTCATTGCCTGGACCCAATTCCATTGCGATGGAAGCGCCGACCAAGTCTCAACGACGCCACGCTCCGCCAGAGTATCACTGCGGAAACAGACGCAAGGTGTCTCTGGTAAAGAACCCAATATTAGCAAGCACGGTTCTTGTAGAAGGCAGCACCCGGGTCCCAGCAGAACTGCGTGGTCGGAACCTGCCATTGTCTTCGCCAAATGTAGCAGGGTTGAATACCCACATGCGCAAATCCGCAAGAACAATGCCGCAGGTGCCTGCCGTTGCTGTCAGCCCCTGCAATATCACCTCTGGTGACTTATGTGCGCTACAGCAGCAAGACCCTTCTCTCCGAAAGTTTTTCGGCGAGGTCGGCAGAAAGGTGACATTCAACGCAGCGGTGATCGAGTTTGGGAAGACTGCTGGTATTCTTTACCGACGGCATCAGTTGCCCTCCGGAAAAGAAAGAAAGCAAATCGTCGTCCCCCAGGATCTACGAGGCATCGTCTTAGACAAGGCCCATCAAGGAAAACTCGGTAATCACAGGGGTATCAAGCGAACCATGGAGCGCGTCTGCAAGGACTTTTACTGGCCTGGGATTAAAGCTGACGCTGCAGGCTTCGTAAAGTCGTGTCACATTTGTCAGAGCGCTGCGCCTAAATACCGAGTAGCCAGTAGAGATCGTGCCAGAGATCGAGGCATTTCGGCGTGTTGCCATCGATGCGATCGTCCACCTCTAACCCACAGCCAAGAAGAGAGACCCCTCCACAGGGTTCAAGGTGACACACGCGCCCATTGATAAAGCTGAAGGCGGGATCGTTCCTCGGACTTTCGGACTATGAGCGACTGTATGCCGAAAGTTCCGAAATATTCTATTTCAGCAGGAGGACAGCATTAGAAAACTATTCCTAATACAGGTATTATTTATCTTTGGAGCGGCTATGACACCTTAGCTCTCTACCTTTAGCGAGAGGCTACAGCACCTTAGCGAGAACGTAGGTGCAGATTACTTGAGCCGTATCTCCGCGTCGTGATCATGCTACTTTTTTTGTGGTGTAACGAACGTTGAAATAGCGACTGTTTTAGGCTTTTATTTCGAAGACAGTTTCGGACAGTGCTCTTGTACTGGTGCTAGTGGTGCTAGCACGTCTGACACGACAGAACGTTCTTCCGTGTGATACGTTTTGTTTCTCCTAAGCAAACGTCTCGGAAAGGGGGGTGAATGTGATGATTGACGTCCCCGGGCCGCAGAGTGCGCCAGGAGACGGCGGTGAAAGAGAAGAAGACGACGAGCGGAGAGCACGAGAGGGGTGTGTGCCGGCAGTGCCCGTAGACGAGACAGCGCAAGGATTCCTCTGGGGAGGCGGTTCGAGGGCAGGCCAGGAGCGTTCGCGCACGGTGCTCCGAGAATCGTCCCGGGAGCTGTTCCGGGACTGCTCTGCTGCAACGAGGGGTGCCTGTTCCCGCTGGCGAGATCCCGAGGCGTGGTCCAGGCCGAAGTTCGGGGTGAGACCTAGAGTGGCCAGGCACGAGCGCAGGCATCGGCGTTCCAACCTGGGGCCTCTGAGTTTTAAAAGGCGGCACCTAGAAAGTGTACTGCCACGTCTCTGGACCACCGGCACCATACACGGGGAGCGCTCAACACGTTCTACCGACGTCCTTCCGCCCAGCGTCGAATAGACTAGACATGAGCGTATCGCCTCTATTTTTTTCTCTCCGCTCAAACTTTACTTCGGACTTGTGTTAGTTTCTTTTCGCCTCCGCGTTGCGAGTGTGCCGCAGTGTGTCACCGTTATCGTTCCTAGTGCATTTCTCTAGCGTTTGTGTGTCCACCAAAGAATATGTTTTTTAACATGTGCTGAACCCATGGCATCACTTGTCGTTGATTATCTTCCGCGAGCCACACACCCGCCTGCTTAACACGCGGCCTTACACCCATTTTATATTAGAATTTGATATAAGAAAGGAATTTCCCGCATTGGGAGCATCATAATTTCCCGAACATACCTACATAAATGAACGGAAGGCATGTTTGCTAAACAATAAATACATACCGGCCGGTGACTCAAAATACACCAAATTTAAAAAATTCTTTTTTGAGCAACTGTTAGTATAAAAATCAATAAATAGTGGGTTCTTGTGAATTACTCCAACGAAAACAAATTGCGAAGATTATGTATTTCTTTACATGCCTGGGCACAATTCAGCCTTTTCTCAATGAGTTTTTAAAATAGGCTAGTCTTGAATTTTTCTACAAAGATTGTGTTTGTGCTTTCATCGTACTCAGAAGCTTTTATCGGAAACTCCTGCGAAGAATTTGGGGAGTCAATGTTTTCTAGGAGGAAGTGTCTGTGGTGCGCATTCAAACATTTGCAGCGCACCGTGCCTCAGTTCTCGCTGGAGGAACCTACTCGAGCGGCTTGACTGTCCTCAACATGTGTGCCGTTTCAAGAACACGTGCTGTGTAAATGAAACTACCTCCATTACGACAGCGTGTTTTTACCTTATAAGTTCAGATCTGTTGCATGCAAGCTTTTTGAAGTGTTTGCCACGTCAGCGGTGCGCGCTGGGTTGGGTGGTACAATAAAGTGGTATACAAGATTGCTCTAAACAAGAGGTTCAATCATCCCGAAAAGGTTCGCTGGGATGCATTTCGCCTTTCTCTAAGAGGTTAGAGGCTTCCGAGTGCTGCTAAGAAAAAACCTGTTGGTCAACGTGAGTTCTTTGTATCATAGAGAGTGTAAACGTGTTGGTAAAATGATGCTGAGGATTAAACTATAGATTACAAGAAGGATTTTGTATTTTTTTTTGTGCAGTACTGTGGGATATTTTGCATTGAGCTTAAGCAGTGTAGTTGTATCTATGTTTTTATGTTTATTGTTTCAATGTTTAATGTGTTCACAAAAAGACTGTACTTCTAACAAGACCAGGTGAGAAACCAAGCCCGTCTTATTCAAGCTCAACCCACTCACAGGATAGTCGAAATTTTCGCTATCCATCCCAGTACTGCTTTATCAACGCTATCCGCACGTGAACGCCTCACAAACAGAGTTTCATCCCTACTGAACGAGTGATGTTTCCGTTTGAACAGTTTTCATTATTCTAATAGATAAACTTTCTCCTAACAGTCATGCACAGCAGGAAAAGTTTAAAATGTTGTTTCAGTGGCGTGATAAATTGTATCCTTGAGTATATATAAAACATTTTCATATATGCTCTCCCGAATTCCTCTGATTGTAATAGAAGACAAAAGATAAGCGAAATGAAGTAGCGTAAAAAAACTTTTTGCAACAAGAAGGGGCAAGAAAAGCTACATTGCCTCTAAATAACAAAACAAAGAATAAAACACCCTGTGCTGATGATACTTTTTCCATAGATAGAACATTCCCTTTTTATGCAAAACATACATCACTACGAGCTCTAGCAAAGCCGTGTTCGCGCCTTGGTTCTGCATCGTTTTATTACCAATATTCAATGCCATTTTGCATCTTAAAATATGTAAAATACCTTTCCTGTCCCTCGAAGCACATGAGTTAGGACTTTCTACAGGCAAGACCTTCTTAATGTATTAACATTTTCAACACGATTTGAACTATCAACATTGCACGAGAAGTTAAAACGAGGGTGATTTAGGCAATATATCAATATTACAGAAAACACCTCTATTACTTTCTTGCAAAAGGCGTAGTGCACCAAGTTGAGAAAAAGCGTCGTTTTGTTGTTAGAAGGTGAAGAAAATTTTGCCGGATCGGAAAATAAGCAACTGATAAACACACCTGCAACCCGATGCGAGGTTATTACGGGTCTGCAAAATAATATCTAAGTGTAGTGCCATTGCAATATCCGCGGTCTTTTTATTGATAACATAGACAACAACCACATAATATCCCTTAAGAAAAAATGGCAAAGAACATAAATACTTCAAAATATACATTTTATTGATGTACATACACCCCTCGAATGTTGGAACTTTAGGACTAAGTGTGTTCACCGCTGAAAAGATTGCAATAAAACTACGGAAGACAAACACAGGCTTTGACGATGTGAAGCCATTTAGGGAACACAAAAATGCAGCGAACACGAGATACGGTCTTGATATTGGTCATGAAAAAAGCCATTTCCTTGACGAGGGGGCTCCTGCACGTTGCCAGCTATAAAAAATATTGCTCATGTTGTGGCTGTCTTAATTTTGACACTATTCCACTTCGGATATTGGCCATGATTCAGTAGGTCAAATAAGGTACTATCCACGCTTCGGCGAAGTTCCGAAGAAATCAATTCAAAGCCTGCTATGTGTAATATATTGCGTTCTTCGTGACACCAGAACGTAAACCGACATAAACGTAATAAAGAAACCTTAAAAATAAAAAGTAAAAGACAAAGAAATAATGGGAACTGCAGGGGTTGTGAAAGTAAAAAAGAAGAAAAATGGCGTATAGGATGCAGCAAAGCGGCACCGTATACGATGCGGCAGTATATAAGTACCGCCAAGCTTGATTCTTTACAGCAAGTACCAGGACTTGTGTGAATGGTTTCTGGTAAACAAAAAACATGTTCACAACCATCGTAAGAAACTACGCAGTACCCACATCGATTTTAAACTAGTTGCCTTAGAGAATTGGCGGCTTCTGAAGAGCCAATTGATCTATGGTGTGTTTTGAGGCACGTAAAGCAAGTCAAGTTACTATACTATTTTGTTTTGGAAAAAGTCAGAAGCAGGCACTCAATTCTACGACACGCAAATACACCGCTGTTGTCACACCCCTTCGCTATTTCGCGCGCTGCTCCCGGTACTTGCTTTTAATATACGTTTATGTTGGGGAACGAGTGCTTGACGCCGAGGATTTTAGGAAACTTCAGGTATTTCCCTTGTCAAACCGTCTACTTTCATAGCGAAGAGAAAGGGAGAGAGAGCGAGAACAAACTTTTATTTACTGCGTGACCTAAGTCCAGGCCTAATTGCAGGGTTAAATTCACCGGGTCCACGCAGTACTGCAGAATTCTCGTGCTGATCCGGTGCAAATGTCAATAGAGCGCTTCCTGGGCAGCATGGATGTTTACTGTTAGAGACACACAGGTCTCCCAGAAAGTGATGGAAGCGAAGGGTACGGCAAGAGACCGTGGCGTGCGGTCTCAGTAATAATGAGGGATTGTATAGGCAGGAAGAACAGGTGGGAAAAGAAGAATGGCCCGGGCGCACCTAGATGGGGTAAAGAATGGGTGGGAAGTGAAGAGGTTTGAGCCTGCCGAATACGGCAGGCAGCCTTACGAGCTAGCCGGGAACCGGGGGGTTACAGGGTGCGTGATAGGTGTTGCGCGTATACGTGATTATGACGGAAGTGCCGTGCTGAGGACGAACCGTCAGCGAGTTCTCAGGGTTAGTTGGGACATGGACGGTCGCGGGAAAGGTACACGGGTGTGCGAATATGATAGGTGGTTCCTGCACATTCCATCGTGGCCAGGAATCCTAACCAGTGTGAAATGTGACCCAGAATTCAAAGCAAGTATTGAAGGGACGAAGTCAGTAGTGTGTGGGTGGGTGTCATGGTGAGAGAAATCACGAAGGGCTGATTGACAGACTACGAAAATATGTAGTGGCGTGGTGGTAGAAACAGTGAGAGTAGGGTGCTTTATTGGAAAGGCAATGGCGTATTCTTCGATGGAGGTCGAATCAGGTGGAAAGAGATGAGAAATTATGGCAGCGTCTAAGCAAAGAAGTTGCAGAAATGAAGCTTTGCGAGAGGTGCTTGGTGATGTCGCGGGCTTGAATAAAGCAAACTATGGAACGGTTCAAGAGTAAAAAATGACTTTGATTTGGGAGCGCCTGAATGCGCAGTGCCAACGACCAGGCTGCAGATCAGGGTTCGTAGTGTACGGGTAGAGACTCGACCCGCAAACGAACGAAAGTGGACCGATCCGGGAGGTATGGTTTTATGGGGGTTGTTGCTTAGTTTGGTAGGAAAAAGTGTTAAGATTAGCATGACCTTAGGGAGAAGTGTTCAGGCCTTGGAGTTTGGCCTGGTGATGGCGAGCGATGCGTTCTTCGAGAGTTTTGCATAACCAAAGTAACGGGAGGGTGGCGCTATGGGCGTACGAGGGTAGTCCCACAATAAAACGGTAATGGTGTAAGAAGGTACGCCTCAAGGAGCTAGAGCTGAGATGGTGAGGCCTGCTAGTAACGAATTGTATATAGCATGCGGGAGATAAGGCCTCTGAGATGCGGAGAAGGTGACACTCATGCAGTCCAGGTCTTCGATTCATGACCCGGCAGAAGGAATGGGAAAGCTGCGTGATTTGATTGTGAGGTGTTGGCAGGGTCGGTAAAGAGCTGCCCACGTAATGCAAGTGGAGACCAAGGACCCTTGAGGGTTCAACGTGCGGAACACGGCTGCCCAACTTTGTACCCGAGGAAGAAAGTGGTCCGGTGCAGGCGGAAGGACTCCTGAGTTCAACGTGAAGCTTCAGCAAATAATATTTACCAGCCAATAAAGAAGTACATATTATGGATTGGTCGTTATGTAAAAGAACCTGTCCCAATGCTATTTCAGCTATCATGGGCTCCGCACCGCATTCACCGCTCGCTTGGAGGAAGATTGACATATTTTCTTTTTTCGTGCCCACTGCACAACAGAACAATTTTTGTGTGTTGTTTAAATGCACTTTGCGTGCAGGTCCAAAACTCTTCTGAAGAGCGCACGAGAAAAACGATGAACACAAAGTTTTAGCTATTCTGTTCAAGAAATACTGCCAGTTTAAGTAGAGCAAATATGCTCCTGAGCAGTTTACGTCATAGCGATTCAGCGAAACTAAGGGTGCACCATAAAAAGAACAGAGCTCGGTGTCAATTTTCACCTATCTATAGTTTACATTCTGAAAGGCCTGATATATTTAATATCGGGTACAGAAATATATATAAATTGTTACTCAAACATTTTCTGACCATTTTCCAGTCCAAAAAGTCATATAAAAAGCTCACCGCTTTCCGTGGTGTTAGTAGCTGAATTCACTGCAAATAAATGGAGAAATGTAATGGTTAGCAACAATCTTAAAGCACCAAGAAAGTTGGATGATTAAAAATTAATATATTGGGTTTGTTTGATCGTTCAATGTTATCTATTGAAATAACCGGAAGCAACGTATTTACGAGAAGTTGTTTGCAAAGCTGGGCTTCCTTCTGCAGTGATAAAAATGTTGGCACAATTTCCATTAAGAAACAAAGTTACACTTTTGTGAACCTACTGTTTCTGTTCCCAATTTTTACCAGATACAAATGTATAATACACGATTATCTTAATTACGTGACCACCATAACGACGTTTACTATGGTTCATACAAGTAAACATGTTCAACTACGAACGTTACAAATATAAACAACAACATTACAAATACAAATATTTATTTTACGTTTACCCAAAGTCTCTTCCCATGTCTGAAGCCTGGTTTGGATACATTGAAAATTATATTCCAGTTCTAAAAAACCGAGAATCGTGTGCGATGATTCCATATTACCATCGCCTAAACCATGTTTTTGAGCCACTGGGTGGAATTACCAAAACTTTCTGTCTTCCATCTAAAACATAGCGCTACGAATTGGCGGCTTGCCTATGTAACAGTTTCCACACCGCATGGCAGTGCAGCGTTGTCACGTAATATCATGAAAACATTCCTGTTCGGTAAAACTTTGAATTGCAGTTTGTTGTACGCCTTTCTTCTTTCTTAGTGTGGCTCAAGAATTAAGAAACATGCAAAAGTGATGAACTGTTATGTAGGTAGGGCAGCGATATTACTAAGAAAGTACGTTAACGTACGGCTTCGTGTACTATAGAAAAGCTGCAATCCCTTGTTAGGCATGAAGTATCGAAATGAATATTAAAATGGTAATATCATTGAAAAACTCTTGAGCTGTGGAAGTATTCTGGGGTGAAAGCAGCATTCTCACTACTCACTATAGACGAATCGCAAAACCAAGGATCCGATTAGAGTGAGTGGGGCCATAGCTGAAGCGGACGATTCACTACCGCAAGACGTACAGAGGCACATAGAGTTAGAGTATTTATAACAAAGAAAGAGCAACTGTTTTCTACTACTGCTGTTTATGTGCCCTTTATTTTCACTTGGTTTTGTGAAGCGTAGTCATTCTTTAAATTTATAAGGATATTTTTGTATTGGAATGCAGTGTGAAGCGTTGTTTTTTTTTGCGACCTTTATTCTTACTTTTAATGGAGATTACGTGTGAGGATACTTTTTCGTGCGTTGAACTTCAATATTGTGCTTTGACGTCATTTGGGTACCCTAATATGGAGACCTGCTTCAAACCTGCTTCAAACACTAAATATTACCCAAATTTATATTTCAAAGCTGGAAAACTAGTTACCTAGCAATACCTCCTAGACAAAAGGAAATGTTATAAAAGAGACAGCATCAATGTCTCTTTGATATGAGGTTATATTTTTACTGTTTTGATGTAGGATTCAAGCGCTCAGCCTGATGGGCTAAAGGTGTTTCACTTTGGCCCAAAAAGAAAGCAACAAAGCAGCAGCTCCCCTTCTACAATACTCAAATGTTGTAATTTCATTACCGATGTATGGTACCGCGTTAAGAAAAGAAATGAGGAATCAGTAGAGATGTAAATATTCAAGAAATATTGGGGGACAATAAGGAACTCTGTACTGTTTTTGTGAGAAGCATAATCAGAAGCATACTCCCGCACTGATGTGCATAAAAACCAGACACGTTCATTTTACACGTAAGTAATGTATAAATACTTCAGTATATACAGTATATTTCCTACATTACCTATTTACACAATTATTAGTTACATTGCCGCTTGACGAATGTCCCAACAGTGATGACGCATTCAAAATCTATGAACAATGTCACAAGAGAGCACTGATTTTACATCAAAACGCCACAACTAATGCTTATAATAGGCTGTGTTTGGCTATTGTTTGCATGACACATAATGCTTAGCGATGTAGCTGAAAGCATTGGAGACATTGATGTGGTACAAGGGGCACAAGGTTTTCGACGTATTTGTCTGAAGGCATGTTGTGTACCTCTATCTACAAGTTTGAAAGCTGGGAGCAATTTCTTTTATATAAAACATAAAACAGTGAAATCTGCACTTTGTGACACGCGAACAGGTTCAATGGTTGGCTCACGCCAACTATTTGCAACAACGTGGCTAGGTTTAGGTGTTTCGGAGTCTACCAAACTTTTTTTATTCATGAAATTATCTTTCAACCTCGGTACTCTGTGACCCTCGATCGCGGTTTCTGACGTCCGACAATTGTAGCGCCACCACAAATTCTCGCGTGAAGCTTTGTATTTTTTACTTTTATGTTATATTGTGAATTTCCATGGTTTTTTACCAAGCGGACAAACCTCTAGCTATGAGGTGCAGATTTGTAAAGGGCTGCTGATGATTTGTAACAACATGTCTATGCTGAACGTGTGCCTACATCAGGACACACGTGCTTCTTCGGTTTTTACCTAATCTGAAAAGCAAACGCAAAGGCATGATATAACCCGCGCTTTTAAGAAAAACAGCACAACGCCTTGGCTATTGCATCACTGCGACGGGTGTAGTATATTTTATGTTTAAATGTACACCCTTAGTTGAACATATTTTAACGGTGCAAATGGTTTAATTAAAGCCGTGATTAGGAATAAGAGCGTTGAAGGAGGCGGCCACTGATCCTGCGGTCAGTACGAGTGCGGTTTGTCCTCCACTTCCTCTTCTACTCCACCCCTTGACGCATACCCCGCTTGGGGATTGGTCGCGACTAGTCTAGCGCTGTACAGTTTCGAGCGTGACATTTCCCCCTTCGCCAACGAAGCCCGTCGGGCGAGGCACGAGGAAGTCACAGGCGAGGGTGAAATGTCTTCCGCCGGGCGACGTGGGCGAGTTCAGTCTTGCAGCTTCTCCGTCCAGGGGTCGTTACGCGCGAGATAACGTAGGTGACATCACTCAACCGATCGACGACAACGTATGGTCCCGTGTAATGCGACAAGAAGTTGCTGTACAGGACCCGTTTGCGTACAGGCGTCCACAACAATACCATGTCGCCTTTAGCGTACGAAACCGCACGGTGCCGACTGTCGCAAAGGCGTTTTGAGTGGCCCTGGGAGGCCAGGGTACGTAAACGAGCGAGGCGACGAGCTTCTTCAGCGAGACAGAGGGTGCGCGAAGCGGATGGGTCGTGACCTAAATAGAAGGGCAATATTGTATCCAGGGTGTTAGGAGGTGTACGGGCGTAAAGCAAATAGAACGGGCCGTAGCCAGTGGTCTCATGCTGGGCCGTGTTATAAGCGTATGTGATGAATGGCAAAATCTCATCCCAGTTTTTGTGGCGAGAGTCAACATACATCGCAATCATGTTTGTGAGAGTCCTGTTGGTACGCTCGGTCAAGCCGTTTGTCTGGGGATGATAGGGTGTCGAGTGACGAAAGTGAGTTGAACAAAGACGTCTACGGTCGCTGACGTCCACGGTCGCTGATAATCCCCCGAGGAGCACCATGCCTAAGGATGACGAACCGGAGCAGGAATGTCGAAACGCTGTCTGCCTGCGCAGCTGCGACAGCCGCAGGTTCTGCATAACGCGTCAGGTGGTCGACGCAGACAATGATGTAGCGATTAGCAGTCGAAAAGCGTGGAAAAGGTCCGAATAAATCAATGCCGACTTGGTCAAAGGGGAAACAAGAAGGTGTTATAGGTTGGAGTAGCCAAGATGTAATGCTCGTAGGGCGCTTGTAGTGCTGACATCGGAGGCAACTTGAGAAATATTGTTGAACTTCACGACGCATTTTCGGCCAGAAGAATCTTTCTTGGGTACGGTGTAAAGTTCTTACGTAACCCATGTGACCAGCTGTAACATCGTCATGCATGGTGAGTAGAACTGAAGCACGCAAAGGTTTTGGCACGACAAGAAGAAAACGCGCTCCCCTAGGCATGTAGTTAATCTTGTAGAGTAGCCCATCATGCAACGAGTAGCGCCCCGGGAGACGTAGTATCAGCAGCAGCAGCGAAGAGGTGCTGCATGCTTGGGTCTTTCTGCTGTTCTGAACGGAAGGTAGCAACATCGGGGAATTCTGTGTCTACAGCTGCCAAACAGTCGTCGAAATGGTCTTCTTCCAGATCAGTGCACGCATTTGGCAGCCGGAAAAGACAATCAGCGTCTGCGTGCCGACGGCCACTCTTGTAGGCAATGACAAAGTCGTACTCTTGGAGATTTAAGGCCCACCTTGCTAGTCGGCCGTTAGGGTCACGGAGGCCGGTCAACCAGCACAGCGCGTGGTGGTCGGTGATGACTGTAAATGGACGGCCGTACACGTAGGAACGAAATTTGCTGATCGCGAAGATCACATCCAGGCATTCTTGTTCGGTGACTGTGCAATTGCGCTCAGCTTTGCTGAGGCAACGACTGGCGTAAGCGATCACATGCTCAGCATTGGTATGCCGCTGGATGAGCACTGCACTAAGTCCAACACCACTAGCGTCCGCATGTATTTCGGTGGGAGCGCCAGGGTCAAAGTGGCGAAGGATAGGGCCCGACGTGCGGAGATATTTAAGGTGGGAGAACGAAGATTCACACTCGGTGGTCAAGGTAAAGGCAGTATCTTTGTGCAAGAGGCTAGTGAGGGGAGACGCCAAATATGCAAAGCGGGGCACAAAACGATGGAAGTATGAACAAAGCCCCAAGAAGCTACGGAGCTCTCGCACTGATTGGGGCGGCTTAAATCTCTCTACAGCGGCGATCTTTTGAGGGTCAGGTCTCATGCCATCCTTATCAACAAGGTGTCCCAAAACCAGCGTTTGACGCTCACCAAAATGACATTTCTTCGAGTTCAACACCAATCCGGCGTCTTTTAAGCAGCTGAGGACTGTCTCGAGTCGTGCGTTGTGCTCGTGAAAAGTTCGTCCGAAGACTACTATGTCCTCGAGGTGGCACAGACATATGTCCCATTTCAGGCCGCGCAGAATTGTGTCCATGAACAGTTCGAATGTCGCTGGCGCATTACAGAGACCGAATGGCATCACGTTAAATTCAAAAAGACCGTCCGGAGTGACGAAGGCTGTTTTTTCTCTGTGGTTAGGGTTCATGGAGATCTGCCAATACCCGGATTTTAAATCTATTGACGAAAAATAAGATGCAGAGTGCAGGCAATCTATCACATCATCAATTCTGGGCAGCGGATAGACGTCTTTTTTGGTGATGGCGTTCAAACGTCGGTAGTCCACACAAAACCTCCAGGTACCATCTTTCTTTTGTACGAGGACCACAGGCGCTGCCCATGGGCTGGCCGACTCACGTATGACACCTTTTTGTAACGTCTCTGTGACTTGCTCAGAGATTATATTTCGTTCAGATGGTGCCACCCTGTAAGGTTTCTGTCGAACCGAATGCGCCGACCCGGTATCTATAGTGTGACGAGTGCGGGAGGCTGGAAGTGCCGCCTGAGAGACATCCGCAGCAAAGTCGAAGAGAGAGGCAGGTCGAGAAAGGATGTCGACCAACGCGTTTCGTTCATCCGAGGAGAGCGACGTATTAACCATGGTGAGAAGCTTCGAGTTCGGGAAAATAATGTCAGCAGGGGCAGCCTCACCAGCACACAAAGTGGCGACTGAAATGTGGTCGTTTGTCTCGTACTCGGCCAGTTTCATATCCAGCAGTAACACCACGCTCTGCGAAGAACAGTTGAGAACGCACACATAGCTACATCCTCGTTCAACAGATACAACACAACGGGGCACCAGAAGGTCTTTCTTTGCACAGTTCGGGGAGAGTGGCTCCACTAACGCGTCAAATATGCTGGCGTCACTTATAGCACTCAATGGTAGGACCGCCAAGGACCACGCAGGTATAACTGTGTCCTCAGAAACACGCAGAGTACCAGTATTTTTATTGATATGCGGCTCAACATCGAGTGCAGAGAACCATAAGTTGTTAACCGAAAGTTCGCCCGTCGCGCAATCGACATTGGCACCGCAATCCCTCAAAAAGTCGATGCCCAAAATTACGTCATGGGTTGACTTGGCAAGAATTGCGAATTCCGCTTTGAACGTTCGCCCTCCGATACAAACATTGACTGTACACACACCAAGAGGGTGCAGCGGCTCCACACCGACTCCACGAAACGAGGTTCCCTTGTCCCATTGGAACACCACTTTACGTCCCAGGCGATGTTTAAACGCATTGCTCATAATTGAAATCGTTGCACCAGTGTCAACTAAAACCACTGTAGAAACACCGTCCACGAGCACTTGAACTTTGTTTGTCATCATAAATACTGGCAGAGGTTGTTTATCTATCGAAGGCTGTCCAGCGACCTCACCTCCATCGGTCGCGCCGGCTAGTTTCCCGGCGAAGGGGATGCAGCGCGGCGACCAGGTGATGGGGATCGGCGCTGTCGTCCAGCGGGTGGTGTTATGCTGCGATCGGAGGTGGCGGAGAAACATTGCGCTGCGAACTGGTCCGAAAATTGTTTGCGGAAAGCGGGAGCTGAGACCAGTGACTTTCGACAGTGTGGTTAGGTCCTGAATCAGTATACCGGGAATTCTGTGCTTGCTCTTCGCGACGACGACGGCAAAACCTTGCAATGTGGCCCGGAATCCCACACCAGTAGCAGGCAGGCTGCGGGCGGCGAATCCTGTCGGGCTGCATGAACGTAGTGGACTGTGTGTGAGGTCTGCAGGTCCGTCGATCTTCACTGTAATATTCGTCATCAGGGCGTGAGTACACACCGCGTGGAGATGACCAGGTATTCGTTTCAGCTGGTTCAAATGAGTAACGATGGTTGTCGCAGTTATCGGAGTTCCGGGAAGGGTGGACACGGTGATCGTCAAAGCTAGCAATGTTCACGGGCGGATGAAACTCTGTAGGGGCCCATGAACGTCAGAGAGCGTCATCTCTCCGAGCGTAGTAGCCGACCGGAGCACGTCGCATCAGGGCATCACATGGCGGATGGCAGTAGCAAGTGGTGTTGATGCGATGCACCGATTCGTCATGTCGGCGCAGTTCTTCCCGATTTATTTGCCTTATCGTCGATGAGAAGTCCATGGCCTGGGTGTCGTCTACGCTGGCTATAGTGGTGACGTTTGGCAAGCGACCAAACTTTGGTGCTATGCGACGGGTCTTCAGGGCTGCGAATGCCTGACAATGTCGCACGACCTCTTTTTCTGTGTCCAGGCTCTCCTTACTGATGAGGAAAGCATACACGTCTTCAGCGATGCCATTAAAAATGTGGCCAACCCGGTCTTCCTCGGACATTCCGGGATTCACAATCCGGCACAATTTCAATACTTCTTCGATATAGGTCATGCAAGACTCCCCAGCCACCTGTGCTCGCTGATGTAGCGTCTGCTCTGCTAGCTTCTTTTTTGCCAACGAATCCCCAAAGCACTTCTTCATATCCTCTACTAGCCGGTCCCAAGTGGTTAGCTTCGCCTCGTGGTTTTCAAACCACATCAGCGCGGTGCCCGTCAAGAATACCTCAATGTTTGCCGGCTTGGCGGCCGCATCCCAGTGGTTAAACTTGCTCACCCGGTCGTTGTGCACGAGCCATTCGTCGACGTCGTCCCCTTCGTTCCCAGAGAACGTACGTGGCTCCCTTTACGGCTGCCAGTTGGCCATCGGCATGGCTTGGACTGTTTTTGTAGCCCCAGTCAGATGTACACGCAGCGGGGAGAGACCGGCGACTCGGCGGCTTCGACGAAGTGCCAGTGGCTCCGTCTTCCTTCCACGGTTACCCCGCACCTCCACCACAAACTGTTACGGTGCAAAGGGTTTAATTAAAGCCGTGATTAGGAATAAGAGCGTTGAAGGAGGCGGCCACAAAGCCTGCGGTCAGTACGAGTGCGGTTCATCCTCCACTTCCTCTTCTGCTCCACCCTTCTACGCATACTCCGCTTGGGGATTGGTCGCGACTAGTCTAGCGCTGTACAGTTTCGAGCGTGACAATATGTTTAATCCCAACATTTGGAACTATTTTTGCAAGTAGATTTCGCATGCCTCTACCGTTTCCTGCAAATGAAAGAGAATTTGTGTTTGCGAATGTCCCGTACGTGTTAAAATTTATGTATACAAAATGAAAACTTGCACTGAAAATATTCATAGTCAATATTGCCGCTACCCCAACCAAATTACAATTTATTACGGATCGTCATAGCATGGCTCCAGAATTTGGTCGACAATGTCTGGGGAGAGGCCGGAAGATCTTTTTTCTTGCTTCATGATCAGTTTCTTTTGACGAGGGCGGAAGGTTCGAGACTGAATGCAGCAAGTTTTGCTTCAAACCAATCATCGACCACAACTCGGTGTCGTAGAATGGTAGGTAGCTAGGGCGGCCTATGTTACCATTCCACCATACGTAGGATTTTTAGCAGACTCCAGTAGTGGTGAGTCAGCGGGAACATGAAATGGTTATTTGGCGCCAGATGGATCCTACTGGAATGTATAGACAATCCTAACCTCCGAACTCTGCGTGTGAAGGATTCATTGGTTGAACACGTGGTGAGTTGTTTCTGCAATTTTTTCGTTACGCTTGAAAAATCAACTGCTCTGCAACACAATAATCTGGAAGAACATAGTGCCCCTCGTACCGTTCATTGTGAAAATGCTCTTCGGCATATGAGATTTGAATTTACGGAGTGTCTTCTTCGCAATTGTAGAACAAAAACACTTTTAGAGCTGTTTCACTAACATGTTTAGGTTCAGAATTTTCTGTCAACCGCCGCACAGGGCTTATATACCCTACAGACGTCGTGTAACCCGACTAAACGTGCACTGCCCGCATCTCCACGTCCCTCAGGCAGTTCTAATATCTCTAACAAAGGGTCGAAATACCGTAGGATTTCTTTTTATGCACTACCTGAATGCTGAAGGACATCAACGTTTATGCAAGAAGTTAGTAAGTTTGAAAAAGAAGATTTTCTTTTGTGCAATTTTGCACACCAAAGTTTTTTTTAACCAAGCAAGGCTTCCAGGGTTTTCTTCAGCTTGTATTTTCTAACATGGGGATTATACCTGAATATATCGTATAGAATTTATCGGTCCCTAAATTATCAATTTTACTGAAAGCGTCAGTCGGTGGTGCTTCCTTTCTGAGTTCAAAGCTAACACAGTGCCACATACAATCAAAAATAAAATACGTTATGGAACACATAATTCACTTCCAGCAGCGGAGAAAAGACATGGGAAAACATGGGGCGTGTGAACACCCCTGAACAACCCTGCTTTTATTTTTTTATGATACAGGTGTACGTTTCATCTAAACTACGGTTATACCCTGATGACTGCATTATATACAGGGACATTAAAAATCCTAATGACGTGGCACAATTACGGTTGGACAAAGCGGTGTTGTTACTGGTGTGATAAAGAGAATATAAAACTGAAATTCTCAAAATGAAACTGCTTGAGTTTCAGCCGGAAATGGTAAAACAAGCTATCTAACTTTTTAAAGTCTGAAAGCGTTGCATTTTCTGATAATGATAGGTGCCTGGGCCTCACATCCTTATCAACCCTGACTAGTACCAAACACACTGAAATAGTAGCATGGAAGGCTGAAAGTGTACCTATTTTATTAGAAGAAAATTCAAAAAGGCAACACAGGATGTAAAAGAGACTTCGTACAGAACTAATGGACGCCGCATACTAGAATATGCTGCTTCTGCTTGGGATCCGGACAACAAGGTAGTCATAACAACGTGAATAATTGATTGATTGTACGGTTTACCGCATCCGCGCAGTAGTGGAGGGCTCCGGATAAATTTTGATAACCTGGGGATCTTTAACGTGCGCCGAAATCTTGTACACATAGGCGTTTTTTTCGCCTCCATCAAGAATGCAGCCACAGCGGCCGGGAACCGAACCCGCATCCTTGTGCCCAGCAGCACAAAGCCTTAGCCCCTGAGCCACCATGGCGGGTCTTATAACAAACTAGAATCTGTTCAATACCGTGCTGCCCGCTTTGCCACATCTTCGTTCGGCTAAAATACCACTGTTTCGGAAATAAAAAGGACACTGTCTTGGGACTGCTTACAAACTCGCCGCACAGTACGTCGCCTACGATTCTTCAACCAGATAGCTAACAAAAAAAACGGTATTAAGCGTCAGACCTATTTAAAGCCACCTGTTTATGTATAAAAAAGAGAGACAATAGCAAGAAGATAAGAGAAATCGATTGCCGTACCTCGCTTTTTAGATCACCTCTTTGTAGTGTAAGCTACACTGGCCGAGGTTGAGCAGTTTTGCGTGGACCTTCATGGGCCATGCTGCGAAAGCTACAGGAGCATTCCATTGGATTAGATTGGATTTGATTAATGTTGAATTGGATTGGATTAGATTGGATTAGAAATAAATTCAATTGGAGTACCTGTGTGTAGAGAATTAGGTCTGCACATTCGCCAGTCTCCGCATTCCAGAGGAGTGTCCTCATAGCCGCAGCAGACGCACTTGCGCCGGCGCATGCGCAGCTGTACGCCTCCGTTGCGCAGTAGCCAAGTCTCACGCTGTGCCGGAGCCGCTTGATTACCGTTGCAGTGGCTCCTGGAGAGCAGTGCTGCGCATGCGGGTGGAGCGTTGACTGGACTGGAGTAGACTTTACCGGCGGGACTTTATTGGATGGACTGCACTGGATTGGAGTGAATTGGATTGGATTGGATTTTAAATCGCTTTACATTAGTAAGCATGATGATCAGGTAATCCTACCCAACCAGGTAACCTGAGAGTAACCTGCTGAACCTTTGCTAACGCTACGTACATCCTGGCATAGACCAGCTAAGCCGCTGGTAATTTTTTCCACGCACAGTTGACGATTGGAATACGCTTCCGGAAAGTGTTGTTTGCGTATATGGTGTTAGATTTGACACAGCTGTAAAGCGTTATCTGCGTGGTGACATTGACAGTGGTGTTTCGTGAATTTGTGTGAACTTGTTCTTGCAAATTTTTTTTTGTTGTTGCTGCCGCGTGTTCCAGCAAAATGCTGTGCTTGATGACGTTTATTATGAGGTCAATTTTTTTTATTTCGCTTCTCGACTTGTTTTTTATTTCTTTTTTCTTTTCTTTCGTTTACCCTTAGCTCCGCGGACGTTTGGTGCTGCACCGTGCTCTTTGGTGCAAGCTTTTACAAAATGCTTTTGTGGGTTGTTATTTTTATATATTTGTGTTAAGTTCGAGTTTAATGATTTTATTTCCGGATTGAACAATTTTGTACATTTTGTACAACCATACCCTCTAGGCGAATGTAGTAAGCGGAATAAATAAGTAACAGATTGGTTCATCTCTTTGGGAAAGTCAAGGATGTAGTGGAATGTCGTATATGAATATTTCAGAAAATTGTCGTTTTCTCGCAGCATTTGTGGATGTGCACTGAAATAATATATGGAGGAAGAAAAGCTGTTCGCTACACTTGCCACAAACTGTCGGGAGTGTGCCATTCAAAATAAATGCGCGTGTGCCATGAGCGTGGCCTTATTCGCAATCAGCTAATGGACGATTTTGCGAAGCTATATTGTTTATCAGTGACGTTTTACCTATGTAGAGTTTTATTGTGGGTAGTTTCTAAAGTGATTCTTTGTGCCGTTCCTGCTTCCATTGTTATGGGAGTCTACGTCGTATATATATATGTTCTTCCACCCCACTGTAATATATATATTTATATATATATACTATACTATATATACTATATATATACTATATATAATATACTATATACTATATATATGTGTACTACTTCTTATACTTCTTATGTTATGGGAGTCTACGTCGTATATATATATATTCTTCTTCCACCCCACTGTATATATATATATATATATATATATATATATATATATATATATATATATATATATATATATATATATATATATATATATATATATATATATAACATTTTATAATAAAATAGACGCGGCCTCAATCGTGATAGCTACATCAAGGCACCAGAGTTCACTTCTGCAAGGGGCGATCACCCACTGAAGAGTATAGAATATAGATGTAGAACAGAACATTTCAAGATGTCGTTTTCCCCTAAGACGGTCAGTGAGTGGAACAGGTTGCCTTGTGATGTCGTATCGCTTTCTTTAAGTGATGCGTTTGCTTCAGCCGTGTGATTTGCCTTTTCGTACTTGGGTTTTCATTTCCTTTCAGTGCTTTGCTTCTTGCGCCAACAGAACCATGTTTTGCTTCGCACATGTAGGATTATGTCTTGCTTATCTTTTTTATTGTCCTTGCTGTTGCGCATACATTAACGGTTCTTGCTCTTGGTTTGTGTCAGCGATTTGTTCAGAACTGCAATGGTTATTTTCATGCGTTCAGCATTAACTGCTTTCTTTCTGTATGACATATATGTTCTTCTTCCACCCCACTTTAATGACCAACTGGCGCTGTGGGTACCATAATAAATACATAGATGAGTAAATGAGAAAGTTTCATGTTTAAATATGACACCAGACGCTAATCTGAAATTTCTGACCAAGAGCTGCCACCGCAGCATATTCGTGAGCAATTTTCTTTAAAGAAATGCTGTGTGCGTCGGCACCCAGCGTACCCCTATTGTCATATCCAAAGCATAGGCCCGCGTACTTTTTTAAGGTGTCGGCTTAAGACGAAGCTCTTATTAGTTGTAATTCTGGGATAACATTGTTGGCAGGAGCATGGTATACCATGAACCCAAATGTAGCGCCGCTTCGGTAATTTCGAAATTTCATTTCCTTTAGACGCCGAAACCGTGAGCACTAGATTCCTCCAGGTGAAATTTTTTTACGGCATGCCATTCCCAAGGCACTAATTTTACCTGCACGCAAAAACCCGATGGTTGGTGAGAGACAGAGTCATGTTCGTATAAAGCAATTTACTTGTAATGGCAATGTGAGTACGGGCAAAACCGGTCCAGAAAAGTTAGAAGCGAAACCTTTAACAAATGAATGTTCACGATGAACGTAAGTAAATGTTCTGCAACCCGCCCTGTTTTGCTGAACCAGCTGCGCAGATGGACAGTAAATAAAACAAAATAATTTCCGTAGCCATGTGTTTTTTTTTGTATATTCAATAAATATTTTTATAAAGGTCTGCTTTTTGTGTAGAATGACATAAAACACCCAATTCGGAATCGCACCAATATATTGTTTTTTAGGAGGAAAACAAGATCATACGTCGAAAGGGTGCATACATGGTTCAAAGATTTCAGTTTCCGACGTCACTGACCGCTGATGTTAAAAATAAGTTCCAAATATGTAGCCACAATTTTCGAAGTTTATTTTCGCTATAAAAATACTGTGTACTTCACACAAAAGAAATACCAGCCTATCAAGTCCGCTTAAATATTTGAAACCATCGACGTCAGTTCTTGCGCAAATGCGGAGAGATTACCGTTGGCCTGCCGTATAATATCCTGAAATTCGCTGCAAATATGAGCGCTTCAATCAGAAACAACACCAAAATGTGAAAAGTATGCGGCTAGCGGAGGCATTATTATAAAAAGGAAATGAAGTGTATATTTTTCTATCGGCTTGTGCTGCTCGGCAACGTATATTGATTACCAGGTTTGGTTTTCTACAAGAATGATATGTCATTCATTGTGGCGCTTGAGTAAATGCCTCTTTCGTCTTTGCAATCATCATTTTGTACGTACATCTTGCTCTAAACAAAACGAAGAGTGAAAAATGTTTCGGCTCATATAAAAATAGTTACGCGTTTCAGAAAATTGTGGACTCATGTTAAGTGAAAAATATTTTCTACACATTTCTGCACGAATCTAATCGCAACAAATGTACGGCTTTTTCAAAAGCGCTCTCCGTCTTTCTAAGAACCATTGATGTATTTGCTGCGTGTGCAAAACAAAAAGAAAAATTCAAGCTTTATGTCTCTAGTAACGCGTTCCAAACTATGGGTGAATAAGGTCAAGCGACAGTAAAGTTTTATATTTCAGGCTATTTTACTAGTTATTGGGATAGGAACTACCACCAAGGATCATAATGTTTTTGTGTACCTATTGAGACTTAAGAACCATAGAGGATATTTACAATGGGTCCACTGCTATCATCATCTTCTATAAGGAGACCAGTAAATATTTAAAAAGAAGGGCGTCAGACAAGGAGACACAATCTCTCCAATGGTTTGCACAGCATGTTAACAAGAACTATTCTGAACATTAGATTGGGAAAACGTGGGAGTAAGGGTTAATGGAGAATACCTCAGTAACCTCAGATTTGCTGATGGCGTTGCCTTGCCAAGTAGCTGGGGGTACGAATTGCAAAACATGCTTACCGCACTGGACAAACGGAGCAGAACCGTGAGCATAAAAAATGTACACATAAGTAAAGTAATAATTAATAACTTCCGGACAGCACGCACAGCGATTCAAGATTGATGGCAAGGCAGTAAGCGAATATATCTACTTAGGCCAAGTTGTGACCCCGGATCATAAGCATGAGGCAGAGATACTTAGAAGGATGAGAATGGGGTGGAGGGCATACTTCAGGCATTCTCAGGTAATGAATGGCAGCCTGCCATTGTCCTTGAAAAAGCAAGTGCATGACACCTGCACCTTACCAGTACTCACCTTCGGAACAGAAACTTGGAGGCTCACAAAGAAGGTTCAATTTAAGTTGTGGGCGACTCAGCGAGCAATGGAACGTAAGAAGATAGGTGTAAAATTAAGCAGACAAGAAGAGAGCGGTGTGGGTGAGGAAACAAACGCGTGTTAAGGACATATTTGAAGTCCTGAAGAAGAAATAGACGTGGACAGAGCATGTAATGCGAAGGCGATACAATCTTTGGTGACTAAGGGTAACAGCGGAGTTTCCTAGAGAAGACAGGCGCGGCACGGGGAGGCAGAAAGTGAGATGTGCCGATGAGATCAAGAACTTTGCGAGGATATTTCGGTCGCAGTTAGAACGGGACCGGTATGATTCGATATTAACGGGAGGCTGATTATGATGATAATCATGATAATGATGAGTGGGACGTACATTGAACACACTGCTTGTGGCACATTCCTAGTACTTGAACTTGAGGTTTTGAAACTTTGGCACCAAATGTGATATGTTTATGGTTGTGCATGCTTTCTGATTGACGGCGTTCGGAGAGGAGTTTTAATATCCACTTAAAAGAGCAGCTTCTGTTTTCTTTAAACCAAAGGCTTCGACGACGTAAGAACGGCTGCATCTTGTTCTTGCTATGCTTTTAAGTTTCGCCTGAACAAGTATTATTAAGTTGGTTGAGTCTGCGACACTGCGACACTACGACATATTGTCATTGCGACATGTCTGGCCCCTCCACAGTCTGCAGGCAATCTTTCGTGGCCGTACACATTTCGTGAATTTGCCAAAGCATCAAATACCCGTCTTTGCCGGTGAGGCCCGTGAATGGCAGGGCTTTTGGGAGCACTATGAGGCCACCATACACGCTCACCCTGTTCTCGCCGACATTGAAAAGGTCCAGTATTTGAAGTCTTACCTGGCCGGCGCTGCAAAACGGGCAATCGAAGCTATAAGCCTGACTGACGCAAATTATAAGATTGCCGTCAAGGTGCTCACTGAACGCTATGGCCGAAAGGATGTCCTCATCGATAACAGCATAGCCTGCTTTTCATCGAGCCAATCGAGTCATCGTCTCAAGTTTCACGTCTGCGAGACCTCTATGTGCAAATTCAATTCCAGACCGGCTGTTTGGATAGCGTTGGCAGCGGTCTGCAGAGTACGCGGTTCTTCTACACTGGGTGTTGATGCGCTCAGTGCCAGAGGATCTGGAAATCATGTTTAGCAAGCACACGAAGACCGACATTGCCGGAGCAGACGCTGCAGCGGAATCATGAGAACAGCAAGTCAAGGCCATCCTGAAGTTCCTGCAAGTGGAGGTTGAAAGCAGAGAGGAGAGTAGAGTGTCACGCGACAAACCCACTTCAAGGAGGTTGCCAGCTAACCCCAACGTGACACCGCCTCGAATACCATCCACCCTGGCACTGGCAGCACGGTCCGCATCGCCAGGTGCCGATCCGTTCATGGCTTCGCAGACTAAGTGCTCCCTCTGCAACGTTCCAGGGCATGCGACACGTAGGTGCCAGGCCACACTGTCAACGGAGGAAAAGCCCCGACGGCTGTCCAGGAAGCATTGCTGTTTCAAGTGTGGGAAAAGGGGCCACACTGCCCGTAATTGCCGATCCGCAGCAGTGCTCAGGTGCTACCACTGCTCAGGGCGCCATATTTCTACATTGTGCGGTATTTGGGTAAGAGCAGCAACGGGCACTCCACGACAACCTACTCCTATCGGAGCTGAAAACCGAGAGGTGGAAACACAACGAGGAAGGCAGGTGACAACAGCTGATGCAAGCAGCACGTCCTCGTTACCCGTATTGCTCCAAACCGCCACGGTGTGGGCGTCCGGAAACCGCGACCGCGCGCCGTTACGGATACTGCTTGATACCGGAAGCCAATGGTCCTCCGTCCGTCAAGACGCGGCGCAACAACTGTCTCTACCCAGCACTGGAACTGAGGATTTGGCAGTTGTCAGATTCGGCAGAGGGGGCAGCGATGCCGTAAAGGCAGAACACCCGCCTCGCGTGCAGAAGGACCGTGGTTCGAATCCCGGTGCCGGACAATTCCCACCGGAATAAAAAAAAATCCGCGTATTGACGGAATTGCACAAAGGGGCTTGGGGTGCAGCCTGACCCCGGCGACCATTGCCGGTAATGCACTCCCTCACCAGAGCAGAATTGGCCACCCTGGTGTAGTAACGGCCACAACCTCCCATGAATACGCCAATTAACCCTCGGCCCTTAGTCCCCAGCGGCTGCGAAGCAACTGACCACGGCGGCGGTCAGACCTGTGACGCAGCAGAGGGTGCTAAGAATCCCTGGATCCGGACAGGCCGCCAATGAAATCTGAACCTGGCAACGTTTAACGCGCGAACCTTATCTAGCGAAGCAAGTCTCGAGGTGTTGTTCGAGGAATTAGAGGGCAATTAATGGGATGTAATAGGGATTAGCGAGGTTAGGAGGGCAGGCGAAGCCTTTACGGTGCTGAAAAATGGACACGTCCTATGTTACCGTGGTCTAGAGGACAGAAGAGAACTGGGAGTGGGATTTCTAGTCAATAAAATTATAGCTGGCAACATAGACGAATGCTATAGCATTAACGAAAGGGCAGCAGGTCTTGTAATTAGGCTTAATAAAAGGTACAAGCTCAAAGTGGTGCAGGGCTACGCGCCCACATCTAGCCATGACGACCAAGTAGTGGAACGCTTCTCTGAAGATGTGGAATCGTCAATGGCCAAAGTAAAGACACAGTATACCGTAGTTATGGGGGACCTCAATGCTAAAGTAGGCAAGAATCAGGCTGGAGACAAGGCAGTTGGGAACGATGGTCTGGCCTGTAGAAATAGCAGGGGGGACCTACTAGTTGAGTTTGCAGAACGGAATAACCTACGCATAATGAATACCTTCTGTAAACGGGAGAGTTGGAAGTGGACCTGGAGAAGCCCGAATGGGGAGTACAAAAATGAAATAGCCTTCATATTACGCGATAACCCTGGCGTCGTGCAGGATGTGGAAGTGCTCGGAAGGGTAAGGTGTAGTGACCACCGTATGGTAAGATCTCGAATCAGGCTTGATCTGAGGAGGGACTGCAACAAGCTAGTACGAAAGAAGCCGATAAATGAGCTAACAGTAAGACGTAAAGTAGAAGAATCCAGGATCGCGCTGCAGAACCGATATTCCGCCCTTAACGAAGAAGCCGAGCTTACGACACAGGAAGCCAGCGACAGCCTCACACGCATAATCACGGAGTGTGCAGTAGAAGTCGGGGGCACTATGGCTAGACAGGATACTGGTAAACTTTCACAGGAGACGAAAGATCTAATCAGGAAACGGCAAGTCATGAGAATCTCTACCGCAGCTGACAGAATAGAACTAGTCGAGCTCTCGAAGTTAATCAATAAGCGTAAGACAGCTGACATACGGAAGCATAATATCGAGGGGATCGAATACGCTCTAAAGAACGGAGGTAGCCTGAAAGCAGTAAAGAGACGTCTTGGCGTGGGGAAAAATCAGATGTATGCACTTAATGATAAGCAAGGCAATGTCATCACAAATAGGGATAAAATAGTCACAGTGGCCGAGGAGTTCTATAGGGATCTGTACAGTAGCAGGGACACACAGGGTAATGCCGAAGGAGACAGTAGTTCAGAGGAGATAGACATCCCACCAGTAACGACCGAAGAAGTAAGGAAGGCTTTGAAAGAAATGAAAGGGGGCAAATCACCTGTTGAGGATCAGATAACAGCAGACCTCTTGAAGGATGGCGGAGAAATTGTACTTGAAAAACTAGCAAACCTGTATACGCAATGCTTAATGACCGCAATGGTACCGGAATCTTGGAAGAACGCGAACATCATCCTAATCCATAAGAAAGGCGACACGAAGGACTTGAAAAATTACAGGCCGACCAGCTTAATGTCAGTCGTCTACAAGGTATTTACCAAGGTATTCGCTAACAGAATCTCTGCAACCTTAGATTTCAGTCAACCTAAAGAACAAGCAGGGTTCCGTAAAGGTTATTCAACAATGGACCATATTCACAGGATCAACCAGGTGATAGAGAAGTGCGCTGAGTATACTGAACCCCTATATATAGCCTTCATAGATTATGAGAAAGCATTTGACTCGGTCGAAACCCTATCAGTCATTCAGGCATTACGGAACCAGGGGGTAGATGAGCATTATGTGAGAATACTAGAGGATATATACAATGGGTCTACAGCTACCATCATGCTCCATAGGGAGAGCAGTAAAATACCTATAAGGAAGGGTGTCAGACAAGGAGACACAATCTCTCCAATGTTATTCACAGCATGCTTACAAGAAGTATTCAGAACGTTGGATTGGGAACAGGTGGGAGTAAGGGTTAATAGAGAATACCTCAATAACCTCAGATTTGCTGATGATGTTGCCTTGCTAAGTAACTCGGGGGACGAATTGCAAAGCATGATTTCCGCACTGGGCAAACAGAGTAGAACCGTGGGCCTGAAAATTAATATGCAGAAAACTAAAGTAATGATCAATGACCTCGGGACAGCACAGCAGTTTCAGATAGGTGGCGAGGCAGTGGAAGCGGTAAGCGAATATGTCTACTTAGGACCAGTTGTGACCCCAGACCCCAACCATGAGGCAGAGATAATTAGAATGGGGTGGGGTGCATATGGAAGACATTTTCAGATAAGGAATGGCAGCCTACCATTGTCGCTGAAAAAGAAAGTGTATGACAGCTGCATCTTACCGGTATTCACCTACGGGGCAGAAACTTGGAGGCTCACTAAGAGGGTTCAACCTAAATTGAGGACGACTCAGCGGGCAATGGAGCGGAAAATGAACGGTGTAACATTAAGGGACAAGAGGAGAGCGGAGTGGGTCAGGGAGCAAACTGGTGTTAAAGACATATAAGTAGAAATTAAGGAGAAGAAATGGACGTGGGCAGGGCATGTAATGCGAAGGCAAGATAACCGTTGGTCATTAAGGGTAACAGAGTGGATCCCTAGAGAAGGCAAGCGTTGTAGGGGGCGGCCGAAAATTAGATGGGCAGATGAGATCAAGAAGTTTGCGGGGATAAATTGGTCACAGTTGGCACAGGACCGAGATAATTGGAGAATAATGGGAGAGGCCTTTGCCCTGCAGTGGGCGTAGATAGGCTGGTGATGATGATGATGACATTCGGCAAGTGCAACCGCCCACGCCAGTACAAATGCCGAAGGGTGAACATAACTCTCTGTGGCCACTTTGAATCACATGAGCTTACCCTCCAAGCTCTAGAGGTGCCAGAGGTCTGTACAGTGTCCTGCCATAGAGAGCACCGTTATTGCAAAATGCTGCGTGACCGAAATTTACCCTTAGCCGTCGATCCCCAATACGATAAACCTCACGACTCCGTGATAAGCGTGTTGATCGTCTCTGACAATTACTGGAGGGTTGTAACCGGACGTGTAGAGCGCTTCACGGACACCCTGTGCGCCGTGGAGACAATATTCGGTTGGGTCGTTCCAGGAACCTACACTGACATCTGCCATCGTCTGACACCACGTAGCACCAGTGCAACTGCATTGTTCCTGGCTTGTACTGACGATTGTACTCAATTGTACTCAATTGAGTACAAATGAGTACAATCAATTGTAATCAATTGTACTCGATTGTTCTCAATTGTACTGACGATTGGTGCATGAAGTTCCGACCGGGAGACCCATCGGAGATGTGGCGGTTGGACGCCATCTGCATAGGCGATGCAGGTGAGGAGGACGACGTCAACGAACACCCGGCGCTTTTACAGTTTAGTAGCGCAGTACACAAGAGCGAATGTCGTTACGTAGTACCGCGCATGATTAAGACACCTGGGCTGACGTCATCCACGAACCGAATTGTAGCCAAATGCAGGCTGTAAAGACAGCTTCAGCGGTTTGAACATCAGCCAGAACTGCTGCAGGAGTACGACGCCGCCATCAGCGAGTACTTCAAGGAAGGCCATGCTGAGAGAGTAGTACCGTCTGAAAGGACCGGACAGACTGTGTAATACCTACCTCATCACGCGGTCGTCCGACGCGAAGCCGTTACCACCAAGGTCCGCGTCGTGTTTGATGCCTCATCGCATGAGTACGGGAAACCGTGTCTTTAAACGAAATGTTTGATAAGGGCATCAGCCTTGGTCCTGATCTCCTACAGGTCCTTCTGCAGTTTAGGTGCAGTCCCATCGTTCTTACCGCGGATATCCGGAAGGCGTTCCTCCAGATAAGCATTCAACCGGAAGAGAGAGACGCGCTCCGTTTACCGTGGATTGACCGATTACCGACCTGTGACCATACCGTTCCGCCAATCGTCAAATGGCGTATGACCAGGGTTCCTCTTGTAGCGTTGTCTAGCCCGCTCTTGCTGTCAGCCACTCTGCAGCACCACCTGGAAATGTGAAAGAGAACACAGCCGCACATTGTAGCTCACCTACAACGGTCATTCTACGTGGGCAACTTAGTCATAGGCGCGTTTTCGGAAGAGGAGGCATTCGAGATTTACCGGGAAGCAAACACCATTATTACCGATGCAAGAATGGAGCTTAGAAAATGGTGCTCGACTTGACCCTTGCTCTGCACAAAATTCTCGAACGACGGGCTCTCACTTGAGAACGTTACTGAGCCGAGCTCCAAATCCAAGGTACTTGGTTTGCTATGGGACCGTTCATTAGATGAGATCGTCATCACCACGCAAGGCGTTCTGTCGTACCTTTCCACCCCACCATCGATGAAGCGAACCGTTTTGCAAGCCTCGGCCAGGCTCTTCGATCCGCTGGGCTTCATCGCTCCGGTTCACGTAAGAGCTAGACTGCTGTTCCAATGGCTCTGGCGACAGGGAATCGCTTGGCACGAGTGTCTCCCACGGGACATCGAGGACTTGTGGACAAAATGGGTATCAGAGATCCCGGTCCTATCCGCCCTGCGCATTCCACGTTGTTTGTTACTGGCATCGCAAGGTCATGATAGTGCGACGATACATTTGTTCGCTGATGCCAGTCCTCATGCATATGGCGTCGCAGTGTTCGTACGTCAGCCAGTCGTCGATGGCAGCTTTGCCGTTCGGCTTCTTATGAGGAAAACTCGCATTGCACCACTGAAAACGGTTTCTCTACCGCATTTAGAGCTTCTGGCATGCCTTCTAGCGGCGAGGTTATGGCACTACATTCATAAAATGCCAGAGTTCTCACCCTGTGTCGCCTATTTTTGGACAGACTGAACCGTAGCATTGCATTGGATTGCTGGCGACGAAAACCGCTGGGAGAACTTTGTGAGGAGCCGTGTTCGTGAAATTCAGCAGTTGACCAAAGGTTTCACCTGGCGGCACTGTCTGAGTGCGGACAACCAAGTGGACTTTTTGACGCGTGGAGTACGAGCAGTAGTTCTAACACCAAACCCGACGTGGTAGACTGGACCTCTGTGGTTGGCGGAACCAGAACGCAACTGGCCTTCGACCTCTTGCGCTGCGATAGCAGTGAGTGAGCTGACCACCGAACTTGCGTCGGTGTGCCCAACCGCAATCTCGCAGCAATCTGCACGTCCACCCACTCCACTGCTGGACATCAAGAACTACGGCTCACTCTCCAGACTCCTCAGAGTAAGCGCCTGGATTTTGAGGTTTGTTTGCAATGCTACCCGAACGAAGCCACCCTTTTAAACGCAGAGCATTTCAGTAACTCACGATGTCACCCGCGTTGACGTCGGTAGTCCGCACCGCACCCCTCCCTACTATATAAAAAAAAGAAATACTATCCGGCGCCAGGTTTCGATCCCTCCACCCTGCGAGCGGAACCCAATGTACATGGTACTCTAACCATTGCGCCACAAAGCCGACACAGATTGGGTTGCCATGAACACGCCTTATATTGTTGACTCATTTATATTACTGTTGACGAGCGCTCTCTCGTCACCAGTTGCCACAAGTGCACCAACATTAACGTAACGCAAACTACTTAACGTCGTGCGCCCCCGAAAATGCTTTGCATTTGATCGTGCCCCTCGTGAGGAGGATCTTTCAATGCGTCTTCCTACTGGCCAGTACACTCGTCGCCATCTGTCGGATGTTGTGCGCACCCTTTGCGGCTGCTGGCGCGCGATTTGAAACGACATTTGCATATGACCAAACTCAAAGGCTCTCCAACAAAAAAGACATCGCGACAAAACTGCTCTCGCAATACACATTCTGTGGAAAAATAGAATACGAAGCTGCTTTGAAGCAAATCTGAGCAGTCCAAAATAGCAAATAAATGAAGCCTTATCATCAAATCGCGGCCTGTTTATATTTCGCGCGTTTGTTGCGCGCGGCCGTTGTTTTGACAGAAACATGACGTGGTCCGCACATATACGACAACTAAGGCACAATCTTGAGCCGTACGCATCGATCTTCCGCATGATCTCCAGCAGTTCGGGAGGTTGCTCGGTGGAGTCTCTCATCAAGCTATACAATGCACTCTTCGAGGGATTGCTTCGCTACAGCTTGCCTGCCCTCGAGCCTTTTTGTCTCGGCACAACGCTCTTATTGACTGTGCGCGTGCAGAAGTTGAATTTTCTGTTGTACCAGCCGACACCGCTGACGATAATTCTGCGTCATCAGCCGCTAAACTGGTCGCAGCCGCAGACACAACCATTCCTCCCCAGTCCGCCGTTGTAGTGCCGCTCTGTTGTACTTCTTTTAGGGATGCAACTGCCATTTTCACGCCATCCGTGGTCTTCCTCCGCCGCAGATGCATACCGCTGCCTTTCGGTGTGCTGAAAATTCCCTCTGGCGAAACTGGCATGGCTGTTACCAATCAGTCCGCAAGCCCGTGCTCCTTGCTACGGGGAGAATGTCTCGGCACTGTCGAGCCCGTGGACTCCTGTCGGGTCGTTGACGTCCCAGACAATACGCCTGATGTTGACGTCGCGCTCTCACCCCTGCGGCAATGACACAACTTTCCAACGACGTGTTTCATACATCAATCGACGACGCTCTCGAGCCTGGCAGAAATGTCAACTTCTGAAACTCCTGTGCCATTTCCGTTCGTCGTTCGACTGCGCACAACCCTCGCTTGGCCGTACCTCTGTCGTCACCCATTCCATCGACACTGGATCACATGTGCCGCTGCGGCAGCGACCGTATAGGGTGTGTCCTAGCGAACGTCAAGTTATCGATGAGCAAGTACGTGACATCCTCAAACTGGTCATCATTCGCCCATCGAACACCCCAAGGGCCTCCCTCGTTGTTCTCGTAAAAAAGAAGGACGGCTCGATTTGATTTTGTGCGGACTATCGGCGCCTAAACACCATTATGCGAAAGGATGTCTATCCTCTACCACGCATTGATGATACCCTCGATTGCTTACAAGGAGCTGAATTCTTTTCGTCCCTGGACCTACGCTCTGGATACTGGCAGGTCCCTGTAGCGGATGCTGATCGCTCGAAAACGGCATTTGTCACCCCGGATGGCCTCTTTAAATTTAATGTCATGCCGTTCGGGCTCTGTAATGCACCTGCCACCTTCGAGCGAATGATGACGGTGTGCTACGAGGATTAAAGTAGATGACGTGCCTGCGCTATCTAGACGATATCGTTGTGTTTTCCCCTGAGTTTGGAACGCACTTTGCACGTCTCCAGCAAGTACTTACCTGTATAACCAACGCCCAGCTACAACGCAACCTTATAAAGTGCCACTTTGCAGTGCGTCTGCTCGCCATTTTTGGTCACGTCTTGTCTAAGGATTGAATACTTCCGGACAAGAGCAAGTTGCGTGCTGTGGCCGAGTTCCCGAAGCCGACAGCTATTAAGGCTTTACGGAGTTTCATCGGCCTCTGCTATTACTTCCGCCGCTTTGTACGGAACTTCGAAAACATCATATCCACGCTTACACGCCTTCTTGCTGACGCACCGGTGATCTATCGGCCTGGTCACCAGCGTGCGATGACGCATTTATTTATTTATTTATTTAGGAATACTGGAGTTCTGGGCCACGGACGTCACTTGAACTAAATCAGGCGAAGCGGTATTGGCTCCAGCTGGTTCAGAAAACCGCATTCTCGTCTGAGATCGCCGCACGTAAAGCTGGCCAACCGTTGCCATCATGCTCCAGCGTTCTGACCCTACGGCCAGATGTTGGCCTGGATGGCTTGCTTAGAGTTGGAGGCTGCTTACAGGAACTTGATGGGTCAGAGGAAGTTAAGCATCCAATCCTTTTGCCAAGTGACCACGTGTTTACGCGACTCTTGGTAGCCGCGGCACTTGTCCATCTTCTGCACGCCGGAGTTCAAGTTACGCTTTGGACCTTCGATCAAGGTTTTGGATCTTAAAGGGAAGGCGAACCGTCAGGAAGGTGCTCCTGTCGTGCTTACCGTGTCGCCGTCGACGTTTACTTCCCGCGTCTGTCCCGGTGGCACCGTTGCCGAAAGACCACATAGCAGAGACGTCACCTTGAGACGTCGTGGGAGTAGACTTCTGCGGACCCCTTTACTGCCGCTCTACGGAACAGTATGTGAAGCTCTATATTGCCATTTTCTCCTGCGCAGTGACGCGAGCAGTTCATTTAAAAATTACTTCAGATATGACGGCACAAGCATTCATCCTCGCCTTTCATCGTTTTACGTCCAGACGAGGCATCCCGTCTACAGTATATTCTGATAACGCCAAGGCATTCCGCAGCTGTTCGAAACAGTTGCTCTCGCTGCTCTCAGACGCTGTCCAGGACCATGCAAGTGCTCACCGCATCAACTGGAAATTCATCGGACAGCCAAGGATGCGTTGACATCCGGACTGTCAAGGATGCGTTGAAGCGCTGCCTTGGACGATGCAGCCTGAGTTACGAAGAGCTGATCACTGTACTGTCCGAGGTAGAAGCGATTTTCAACTGCCGCCCTCTAACACAACTCTGCGAGGATTGCGATGATGCAGTTGCACTGACGCCATCGCACTTTTTAACCGGCAGGCGCACTATCTGACTACCACCCGGAACTGCCGACTGTTTGCCTAGATCCACCGCGCATGACTTGCGACGAAGGGTGAAGTAGAGAGACGAGCTTCTGCGCCGACTATAGAAGCGTTGGAAGGAAGAATATTTGCTTCTTCTACGCTCCGCTCATCACTGCCCGCCTTCCTCATCATCCCGTCTTCGTGTTGGCGACTTGGGGATTGTCAGGGACGACAACGTGCCGGCGCTGCAATGGAAGCTTGGCAGAGTGGCTGAGGCGTTTACTGGTAGGAACGGCATCGACAGATACTTTACAGTCACCTTCCCAAATGGGCGACAAGTACAGCGGGCTGCTCAGCGGTTATACCCCTTGGAAGCGGACGACCACTCCGCGACCCGGGAGGATGTTGAATTTCCCGCAGGAAAGCAGTTGCGGGAAGCGCCATGTGCCTCGCAGCCGAAACTAGAGAAGAGGACGAAGAGGGCGGGCAGCGGGGCATGTGCGTGAGCACGCAATAAAGAACGACCAGGAGGTGTTCGATCTGGTAACGCGGGTGTCGGTCTCTTCGCTGTCGCAATAGCAGCAACACCTCCTCTCAGCAAGCACGTGTACTGGGGAGGCCCGTTCACTAGGTGGGATGAGGTCAGTTCGTCCTTCCGTTGAAAAAAGCTTTTATTCCACCGGTTGTTAACATTTACCGCGCCAGAGGAATAGATGTAGGGTTACAAGCGCTATTGTCTGCAATGTGAGCGGGGGGCGTATTCCGCAGAACCCGCAAAATTGGGAGAGGGCAGTGTTACGTGTCTAGTAGCGTGTGAACGTTTCTTGAAACAGTGTAATTGTTGTATACTCGGAATAAAGTTCTTAACACCGCTGTGGATTCCGTATAATTATGCAGGATGGAACCCACTGGGGAGCATTGTAAGGGCAGCGATAGTGCCTGGACGCCATTCCTGATTGCTGTGAGCTCTGCTAGTAGAGATCGCCGGGTGTGAATGGTTTGGTTAAACCAAGTTTTTGAGGCGTCAGGGTAGACGAGGCACTGCATCACAAAGGATAAAAGCCCATTCGGGGCCCCTGCGTCCACGAAGGCCTCTACCAGCTCTTGCTGGGGCTCAGCCGTCAGTAGTGATCCTCTCCCACTTGCGTTTATGGTAGATCGAGTCTGAAGTTGAGTCATTGGTCAATTGTCGGTATCGTGGTGATAAATCCATGGCAGCCTGGTTACACGGTTATCTGGTGAAGGAGGTAAAGAACAGCCCCAATAATTTGCTAATGCCGCTGCTTCCGCAACAAATGTAGGTTTTTACATACTTGCTGAGCGACGTCATTCTGTAGAGGTAGGTACAGTCCGCATTGCGGCGCTCTTAATAGCCCCAAATTGGTACACTCCATCTGAGTCGTGTATTGGAATCGGGACTGACAATCCAGTGGAGGCAGCAGTACTATCCTCACCAGGAGTAGAGCCATCTTCGAGCAGGAACCACCAGATTTCTGTGAGATGCATCGAATCATGTGAAGCATCTGGCCAGCATTTCTCGGGCAGATCGAAGCCACACGGCAGCCGACCCAGACGCAGACAGTTCCAACCCTAGCACGTGAATAGGTGTAAAAGTGCGAACGGGTTGGCCGGACAGTACTGGTGTTAAGGGGGAAATCGCCAGGTTGCGACTGCCCTAGCTCTGTGCACAGGTATAACGACTGTTTTATTCTTTGAGAGTTTCACTTCAGCATATTGGCACAATGTCTGCATCTTTCAAGCCTTGTAAGGCACACGCTTTCGCGGTGCTGGTCTGAGCCGACGATCCATACCGTTATGTCGCCCGTTTAGACGAGGAAATGCAGGTTCGGTATGGAGGCGAGATACCAGGCAAGTGCCAACATAACATACTAAAAGAGACGGGCAGAATAACCGACCCCTGAGGTACTCCGCGAACTGGTGTGAAGTGGCCACACCCTGACCCGCAAATATGTATAGGAAAATGTCTTTTAAAAGAAAGGTCTGGGTGAAGGCGCACCAGACGAGAAAAAAAATTCAGTAGAACTGGTAACCAATCAAGCAAAAATAAACAAATTTTCAAGCCCTCGCAACACTTCGCGTAACAGTGTGAGCATAACACAACATATCATGACACAATAACATGTATATAAACTTACAAAGAACCGAAATTCAAAGGAAATAATTTATACAACAAAGAAAGGTACATATACAACACAGGATGCCAATAGCAAAATTTACTTATAAAATAAGTCAAAATAGAGATCTTGCAAAACAGAATTCTCGTAATATTCGTTTAAAGGAATTGAGCGGACATGTTTCGATAATCTCACCGATATCTGCATTGTCATTTAGGAATTTAGAATGAGATAGTGCATGGTGTTTAAGCCATAGTTTGTTCTAATACGGGGTAACCTGCAGTTTATTTTTCTGAATTGAAAACTATCATTCATTGATAGATATATTTGCTGAAATTTGTGACGATTTCTGCGCATTTACTTGTAGACATATATTGCTAAGTTGTACATATGTAGTTGTTGTATATTCAGTATTTTATGTGCTTCTCTGAACTGTCTGGTACCGTGTCGGCAACCTAGATTTTCTAGAGCCCGAATAGCTTTTTTCTGCGTTATAGTTAGCTTTAAAATATTAGAAGGATTTGTTAAGCCCCAGAGATAAAGGCAATATTTTAACTGTCATTGGAACATTGCATAATACACAGTTAGTCTGAAACTCATGGGAACTTTATCACGGAGTTTCTATAGTGCGCCAGTAACCTTAGATAGCTTCAGTAATAGTTGATTAGTATGCTCGTTCCACGTAAGAAATTCATCAAAATATACGCCAGAAAATTTGATACTGTTCACAGATTTATTATCTTCATTTAAAAAATAGCGTTCAGGATTATTATCTAAAGGAGTGTTTCTAGCTCTGAAAATTGCGTACTTAATTTTTTATTGTATTTAGCTCCGGATCATTTGTCAATAGCCAAGCGGAGAGTTTCTTAAGCCAATCGCTCGATACTTTTTCAAGATGTCCCTTGTTATCCCCAGTACAAAACACATTAGTGTCGTCTGCAAATACTCTAATATCTTTCGTTTGCGGTATATTGCATATGTCATTTATATACAGCAAAAAAGCAGAGGTCCTAAAATGGATCCTTGTGGAACACCTTTCGTGATATTTTGATATTGTGATCCATATTCACCGAGCATTACATACTATTTACGATTACTAAGATAACTTTTAATGAGGCTCTGCGCATTTCCCCTTATTTCATAGCTGTGTACCTTTTTCAATATTATACGGTGATTTACGGAATCAATTGCCTTTTTAAAATCAAGGAATATTCCATTTGTGTAAATCATTTTTTCGATGTTTTCAATAGGCTTTTCCTTGATTGTAAGTAGGGCCAGTTCCGTTGACTTTCGCTTTACAAAGCCGAATTGTTTTGGTGTATTTATTTTTAAGCGGTTTACATATTCAATGAATCTTTTAAGAAATATTGATTTGAACACCTTTGAAAAAATGCTTAAGACAGAAATTGGCCGGTAGTTGTTGAAATCATTTTTTGCCCCACCATTGTGCACAACGGTTACCCGACCAATTTTAAGCTCAGTGGGATGTAGACCATCGTGAAACACACGATTGCATACGTGAGCCAAAGGTATTGCTTTGAAGGGGGCGATTAACTTGATTGACCAGGCTTTTATATCATCTGAACCAGCAGCACTGCTAGTTTTCAATGAAAGGATAGTAGTCATAATTTCTTGCGCATCAGTTGGGGAAATGAAAATTGTATCTGACGAACCCGGTTTTAGATATTTCATTGCGTCTGGAGCTACTAGGCAAGATATTTTGCGACTTCTAACACAAGAGGCGAAATGCTCATTCAAGCACTCACACAGTTCAGTTCCGGAGACGGGCTCACCATTTATATCTAAAAAATCTGGAAAAACGTGACTCGGTTTTTATTGCCTAACTCATTGAAGACTCTCCAAAATACATGAGGTTGATCAACTTGTTCAAAGTTACGCCGGTAGTAGATACCCATTGCTCTTTTATTTCGGCATTTACTTCATTACGAAGAGCTCGAAATTCCGTAAATTTGGTATCATCTCCTAGCTTCAGGCAAAGCTGAAATAAACGATTTCTTTCTTGAATTTTCCTATAGAGGTTGGCACATATCCAAGGCGTTCTGGCTTTTTTGTGTTTCCGCAGCGAATACTCCGAAAAAGCCCGATAGTATATGTCTTTAATTTTACTATTGAACATTATGAAGCTTGCACTCAAACTCTCCTCGTTCAATACGATGATGATGATGATGATGATGATGGTTGGGCTTTATTGGCGCAAGGCCGACTATGGGCAAAGACGGCCAAAGAAGAAGTTATTGAGTTTTCATCAGATCGTAAGTACTAAAACATGTAACTAAAAGTAAAGGTGATGCAAAACAAAAGACAATGGAGATGGCTGGTGTATAAAGCCAGGGTGATTACACATGATATGACTAAAGCAGCAGGAAGTTTACCTCAGCTAAAAACATAAAAACATGTTAACTAGAAAACATTGGTTCGTCGGCTAAAAAGTATGATGGGATCAAAGTAATGGGTCGTCTTAATAATTCAGGGAAATGTTTGTGTCGTGTTGTGTCAAGTGCCTTGCATATCATTAGTATGTGGACTACGAATAGGCCCTTTCCACACCTGCTACACGTGGGTCCCGAAGTTCCAGTGAGCAGGTGGGAGTGCGTAACATGTGTGTGGCCTATCCGCAGCCTAGCGAGGGCTACTTCAGTGTATCTGTTGTGTGAGTCAGTTATGTAGCGTCCCAGTTGTGGTTTTATTACGTGTAGTTTGTTGCCTGTTTGTTGACTCCAGCGTAATTGCCATGTGTTACGAAGCTGTCGTCTGATGAATGTCGTTAGGTCGGTGTAAGGTACTGTTGTTATGTCAACTGTGGTCATGAGAGCAGCAGCACCAGCCATTTGATCAGCAGTATCATTGCCAGGGATCCCACAGTGACCTGGTACCCAGCATATAGTTATTTGAAGATTTGAGGCATATGTAGTCATTAGTACCTTGAAAAGAGCATTGATCACATAGTTTTTAGTTGTCTTTGCTGATGACAGAGTAGAGAATCTGTGTAGATGATGGACTTTGAAATTTTATGTTCGAGGATGTGGTTTGAAACGAGTAAAATACCATAGGCTTCTGCCATGTAAATACTTCTATGAGAATTCATTGTTTTAGTAATGGTAAAATGTGGTCCGTGCGCTGCACAAGATACAGTAAAACCAGTTTTCGACGCGTCGCTATAGAATTCTGCGCACCTCTACTGGTCCTGCAGGAACAGGAGGTGCTGCAGAATTGCACTCCTGGGTACCCTATTTTTTTCTACTAATATAAATGATAGGTTGCATGATATAGGATGTAGATGCCATGGTGGAAATTAATTATGGATGGGTGTCTTGTGCGTGTCTGAAAGAGGAACCGTGAGTGCAGAAGCCTCCTCGCTTACACTGAGAGAGAAAGGTAAGGAAATAGATGGCCTGTTTAAACAGTTGCAAGTTTGATGTATTGTTCATGATGGGCTTAAAAGGGTGGTTGGTAAGGGACACAATCTTAGATGCATATAGCAGGTCAACATACTCCCGCTGATGCCCTAGAAACCACTTGTCGCACTCGACATAAAGGCTTTCGACAGGGCTAGTGCGGAAAGCGCCGCTTGAGAGGCGAATGCCAAGATGCAGCACTGGGTCGAGCATTCTCAGTGCGGTCTTTGTCGCCGACCCATACATGACACTGCCGTAGTCGAGCCGAGACCCCACCAACGCTGTGTACAGGCGCAGCAGGAGTTGTTTGTCGGCCCCATAAGATTGATGTGAGAGAACCTTGAGAATATTTATAGTTTTTAGGCATTTGCATTTGAGCTGATTTATATGAAGAATGAACGTAAGTTTTTCAATGAATAAAATGCCTAAAAACTTTTGCTCCTTGTTCACAGGAATTGGCACATTCACAAGAGTGATGTCTGGGTCTGGGTGGACGCCACGCTTCCTGGAGAATACAACACAAGAGCTCTTTCCGAAATTAATTTTAAAACCATTCTTGTCAGCCCAGCTGGCATGTTTCTTTACACTAAGCTGGACTTGACGTTCCCAGATTGACATATTGCATGATTTATAGGATATCTGGACTTCATCTACATACATGAAATAAGAGATTGTAGGTGGCAGTGCCTTACCTAGATAGTTCATTTTTACTATGAAGAGAGTGCAGCTCAACACGCCGCCTTGTGGCACGCCATTTTCTTGCACGTGAACCTTTGAGAGTGCAGCACCAACTCTTACTCAGAACGTTCTGTCTGACAAGTAACTGACAAGAGCGTTCAACATGTTACCTGAAACACCGAAAGACTTCAGGTCACGGATTATCCCGTAGCGCCAAGCGGTGTCGTAGGCCTTCTCGAGGTCGAAAAACACAGTTACACAATACTGTTTATGCACGAAGGCATTATTAATATAAGTTTCAAGAGCTACGAGTTGATCATTCGTGGATCGCCCCGCCCTGAAGCCTGCCTGGCAGCTCTCGAGAAGACCGTTGTACTCAAGGAAGTACACGAGCCTGCGATTTATCATCTTCTCGAAGAGCTTGAACAGGCAGCTCGTCAGGGCAATAGGACGGTAATTTGAGGGGGACGACGGGTCCTTTCCCTCCTTCAGGAAAGGTACAACTATAGCCTCCTTCCAAGATTTTGGAATGTGCCCCGAAAGCCAAATCTTGTTATATAGGTGTAAGAGTGTTAGAAGAGTGTCTGCGTGCAGGTGTTGTCCATTGTGTATGTGATGTTGTCTGGGCCTGGAGCTGATGGTTTACACGTGATCAAAGCAGCCCTCAGATCAGGCAGTGAAATCTCTGAGTTATAAGAAGATGTTGACGTATTTTTATCTAGTATAGGCTTCTTTTCGGCTATTAGTTTGTGTTTCATGAAAGTGTTTGTGTAGTGTGCTGAACTAGATATGTGTTGGAAGTGTTGTGCGAGTGTGTCAGCCTGGTCTTCGAGTGTGTCCCCTGTTGTGCTGACCAGAGGCAGGCTGTGTGTTCGTTGTCCTTTGAGTTTACGTATTCTCGTCCATACTTTCCGTTTGTCTGTGTAGGAGTTTATTGATGTTATGAATGTACGCCAACTCTCTTGTTTTGCCTCACGACGCACACGTTTTCCTAACGCATTGGGCCGTTTGAACAAGAGGAGGTTTCCCGACGTGGGGTACCGACGAAGGATACCCCACGCCTTGTTCTGGGCCTCTCGCGCCCGAATACAGCCTTCATTCCACCACGGCCGCCGCTGGTTGCGCGGGGCACCAGAGGCGTGGGGAATGGACTTTTCGGCGGCATCGAGGATGTGCGCCGTGAGGAGTTGGGTAGCTTCTTCAACGTGTAGGTGTCCTATTTATGTGTGGTGTTGTTTGGATGTCTCTGTAAATGCATTCCAGTTAGCTCGTGCTTCATTGAACCTATTATGGGAAGATGGACTGCATGGGCCTTTACCTATGTATGTTAGTTAGGTGGGAAAGTGGTCACTGCCATATGGGTCAGTGCCCAAACCCCACTCGAGAAGAGGAAAGAGAACTGCAGAGCCAATAGCCAAGTCAACATATGAGTATGTGTTGTGTCCTAAGTTATGGTATGTAGGCTGTTTATTGTTGAAAAGGCATGCTCCTGAAGACGTAAGAAATTTCTCTAGCAGGCGACCTCGGACATCCGTGCGAGAAGAGCCCCAAAGAGAGTTGTGAGCAATAAGGTCGCCTGTCAGGATGTATGGTTCGGGCAGCTGGTCAACCAGCGCCTCGAAGTCAGAGCTTAAAAGTGAAACATCAGGAGGAATGTATATAGAGCATGCCGTTATTATTTATTAAATATTATTGTTCGAATTGCCACAGCCTCAAGGACAGTATTCAGAGGGACAAGGGGCAGGCTAAAGACTCCCGGGCAATTATGGCCACACCGCCAGCAAAGTGTGTGCAGCCATCCCTGTCCTTTCTGAAGACCATGTAACTAATCAAGAAATTTCTGTGTTTGGAATTCAGATGTGTTTCCGGAACACACATTACACTTGGCTGATTGGTATGCAGAATCTCATACACGTAGTCAAGAATATTCAGAAGGCCTCTGCAGTTCCATTGTATTATGTTTTCTCTTCCCATTATTTAGTGTGAGAGCTACTGGAGTGTGTGTGTTTATGTGTCGTCTTTCGGGGCTGTGACTCTCGCCTTTTTTGGCTTGTCGGGAGGCTTTGGCATCGGGACGCGTTCCTTGCGGTGAACCGCAGGCAAGAACGGCACGACGTCCATCTCGTCGTCCGATGTCCTGGGTGTGCCCGTCAAACCGGGCCCCCCGGACTTGGCCACCCTTCGAGGGCCCTTCGTTTGACCCGCCACCACCGCAGGTGTCGGAGGCACCAGAAGTGGCACGGGCGGTGCGGTGGCGGTGGGAGCCGGTGCGGGGCCCGTGGTGTCCATGTCACCCTCCAACGCACGAGAGGATGCGGAGGAAGGGACGGGAGCGGCACCGGTCCCGACGGAAGAGGTTGCCAGCACAACCGCTGCTGGCTCAGCGAGCGGTGCGGAGGCGGGTTGGGCTGCCAGAGGCAACAGAGGGGCGGGCGGGGACGGGACCAAGTCCGACTCCCGGTACTGGGTCCCCGCCGAAACCAGACGCCGCTCCGCCCTCCGGCGAGCTGCGTCGGCGTACCTCCCCAGTGGGAAAAAGGCGAACCTCTTTCGCGCCTCTGGGAAGGTGAGGTTTTCAGTGACTTTGATGTTGATTATTTTCTTTTCTAATTGAAACTTTTCACATTTTTTTGGAGTACGCCGCGTGTGGGCCCTCAAAGTTTACGCAAAGAAATTGTTGAACGTTACAGTTGTCGGATGGGTGGTCGTGCTGGGCGCATTTTGCGCAGGTAAGTCGGCCGCGACAGGAGTTTGTGCCATGCCCGAACGATTGGCACTTGAAACAAAGCTGCGGGTTTGTTTCATCATCCTAATCCATAAGAAAGGCGACACGAAGGACTTGAAAAATTACAGGCCGATCAGCCTAATGTCAGTCGTCTACAAGGTATTTACCAAAGTAATCGCTAACCGAATTTCTGCAACCTTAGATTTCAGTCAACTTAAAGAACAAGCAGGGTTCCGTAAATGTTATTCAACAATGGACCATATTCACACGATCAACCAGGTGATAGAGAAGTGCGCTGAGTATACTGAACCCCTATATATAGCCTTCATAGATTATGAGAAAGCATTTGACTCGGTAGAAACCCTAGCAGTCATTCAGGCATTATGGAACCAGGGGGTAGATGAGCATTATGTGAGAATACTAGAGGATATATACAATGGGTCTACAGCTACCATCATGCTCCATAGGGAGAGCACTAAAATACCTATAAGGAAGGGTTTCAGACAAGGAGACACAATCTCTCCAATGTTATTCACAGCATGCTTACAACAAGTATTCAGAACGTTGGATTGGAGCAGGTGGGAGTAAGGGTTAATAGAGAATACCTCAGTAACCTCAGATTTGCTGATGATGTTGCCTTGCTAAGTAACTCGGGGGACGAATTGCAAAGCATGATTTCCGCACTGCGCGAACAGAGTAGAACCGTGGGCCTGAAATATAATATGCAGAAAACTAAAATAATGATCAATAACCTCGGGACAGCACAGCAGTTTCAGATAGGTGGCGAGGCAGTGGAAGCGGTAAGCGAATATATCTACTTAGGACAAGTTGTGACCCCAGACCTTAACCATGAGGCAGAGATAATTAGAATGGGGTGTGGTGCATATGGCAGACATTCTCAGATAATGAATAGCAGCCTACCATTGTCGCTTAAGAAGAAAGTGTATGACAGCTGCATCTTACCGGTACTCAGCTACGGGGCAGAAACTTGGAGGCTCACTAAGGGGGTTCAACCTAAATTGAGGACGACTCAGCGGGCAATGGAGCGGAAAATGATAGGTGTAACATTAAGGGACAAGAGGAGAGTGGAGTGGGTCAGGGAGCACACTGGTGTTAAAGACATATAAGTAGAAATTAAGAAGAAATGGACGTGGGCAGGGCATGTAATGCCAAGGCAAGATAACCGTTGGTCATTAAGGGTAACACAGTATATCCCTAGAGAAGGCAAGCGTTGTAGGGGGCGGCCGAAAGTTAGATGGGCAGATGAAATCAAGAAGTTTGCGGGGATAAATTGGTCACAGTTGGCACAGGACCGAGATAATTGGAGAATAATGGGAGAAGCCTTTGCCCTGCAGTGGGCGTAGATAGGCTGGTGATGATGATGATGACATTCGGCAAGTGCAACCAAGCTCTAGAAGTGCCAGAGGTCTGTACAGTGTCCGGCCATAGTGAGCACCATTATTGCAAAATGCTGCGTAACCGGAATTTACCCTTAGCCGTCGATCCTCAATACGATAAACCTCACGACTCCGTGATAAGCGTGTTGATCGTCTATGACAATTACTGGAGGGTTGTAACCGGACGTATAGAGCGCTTCACGGACACCCTGTGCGCCATGGAGACAATAATCGTTTGGGTCGTTCAAGGAACCTACACTGACATCGGCCATCGTCTGACACCACGTAGCACCAGTGCAACTGCATTGTTCCTGGCTTGTACTGACGATTGTACTCAATTGTACTCAATTGAGTACCAATGAGTACAATCATTTGTAATCAATTGTACTCCATTGTTCTCGATTGTACTGACGATTGGTGCATGAAATTCCGACCGGGAGACCCGTCGGAGATGTGGCGGTTGGACGCCATCTGCATAAGCGATGCAGGTGAGGAGAACGACGTCAACGAACACCCGGCGCTCCTACAGTTTAGTAGCGCAGTACACAAGAGCGAAGGTCGTTACGTAGTACCGCGCATGATTAAGACACCTGGGCTCACGTCATCCACGAACCGAATTGTAGCCGAATGCAGGCTGTAAAGGCAGCTTCAACGGTTTGAACATCAGCCAGAACTGCTGCAGGAGTACGACGCCGCCATCAGCGAGTACTTCAAGGAAGGCCATGCTGAGAGAGTAGTACCGTCTGAAAGCACCGGTCAGACTGTGTACTACCTACCTCATCACGCGGTCGTCCGACGCGAAGCTGTTACTACCAAGGTCCGCGTCGTGTTTGATGCCTCATCGCATGAGTACGGGAAACCGTCTTTAAACGAAATGCTTGATAAGGGCATCAGCCTTGGTCCTGATCTCCTACAGCTCCTTCTGCAGTTTAGGTCCAGTCCCATCGTTCTTACCGCGGATATCCGGAAGGCGTTCCTCCAGATAAGCATTCAACCGGAAGAGAGAGACGCGCTCCGTTTACCGTGGATTGACCGACTACCGACCAGGGTAAGACCAGGGTTCTTTTTGGAGCGTTGTCTAGCCCGTTCTTGCTGTCAGCCACTCTGCAGCATTGGGTGACCTCCAGGTAATTATCGACGGGCTCCGCTCTAAAGAGTCCGCGCTCGCTGATATGAACATCCAGATCGCCGACTCCCTTGACGGTGAGGCGTTTGATGAAGAAGTCGAGGGTGCTATAGATTACCGTACGAAGATCGTCAACGCGATGAGCAGACTTCGTTTCGCCATGAACGCGCGCGCTACGGCTGGTGCTTCTGTCAGTGAAGGCCAGCTACAGAGGCTTGCGGGGACTACCAGCGTGTCCAGCAACGCCATCGGAGCTGCTCACACGGAGCTCATCAGCGAAAATACCGCCGCTCACGGCAGGCCACGAGCACCGGGTCTGTGCGTGAATTTGCCAAAGCATCAAATACCCGTCTTTGCCGGTGAGGCCCGTGAATGGCAGGGCTTTTGGGAGCACTATGAGGCCACCATACACGCTCACCCTGTTCTCGCCGACATTGAAAAGGTCCAGTATTTGAAGTCTTACCTGGCCGGCGCTGCAAAACGGGCAATCGAAGCTATAAGCCTGACTGACGCAAATTATAAGATTGCCGTCAAGGTGCTCACTGAACGCTATGGCCGAAAGGATGTCCTCATCGATAACAGCATAGCCTGCTTTTCATCGAGCCAATCGAGTCATCGTCTCAAGTTTCACGTCTGCGAGACCTTTATGTGCAAATTCAATTTTAGACCGGCTGTTTGGATAGCCTTGGCATGCGGTCTGCAGAGTACGCGGTTCTTCTACACTGGGTGTTGATGCGCTCAGTGCCAGAGGATCTGGAAATCATGTTTAGCAAGCACACGAACACCGACATTGCCAAAGCGGACGCTGCAGCGGAATCATGAGAACAGCAAGTCAAGGCCATCCTGAAGTTCCTGCAAGTTGAGGTTGAAAGCAGAGAGGAGAGTAGAGTGTCACGCGACAAACCCACTTCAAGGAGGTTGCCAGCTAACCCCAACGTGACACCGCCTCGAATACCATCCACCCTGGCACTGGCAGCACGGTCCGCATCGCCAGGTGCCGATCCGTTCATGGCTTCGCAGACTAAGTGCTCCCTCTGCGACGTTCCAGGGCATGCGACACGTAGGTGCCAGGCCACACTGTCAACGGAGGAAAAGCCCCGACGGCTGTCCAGGAAGCATTGCTGTTTCAAGTGTGGGAAAAGGGGCCACACTGCCCGTAATTGCCGATCCGCAGCAGGGCTCAGGTGCTACCACTGCTCAGGGCGCCATATTTCTACATTGTGCGGTATTTGGGTAAGAGCAGCAACGGGCACTCCACGACAACCTACTCCTATCGGAGCTGAAAACCGAGAGGTGGAAACACAACGAGGAAGGCAGGTGACAACAGCTGATGCAAGCAGCACGTCCTCGTTACCCGTATTGCTCCAAACCGCCACGGTGTGGGCGTCCGGAAACTGCGACCGCGCGCCGTTACGGATACTGCTTGATACCGGAAGCCAATGGTCCTCCGTCCGTCAAGACGCGGCGCAACAACTGTCTCTACCCAGCACTGGAACTGAGGATTTGGCAGTTGTCAGATTCGGCAGAGGGGGCAGCGATGCCGTAAAGGCAGAACACCCGCCTCGCGTGCAGAAGGACCGTGGTTTGAATCCCGGTGCCGGACAATTCCCACCGCATTAAAAAAAATCCGCGTATTGATGGAATTGCACAAAGGGGCTTGGGGTGCAGCCTGACCCCGGCGACCATTGCCGGTAATGCACTCCCTCACCAGAGCAGAATTGGCCACCCTGGTGTAGTAACGGCCACAACCTCCCATGAATACGCCAATTAACACTCGGCCCTCAGTCCCCAGCGGCTGCGAAGCAACTGACCACGGCGGCGGTCAGACCTGTGACGCAGCAGAGGGTGCTAAGAATCCCTGGAACCGGACAGGCCGCCAATGAAATCTGAACCTGGCAACGTTTAACGCGCGAACCTTATCTAGCGAAGCAAGTCTCGAGGTGTTGTTCGAGGAATTAGAGGGCAATTAATGGGATGTAATAGGGATTAGCGAGGTTAGGAGGGCAGGCGAAGCCTTTACGGTGCTGAAAAATGGACACGTCCTATGTTACCGTGGTCTAGAGGACAGAAGAGAACTGGGAGTGGGATTTCTAGTCAATAAAAGCATAGCTGGCAACATAGACGAATGCTATAGCATTAACGAAAGGGCAGCAGGTCTTGTAATTATGCTTAATAAAAGGTACAAGCTCAAGGTGGTGCAGGGCTACGCGCCCACATCTAGCCATGACGACCAAGTAGTGGAACGCTTCTCTGAAGATGTGGAATCGTCAATGGCCAAAGTAAAGACACAGTATACCGTAGTTATGGGGGACCTCAATGCTAAAGTAGGCAAGAATCAGGCTGGAGACAAGGCAGTTGGGAACGATGGTCTGGCCTGTAGAAATAGCAGGGGGGACCTACTAGTTGAGTTTGCAGAACGGAATAACCTACGCATAATGAATACCTTCTGTAAACGGGAGAGTTGGAAGTGGACCTGGAGAAGCCCGAATGGGGAGTACAAAAATGAAATAGCCTTCATATTACGCGATAACCCTGGCGTCGTGCAGGATGTGGAAGTGCTCGGAAGGGTAAGGTGTAGTGACCACCGTATGGTAAGATCTCGATTCAGGCTTGATCTGAGGAGGGACTGCAACAAGCTAGTACGAAAGAAGCCGATAAATGAGCTAACAGTAAGACGTAAAGTAGAAGAATCCAGGATCGCGCTGCAGAACCGATATTCCGCCCTTAACGAAGAAGCCGAGCTTACGACACAGGAAGCCAGCGACAGCCTCACACGCATAATCACGGAGTGTGCAGTAGAAGTCGGGGGCACTATGGCTAGACAGGATACTGGTAAACTTTCACAGGAGACGAAAGATCTAATCAGGAAACGGCAAGTCATGAGAATCTCTACCGCAGCTGACAGAATAGAACTAGTCGAGCTCTCGAAGTTAATCAATAAGCGTAAGACAGCTGACATACGGAAGCATAATATCGAGGGGATCGAATACGCTCTAAAGAACGGAGGTAGCCTGAAAGCAGTAAAGAGACGTCTTGGCGTGGGGAAAAATCAGATGTATGCACTTAATGATAAGCAAGGCAATGTCATCACAAATAGGGATAAAATAGTCACAGTGGCCGAGGAGTTCTATTGGCCGCGACGCCCACCACTGGAGAGGCCGGCGCTGCGATCGTTTTGACGTCACTCGTAGGATCACCGTTCCTATCTTGCTGCGTAGTTGGCTTGCAGCGCGGGACACTTCGCTTAGGAAGCGCGTTCTAAAAGTATTTTCATGTTATTTTCCTTCGTTTGAAGTTAATTCTCAGTGCGTCAAGCGCAGTTCGACCTAATAGTGACTGTATAACCGTATCAACTGTGGTAGATTATCCGCAAACACCATGAGCGTGGTGGTGTATTACGCATGCGACGAAGCGTAAGCAGCGGCCTGTTTCCCCGATCAACAATGTGGACTACGAAGATCGCCGAGTGAAGTTTCTAGATTTCCCCTGTTTGCAAGAAATGTATAAAGCAGGAAATCGTGAAGCGTTAACTGCTCGCACAAGCACACGCACCCGCCGTGCCTGCCCGCACAGCCGACGGTGCGGCTCGAGCCGACGCAGGTCGCTTCAGCAACAACTTGTCGCCGCTTTTTAAAATCACACAAGTCGTAGAAAAGAAGTTCCAGATTGGTGAAAGTGGATGTTAGTGTGATAAAAATTCTGATAGGCAGTGTCATCAGCTGTGGTTTTCAAAGCGATGCTCAAATATCTGCCGCGATTTACGCCGACCGGCCGCGGAGGTCGGTCCCGGCAGCGCCGGCCCGTTCACGCACGGTGCGGCGAGCGGCCGAAAGATGGCTATGCTTGCGCGCAAGAATCGGCCGAGGCCGTGCAGGTATCTTGGTCGTCGATCGCTTCAACAGAAATCACCGCGCTTACAGAGTTCCGAGCGCGGTGAAACGTTCTGTTAGGGACTGTCACTCGCAACTCTAACGGCAATGAAATATCTGCTGCGACGCCAAGCCAAAAGTTCCCAACATCCGATTACGTGCATCCGAAGCCGGCTGCGAGTTGTTGGCGAAGGCACTCCCGTCGCGCACGCGCGTGTTGCCTTTTGGTTCCTCTAACTTCTTGGGGGCCCCCAACGCTCGGTTCTCCTATTCTAAATATCCCCATTACCCGAGATCATTAACGACGAGTTTCGCCTCGTACGCGGCTTACTGTAATCATACAAAACACGCTGCAATTATAAATTACCACGCCGAGCACCTAATGAAAACTAAATATAACCTTGTCCGAACCCGCTCGAAGGCGTTAAAAACTCGCGTTCATACCGTTCATACATTGCGGACAAGTCGCGAAAAGTAAACATCAGCCGTGCAGAGTACAGGCTACGGCAGTGATCGTTAATCAAATCCGAGCATGACTATAAAAACATCGTAGGGGGAATAGGCACTGATTAAGCCAAACTGCAGACCATAACAATACTTTTAAGCATGTGCGGCGTAGCAATCTGATCACCGTTCTCGCGTCATTCATTTACGAGGCAATACGAGCAGTTCGCGTGGTGAGATCATAAGTGAGCGACGCGTTTCCGTCGCTGTTACAAGGTGTTTGCTTGCACACACATGTCCCGTCAAAAGTATTTCGTAATGAATTTACAGCGTACTTTTCTCGACATCAGTTGCATCGTCCTTGGCTTTAGCTAGCTGCGTATGCAAGAGCTGTGGGCCGCGTTGGTAGCAACTAGTACCTAAACGCGGCGGTGTCGCCGGGAACAAGCGAGTCGCTGATTGCTTGTTCGAATTATTTGGTTTACAGACAACTTTTTTGGTAATTTTCATCAAATTCACTAGGAGCGGACGAGACGGTGGCCGCAACAAAAAAACACGCTTCCGCATACGCAGGGGAAATGTGTTGTAGCAGACGACAACACGATTCGGCGTCCAACAAGTGACGTCACTCGTAGGTGGCGCCACGGTATGTCCTCGAGGCCAATAGGGATCTGTACAGTAGCAGGGACACACAGGGTAATGCCGAAGGAGACAGTAGTTCAGAGGAGATAGACATCCCACCAGTAACGACCGAAGAAGTAAGGAAGGCTTTGAACTTTGAACTCAACTCTCTTGTTTTGCCTCACGACGCACACGTTTTCCTAACGCATTGGGCCGTTTGAACAAGAGGAGGTTTCCCGACGTGGGGTACCGACGAAGGATACCCCACGCCTTGTTCTGGGCCTCTCGCGCCCGAATACAGCCTTCATTCCACCACGGCCGCCGCTGGTTGCGCGGGGCACCAGAGGCGTGGGGAATGGACTTTTCGGCGGCATCGAGGATGTGCGCCGTGAGGAGTTGGGTAGCTTCTTCAACGTGTAGGTGTCCTATTTATGTGTGGTGTTGTTTGGATGTCTCTGTAAATGCATTCCAGTTAGCTCGTGCTTCATTGAACCTATTATGGGAAGATGGACTGCATGGGCCTTTACCTATGTATGTTAGTTAGGTGGGAAAGTGGTCACTGCCATATGGGTCAGTGCCCAAACCCCACTCGAGAAGAGGAAAGAGAACTGCAGAGCCAATAGCCAAGTCAACATATGAGTATGTGTTGTGTCCTAAGTTATGGTATGTAGGCTGTTTATTGTTGAAAAGGCATGCTCCTGAAGACGTAAGAAATTTCTCTAGCAGGCGACCTCGGACATCCGTGCGAGAAGAGCCCCAAAGAGAGTTGTGAGCATTAAGGTCGCCTGTCAGGATGTATGGTTCGGGCAGCTGGTCAACCAGCGCCTCGAAGTCAGAGCTTAAAAGTGAAACATCAGGAGGAATGTATATAGAGCATGCCGTTATTATTTATTAAATATTATTGTTCGAATTGCCACAGCCTCAAGGACAGTATTCAGAGGGACAAGGGGCAGGCTAAAGATTTCCGGGCAATTATGGCCACACCGCCAGCAAAGTGTGTGCAGCCATCCCTGTCCTTTCTGAAGACCATGTAACTAATCAAGAAATTTCTGTGTTTGGAATTGAGATGTGTTTCCGGAACACACATTACACTTGGCTGATTGGTATGCAGAATCTCATACACGTAGTCAAGAATATTCAGAAGGCCTCTGCAGTTCCATTGTATTATGTTTTCTCTTCCCATTATTTAGTGTGAGAGCTACTGGAGTGTGTGTGTTTATGTGTCGTCTTTCGGGGCTGTGACTCTCGCCTTTTTTGGCTTGTCGGGAGGCTTTGGCATCGGGACGCGTTCCTTGCGGTGAACCGCAGGCAAGAACGGCACGACGTCCATCTCGTCGTCCGATGTCCTGGGTGTGCCCGTCAAACCGGGCCCCCCGGACTTGGCCACCCTTCGAGGGCCCTTCGTTTGACCCGCCACCACCGCAGGTGTCGGAGGCACCAGAAGTGGCACGGGCGGTGCGGTGGCGGTGGGAGCCGGTGCGGGGCCCGTGGTGTCCATGTCACCCTCCAACGCACGAGAGGATGCGGAGGAAGGGACGGGAGCGGCACCGGTCCCGACGGAAGAGGTTGCCAGCACAACCGCTGCTGGCTCAGCGAGCGGTGCGGAGGCGGGTTGGGCTGCCAGAGGCAACACAGGGGCGGGCGGGGACGGGACCAAGTCCGACTCCCGGTACTGGGTCCCCGCCGAAACCAGACGCCGCTCCGCCCTCCGGCGAGCTGCGTCGGCGTACCTCCCCAGTGGGAAAAAGGCGAACCTCTTTCGCGCCTCTGGGAAGGTGATGTTTTCAGTGACTTTGATGTTGATTATTTTCTTCTCTAATTGAAACTTTTCACATTTTTTTGGAGTACGCCGCGTGTGGGCCCTCAAAGTTTACGCAAAGAAATTGTTGAACGTTACAGTTGTCGGATGGGTGGTCGTGCTGGGCGCATTTTGCGCAGGTAAGTCGGCCGCGACAGGAGTTTGTGCCATGCCCGAACGATTGGCACTTGAAACAAAGCTGCGGGTTTGTTTCATCATCCTAATCCATAAGAAAGGCGACACGAAGGACTTGAAAAATTACAGTCCGATCAGCCTAATGTCAGTCGTCTACAAGGTATTTACCAAGGTAATCGCTAACCGAATTTCTGCAACCTTAGATTTCAGTCAACTTAAAGAACAAGCAGGGTTCCGTAAATGTTATTCAACAATGGACCATATTCACACGATCAACCAGGTGATAGAGAAGTGCGCTGAGTATACTGAACCCCTATATATAGCCTTCATAGATTATGAGAAAGCATTTGACTCGGTCGAAACCCTAGCAGTCATTCAGGCATTATGGAACCAGGGGGTAGATGAGCATTATGTGAGAATACTAGAGGATATATACAATGGGTCTACAGCTACCATCATGCTCCATAGGGAGAGCACTAAAATACCTATAAGGAAGGGTTTCAGACAAGGAGACACAATCTCTCCAATGTTATTCACAGCATGCTTACAACAAGTATTCAGAACGTTGGATTGGAGCAGGTGGGAGTAAGGGTTAATAGAGAATACCTCAGTAACCTCAGATTTGCTGATGATGTTGCCTTGCTAAGTAACTCGGGGGACGAATTGCAAAGCATGATTTCCGCACTGCGCGAACAGAGTAGAACCGTGGGCCTGAAATATAATATGCAGAAAACTAAAATAATGATCAATAACCTCGGGACAGCACAGCAGTTTCAGATAGGTGGCGAGGCAGTGGAAGCGGTAAGCGAATATATCTACTTAGGACAAGTTGTGACCCCAGACCCCAACCATGAGGCAGAGATAATTAGAATGGGGTGTGGTGCATATGGCAGACATTCTCAGATAATGAATAGCAGCCTACCATTGTCGCTGAAGAAGAAAGTGTATGACAGCTGCATCTTACCGGTACTCAGCTACGGGGCAGAAACTTGGAGGCTCACTAAGGGGGTTCAACCTAAATTGAGGACGACTCAGCGGGCAATGGAGCGGAAAATGATAGGTGTAACATTAAGGGACAAGAGGAGAGTGGAGTGGGTCAGGGAGCACACTGGTGTTAAAGACATATAAGTAGAAATTAAGAAGAAATGGACGTGGGCAGGGCATGTAATGCCAAGGCAAGATAACCGTTGGTCATTAAGGGTAACACAGTATATCCCTAGAGAAGGCAAGCGTTGTAGGGGGCGGCCGAAAGTTAGATGGGCAGACGAAATCAAGAAGTTTGCGGGGATAAAGTGGTCACAGTTGGCACAGGACCGAGATAATTGGAGAATAATGGGAGAAGCCTTTGCCCTGCAGTGGGCGTAGATAGGCTGGTGATGATGATGATGACATTCGGCAAGTGCAACCGCCCACGCCAGTACAAATGCCGAAGGGTGAACATAACTCTCTGTGGCCACTTTGAATCACATGAGCTTACCCTCCAAGCTCTAGAAGTGCCAGAGGTCTGTACAGTGTCCGGCCATAGTGAGCACCATTATTGCAAAATGCTGCGTAACCGGAATTTACCCTTAGCCGTCGATCCCCAATACGATAAACCTCACGACTCCGTGATAAGCGTGTTGATCGTCTATGACAATTACTGGAGGGTTGTAACCGGACGTATAGAGCGCTTCACGGACACCCTGTGCGCCATGGAGACAATAATCGTTTGGGTCGTTCAAGGAACCTACACTGACATCGGCCATCGTCTGACACCACGTAGCACCAGTGCAACTGCATTGTTCCTGGCTTGTACTGACGATTGTACTCAATTGTACTCAATTGAGTACCAATGAGTACAATCATTTGTAATCAATTGTACTCCATTGTTCTCGATTGTACTGACGATTGGTGCATGAAATTCCGACCGGGAGACCCGTCGGAGATGTGGCGGTTGGACGCCATCTGCATAAGCGATGCAGGTGAGGAGAACGACGTCAACGAACACCCGGCGCTCCTACAGTTTAGTAGCGCAGTACACAAGAGCGAAGGTCGTTACGTAGTACCGCGCATGATTAAGACACATGGGCTCACGTCATCCACGAACCGAATTGTAGCCGAATGCAGGCTGTAAAGGCAGCTTCAACGGTTTGAACATCAGCCAGAACTGCTGCAGGAGTACGACGCCGCCATCAGCGAGTACTTCAAGGAAGGCCATGCTGAGAGAGTAGTACCGTCTGAAAGCACCGGACAGACTGTGTACTACCTACCTCATCACGCGGTCGTCCGACGCGAAGCTGTTACTACCAAGGTCCGCGTCGTGTTTGATGCCTCATCGCATGAGTACGGGAAACCGTCTTTAAACGAAATGCTTGATAAGGGCATCAGCCTTGGTCCTGATCTCCTACAGCTCCTTCTGCAGTTTAGGTCCAGTCCCATCGTTCTTACCGCGGATATCCGGAAGGCGTTCCTCCAGATAAGCATTCAACCGGAAGAGAGAGACGCGCTCCGTTTACCGTGGATTGACCGACTACCGACCAGGGTAAGACCAGGGTTCTTTTTGGAGCGTTGTCTAGCCCGTTCTTGCTGTCAGCCACTCTGCAGCACCACCTGGAAACGTGGAAGACAACACAGCCGCACATTGTAGCTCACCTACAACGGTCATTCTACGTGGGCGACTTAGTCATAGGCGCGTCTTCGGAAGAGGAGGCATTCGAGATTTACCGGGAAGCAAACGCCATTATTACCGATGCAAGAATGAAGCTTAGAAAATGTTCTCGACTTGACCCTTGCTCTGCACCCAATTCTTGAACTACGGGCTCTCACTTGAGAACGTTACTGAGCCGAGCTCCAAATCCAAGGTACTTGGTTTGCTATGGGACCGCTCATCAGATGAGATCGTCATCAATACGCAAGGCGTTCTGTCGTACCTTTCCACCCAACCATCGATGAAGCGAACCGTTTTGCAAGCCTCAGCCAGGCTCTTCGATCCGCTGGGCTTCATCGCTCCGGTTCACGTAAGAGCTAGACTGCTGTTCCAACGGCTCTGGCGACAGGGAATCACTTGGCACGAGTGTCTCCCACGAGACATCGAGGACTTGTGGACGGAATGGGTATCAGAGCTCCCGGTCCTATCCGCCCTGCGCATTCCACGTTGTTTGTTACTGGCATCGCAAAGTCATGATAGTGCGACGATACATTTGTTCGCTGATGCCAGCCCTCATGCATATGGCGTCGCAGTGTTCGTACGTCAGCCAGTCGTCGATGGCAGCTTTACCGTTCGGCTTCTTATGAGCAAAACTCGCATTGCAGCACTGAAAACGGTTTCTCTGCCGCATTTAGAACTTCTGGCGTGCCTTCTAGCGGCGAGGTTATGGCACCACATTCAAAAAATGCCAGAGTTCTCACCCTGTGTTGCCTATTTTTGGACTGACTGAACCGTAGCATTGTATTGGATTGCTGGCGACGAAAACCGCTGGGAGACCTTTGTGAGGAACCGTGTTCGTGAAATTCAGCAGTTGACCCAAGGTTCCACCTGGCGGCACTGTTCGAGTGCGGACAACCCGGTGGACCTTTTGACGCGCGGAGTACCAGCAGTAATTCTAACACCAAACCCGACGTGGTGGACTGGACCTCTGTGGTTGGCGGAACCAGAACGCAACTGGCCTTCGTCCTCTTGCGCTGCGATAGCAGTGAGTGAGCTGACCACCGAACTTGCGTCCGTGTGCCCAACCGCAATCTCGCAGCAATCTGCACGTCCACCCACTCCACTGCTGGACATCAAGAACTACGGCTCACTCCCAGACTCCTCAGAGTAAGCGCCTGGATTTTGAGGTTTGTTTGCAATGCTACCCGAACGAAGCCACCCTTTTAAACGCAGAGCATTTCAGTAACTCACGATGTCACCCGCGTTGACGTCCGTAGTCCGCACCGCGCCCCTCCCTACTATATAAAAAAAAGAAATACTATCCGGCGCCAGGTTTCGATCCCTCGACCCTGCGAGCGGAACGCAATGTACATGGTACTCTAACCACTGCGCCACAAAGCCGACACAGACTGGCACGCCATGAACACGCCTTATATCGTTGACTCATTTAAATTACTGTTGACGAGCGCTCTCTCGTCACCAGTTGCCACAAATGCACCAACATTAACGTAACGCAAACTACTTAACGTCGTGCGCCCCCGGAAATGCTCTGCATTTGATCGTGCCCCTCGCGAGGGTTGATGTTTCAATGCGTCTTCCTACTGGCCAGTACACTCGTCGCCATCTATCGGATGTTGTGCGAACCCTTTGCGGCTGATGGCGCACGATTGGAAGCGACATTTGCATTTGATCAAACTGAAAGGCTCTCGAACAAAAAAGACATCGCGACTAAACTGCTCTCGCAATGGACATTCTATGGAAAAATAAAATACGAAGCTGCTTTGAAGCAAATCTGACCAGTCCAAAATAGCAAATAAATGAAGCCTTATCATCAAATCGCTGCCTGCCTATATTTCGCGCGTTTGTTGCGCGCGGCCGTTGTTTTGACAGGAACATGACGTGGTCGCCACATATACGACAACTAAGGCACAATCTTGAGCCGTACGCATCGATCTTCCGCATGATCTCCAGCAGTGCGGGAGGTTGCTCGGTGGAGTGTCTCATCAAGCTATACAAAGCACTCTTCGAGGGATTGCTTCGGTACAGCTTGCCTGTCCTCAAGCCTTTTTGTCTCGGCACAACGCTCTTATTGACTGTGCGCGTGCAGAAGTTGAATTTTATGTTGTACCAGCCGACACCGCTGACGATAATTCTGCGTCATCAGCCGCTAAACTGGTCGCAGCCGCCGACACAACCATTCCTTCCCAGTCCGCCGTTGTAGTGCCGCTCTGTTGTACTTCTTTTGGGGATGCAACTCCCATTTTCTCGCCATCCGAGGTCTTCCTCCGCCGCAGATGCATACCGCTGCCTTTCGCTGTGCTGAAAATTTATTTTGGCGAAACTGGCATGGCTGTTACCAACCAGTCCGCAAGCCCGTGCTCCTTGCTACGGGGAGAATGTCTCGGCACTGTCGAGCCCGTGGACTCCTGTCGGGTCGTTGACGTCCCAGACAATACGCCTGATCTTGACATCACGCTCTCACCCCTGCGGCAACGACACAACTTTCCAACGACGTGTTTCATGCATCAATCGACGACGCTCTCGAGCCTGACAGAAATGTCAACTTCTGAAACTCCTGTGCCATTTCCGTTCGTCGTTCGACTGTGCACAATACTCGCTTGGCCATACCTCTGTCGTCACCCATTCCATCGACACTGGATCACATGTGCCGCTGCGGCAGCGACCGTATATAGTGTGTCCTAGCGAACGTCAAGTGATCGATGATCAAGTACGTGACATGCTCCAACGGGTCATCATTCGCCCATCGAACACCCAAAGGGCCTCCCTCGTTGTTCTCGTAAAAAAGAAAGACCGCTCGATTTGATTTTGTGTGGACAATCGGCGCCTAAACACCATTACGCGCAAGGATGTCTATCCTCTAACACGCATTGATGATACCCTCGATTGCTTACAAAGAGTTGAATTCTTTTCGTCCATGGACTTACGCTCTGGATACTGGCAGGTGCCTGTAGCGGATGCTTATCGCTCGAAAACGGCATTTGTCACCCCGGATGGACTCTTTAAATTTAATGTCATGCCGTTCGGGCTCTGTAATGCCACTGCCACCTTCGAGCGAATGATGACGGTGTGCTACGAGGTTTAAAGTAGATTACGTGCCTGTGCTATCTAGACGATATCGTTGTGTTTTCCCCTGACTTTGGAACGCACTTTGCACGTCTCCAGCAAGTACTTACATGTATCGCCAACGCCCAGCTACAACACAACCTTAAAAAGTGCCACTTTGCAGCGCGTCTGCTCGCCATTTTGAGTCACGTCGTGTCTAAGGATGGAATACTTCCGGACATGAGCAAGTTGCGTGCTGTGGCCGAGTTCCCGAAGCCGACAGCTATGAAGGCTTTACGGAGTTTAATCGGCCCCTGCTATTACTTCCGCCGCTTTGTACGGAACATGGAAAACATCATATCCACGCTTACACGCCTCCTCGCTGACGCACCGGTGATCTATCGGCCTGGTCACCAGCGTGCCATGACGCATTTATTTATTTATTTATTTAGAAATACTGGAGTTCTGGGCCACGGACGTCACTTGAACTAAATCAGGCGAAGCGGTATTGGCTCCAGCTGGTTCAGAAAACCGCCTTCTCGTCTGAGATCGCCGCGCGTAAAGCTGGCCAACCGTTGCGATCATGCTCCAGCGTTCTGACCCTAGGGCCAGATGTTGGCCTGGATGGCTTGCTTAGAGTTGGAGGCCGCTTACAGCAACTTGATGGGTCAGAGGAAGTTAAGCATCCAATCCTTTTGCCAAGTGACCACGTGTTTACGCGACTCTTGGTAGCCGCGGCACATGTCCGTCTTCTGCACGCCGGAGTTCAAGTTACGCTTCTGGACCTTCGATCAAGGTTTTGGATCTTAACAAGAAGGCGAACCGTCAGGAAGGTGCTCCTGTCGTGCTTACCGTGTCGCCGTCGACGTTTACTTCCCGCGTCCGTCCCGGTGGCACCGTTGCCGAAAGACCGCATAGCAGAGACGTCACCGTTAGACGTCGTGGGAGTAGACTTCTGCGGACCCCTGTACTGCCGCTCTACGGAACAGTATGTGAAGCTGTATATTTCCATTTTTTCCTGCGCAGTGACGCGAGCAGTTCATTTAAAAATTACTTCAGTCATGACGGCACAAGCATTCATCCTCGTCTTTCATCGTTTTACTGTAGACGAGGCATCCCGTCTACAGTATATTCTGATAACGCCAAGTCATTCCGCAGCTGTTCGAAACAGTTGCGCACGCTGCTCTCAGACGCTGTCCAGTATCATGCAAGTGCTCACCGCATCAACTGGAAATTCATCGGACAGCCAAGGATGCGTTGATATCCGGGCAGACAAGGATTCGTTGAAGCGCTGCCTTGGACGAAGCAGCCTGAGTTACGAAGAGCTGATCACTGTACTGTCCGAGGTAGAAGCGATTTTCAACTACCGCCCTCTAACACAACTCTGCGAGGATTGCGATGATGCAGTTGCACTGACGCCATCGCACTTTTTAACCGGCAGGCGCACTATGTGATTACCACCCGGAACTGCCGACAGTTTGCCTAGATATACCGCGCATGACTTGCGACGAAGGGTGAAGTACCGAGACGAGCTTCTGCGCCGACTATAGAAGTGTTGGAAGGAAGAATATTTGCTTCTTCTACGCTCCGCTCATCACTGCCCGCCTTCCTCATCATCCCGGCTTTGTGTTGGCGACTTGGGGATTGTGAGGGCCGACAACGTGCCGGCGCTGCAATGGAAGCTTGGCAGAGTGGCTGAGGCGTTTACTGGTAGGAACGGCATCGACAGATACTTTACAGTCACCTTCCCACATGGGCGACAAGTACAGCTGGCTGCTCAGCGGTTATACCCCTTGGAAGCGGACGACCACTCCGCGACCCGGGAGGATGTTGAATTTCCCGCAGGAAAGCAGTTGCGGGAAGCGCCATGCGCCTCGCAGCCGAAACTAGAGAAGAGGACGAAGAGGGCGGGCAGCGGGGCATGTGCGTGAGCATGCAATAAAGAACGACCAGGAGGTGTTCGATCTGGTAACGCGGGTGTCGGTCTCTTCGCTGTCGCAATAGCAGCAACACCTCCTCTCAGCAAGCACGTGTACTGGGGAGGCCCGTTCACTAGGTGGGATGAGGTCAGTTCGTCCTTCCGTTGAAAAAAGCTTTTATTCCACCGGTTGTTAACATTTACCGCGCCAGAGGAATAGATGTAGGGTTACAAGCGCTATTGTCTGCAATGTGAGCGGGGGGCGTATTCCGCCAAACCCACAAAATCGGGAGAGGGCAGTGTTACGTGTCTAGTAGCATGTGAACGTTTCTTGAAATAGTGTAATTGTTGTATACTCGGAATAAATTTCTTAACACCGCTGTGGATTCCGTATAATTATGCAGGATGGAACCCACTGGGGAGCACTGTAAGGCCAGCGATAGTGCCTGGAGGCCATTCCTGATTGCTGTGAGCTCTGCTAGTAGAGATCGCCGGGTGTGGATGGTTTGGTAGAACCAAGTTTTTGAGGTGTCAGGGTAGACGAGGCACTGCATCACAAAGGATAAAGGCCCATCCGGGGCCCCAGCGTCCACGAAGGCCTCTACAAGCTCTTGCTGGGGCTCAGCCGTCAGTAGTGATCCTCTCCCACTTGCGTTTATGGTAGATCGAGTCTGAAGTTGAGTGGTCAATTTGCGGTATCGTGGTGATAAATCCATGGCAGCCTGGTTACACGGTTATCTGGTGAAGGAGGTAAGGAACAGCCCCTATATTTGCTAAGGCCGCTGCTTCCGCAACAAATGTAGGTTTTTACATACTTGCTGAGCGAAGTCATTCTGTAGAGGTAGGTAGCAGTCCGCATTGTGGCGCTCTTAATAGCCTCAATTTGGTACACTCCATCTGAGTAGTGTGTTGGAATCGGGACTGACAATCCAGTGGAGGCAGCAGTACTAGCCTCACCAGGAATAGAGCCATCTTGGAGCAGGAACCACCAGATTTATGCGAGATGCATCGAATCATGTGAAGCATCTGGCCAGCTTTTTCTCGGGCAGATCGAAGCCACACGGCAGCCGACCCAGAGGCAGACAGTTCCAACCCTAGCACGTGAATAGGTGTGGCAGTGCGAATGGGTTGACCGGACAGTAGTGGTGTTAGGGGGGAAATCGCCAGGTTGCGACTGCCATAGCACTGTGCACAGGTGCAACGACTGTTTTATTCTTTGAGAGTTTCAGTTCAGCATATTGGCACAATGTCTGCATCTTTCAAGGCTTGTAAGGCACACGATTTCGCGGTGCTGGTCTGAGCCGACGATCCATACCGTTATGTCGCCCGTTTAGACGAGGAAATGCAGGTCTGGTATGGAGGCGAGATACCTGGCAAGTGCAAACATAACATACTACAAGAGACGGGCAGAATAACCGACCCCTGAGGTACTCCGCGAACTGGTGTGAAGTGGCCTCAGCCTGAGCCGCAAATATGTATAGGAAAATATCTTTTAAAAGAAAGGTCTCGGTGAAGGCGCACCAGACGAGAAAAAAAATTCAGTAGAACTGGTAACCAAGCAAGCAAAAAAAAAACAAATATTTAAGCCCTCGCAACACTTCGCGTAACAGTGTGAGCATAACACAACATATCATGACACAATAACATATATATAAACTTACAAAGAACCGACATTCAAAGGAAATAATTTATACAAGAGAGCAAGGTACATATACAACACAGGATGCCAATAGCAAAATTTACTTATAAAATAATTCAAAATAGAGATCTTTCAAAACAGAATTCTCGTAATATTCGTTTAAAGGAATTGAGAGGACATGTTTCGATAATCTCACCGATATCGGCATTGTCATTTAGGAATTTAGAATGAGATAGTGCATGGTGTTTAGGCCATAGTTTGTTCTAATACGGGGTAACCTGCAGTTTATTTTTCTGAATTGAAATCTATCATACATTCATAGATATATTTGATGAAATTTATGACGATTTCTGCGCATTTACTTGGAGACATATATTGCTAAGTTGTACATATATAGTGGTTGTATATTAGGTATTTTATGTGCTTCTCTGAACTGTCTGGTACCGTGTCGGGAACCTAGATTTTCTAGAGCCCGAATAGCTTTTTTCTGCGTTATAGTTAGCTTTAAAATATTAGAAGGAGTTGTTAAGCCCCAGACTAAAAGGCAATAATTTAACTGTCATTGGAACATTGCATAATACACAGTTAGTCTGAAACTCATGGGAATTTTAGCACGGAGTTTTCATAGTGCGCCAGTAACCTTAGATAGCTTCAGCAATAGTTGATTAGTATGCTTGTTCCACGTAAAAAATTCATCGAAATATACGCCAGAAAATTTGATACTGTTCACAGATTTATTATCTTCATTTGAAAAATAGAGTTCAGGATTATTATCTAAAGGAGTGTTTCTAGCTCTGAAAATTGCGTACTTGATTTTTTTTTGTATTTAGCTCCAGATAATTTGTCAATAGCCAAGCGGAGAGTTCCTTAAGCCAATCGTTCGCTACTATTTCAAGATCTTCCATGTTATCCCCAGTACAAAACACATTAGTTTCGTCTGCAAATACTCTAATATCTTGCGTTTGCGGTACATTACATATGTCATTTATATACAGAAAAAAAGCAGAGGTCCTAAAATGGATCATTGTGGTACACCTTTCGTGATATTTTGATATTGTGATGCATATTCACCGAGCATTACATACTATTTACGATTACTAAGATAACTTTCAATGAGGCTCTGCGCATTTCCCCTTATTTCATAGCTGTCTACCTTTTTCAATATTTTACGGTGATTTACGGAATCAAATGCCTTTTTAATATCAAGGAATATTCCAATATTGTAAATCATTTCTTCGATGTTTTCAATAAGCTTTTACTTGATTGTAAGTAGGGCCAGTTCCGTTGACTTTCGCTTTACAAAGGCAAATTGTTTTGGTGTATTTATTTTTAAGCGGTTTACATATTCAATGAATCTTTTAAGAAATAATGATTCGAACACCTTTGAAAAAATGCTTAAGACGGAAATTGGCCGGTAGTTGTTGAAATCATTTCTTTCCCCACCATTGTGCACAACGGTTGCCCGACCAATTTTAAGCTCAGTTGGATGTAGACCATCGTGAAACACACGATTGCATACGTGAGCCAAGGGTATTGCTTTGAAGGGGGCGATTAACTTGATTGACCAGGCTTTTATATCATCTGAACCAGCAGCACTGCTAGTTTTCAATGAAAGGATAGTAGTCATAATTTCTTGCGCATCAGTTGGGGAAATGAAAATCCGGTTTTAGATATTTCATTGGGTCAGGAGCTACTAGGCAAGATTTTTCACTTCAGTGTATCTGTTGTGTGAGTCAGTTATGTAGCGTCCAGTTGTGGTTTTATTGCGTGTAGTTTGTTGCCTGTTTGTTGACTCCAGCGTAATTGCCATGTGTTACGAAGTTGTCGTCATATGTGTGTCTTTAGGTCGGTGTAAGGTACTGTTGTTATATCAACTGTGGTCATGAGAGCAGCAGCACCAGCCATTTGATCAGCCGTATCATTGCCAGGGATCCCACAGTGACCTGGTACCCAGCATATAGTTATTTGAAGATTTGAGGCATATGTAGTCATTAGTACCTTGAAAAGAGCATTGATCACATAGTTTTTAGATGTCTTTCCTGATGACAGAGTAGAGAATCTGTGTAGATGATGGACTTTGGAATTTTATGTTCGCGGATGTGGTTTGAAACGAGAAAAATGCCATAGGCTTCTGCCATGTAAATACTGCTATGAGAATTCATTGTTTTAGTAACGGGAAATTGTGGTCCGTGCGCTGCACAAGATACAGTAAAACCAGTTTTCGACGCGTCGCTATAGAACTCTGCGCACCTGTACTGGTCCTGCAGGAACAGGAGGTGCTGCAGAATTGCACTCCTGGGTACCCTATTTTTTCTACTAATGTGAATGATAGGTCGCATGATATAGGATGTAGATGCCATGGTGGAATTAAATTATGGATGGGTGTCTTCTGCGTGTCTGAAAGAGGGACCGTGAGTGCAGAAGCCTCCTCGCTAACTCTGAGAGAGAAAGGTAAGGAAATCGATGGCCTGTTTAAAAAGAGTTGCAAGTTTGATGTATTGTTCATGATGGGATTAAAAGGGTTGTTGGTAAGGGACACAATCTTGGATGCATATAGCAGGTCAACATACTCCCGCTGATGCCCTACAAACCACTTGTCGCACTCGACATAAAGGCTTTCGACAGGGCTAGTGCGGAAAGCGCCGCTTGAGAGGCGAAGGCCAACATGCAGCACTGGGTCGAGCATTCTCAGTGCGGTCTTTATCGCTGACCCATACATGACACTGCCGTAGTCGAGCCGAGACCCCAACAACGCTGCGTACAGGCGCAGCAGGAGTTGTTTGTCGGCCCTATAAGATTGATGTGAGAGAACCTTGAGAATATTTATAGTTTTTAGGCATTTGCATTTGAGCTGTTTTATATTAAGAATGAACGTAAGTTTTTCATCGAATAAAATGCCTAAAAACTTGTGCTCCTTGTTCACAGGAATTGGCACATTCGCAAGAGTGATGTCTGGGTCTGGGTGGACGCCACGCTTCCTGGAGAATACAACACAAGAGCTCTTTCCGAAATTAATTTTAAAACCATTCTTGTCAGCCCAGCCGGCAAGTTTCTTTACACCAAGCTGGACTTGACGTTCCCAGATTGACATATTGCATGATTTATAGGATATCTGGACGTCATCTACATACATGAAATAAGAGATTGTAGGTGGCAGTGCCTTACCTAGATAGTTCATTTTTACTATGAAGAGAGTGCAGCTCAACACGCCGCCTTGTGGCACGCCATTTTCTTGCACGTGAACCTTTGAGAGTGCACCACCGACTCTTACTCGGAACGTTCTGTCTGACAAGTAACTGACAAGAGCGTTCAACATGTTACCTGAAACTCCGAAAGACTTCAGGTCACGGATTATCCCGTAGCGCCAAGCGGTGTCGTAGGCCTTCTCGAGGTCGAAAAACACAGTTACACAATACTTACTGGAAATAGGGGTTCACAGCGCGGGAGACAAGGACGACGAAAAACACAAGACGAGCGCTGACGCACCAGAGGCGTCGGGAATAGACTTTTTGGTGGCGTGGAGGATGTGCGCCGTGAGGAGTTGGGTAGCTTCTTCAACGCGCTGTGAACCCCTATTTCCAGTATGAATTACCAACACGCCCAAGCATCCACTCTACACAATACTGTTTATGCACGAAGGCATCCTTAATATAAGTTTCAAGAGCTACGAGTTGATCATTCGTGCATCGCACCGCCCTGAAGCCTGCCTGGCAGCTCTCGAGAAGACCATTGTACTCAAGGAAGTACACGAGCCTGCGATTTATCGTCTTCTCGAAGAGCTTGCACAGGCAGCTCGTCAGGGCAATAGGACGGTAACTTGAGGGGGACGACGGGTCCTTTCCCTCCTTCAGGAAAGGTACAGCTATAGCCTCCTTCCAAGATTTTGGAATGTGCCCCGAAAGCCAAATCTTGTTATATAGGTGTAAGAGTGTTAGAAGAGTGTCTGCGTGCAGGTGTTGTATCATTGTGTATGTGATGTTGTCTGGGCCTGGAGCTCATGGTTTACACGTGCTCAAAGCAGCCCTCAGCTCATGCAGTGAACTCTCTGAGTTATAAGAAGATGTTGACCTATTGTTATCTAGTATAGGCTTCTTTTCGGCTATTAGTTTGTGTTTCATGAAAGTATTTGTGTAGAGTGCTGAACTAGAAACGTGTTGGAAGTGTTGTGCGAGTGTGTCAGCCTGGTCTTCGAGTGTGTCCCCTGTTGTGCTGACCAGAGGCAGGCTGTGTGTTTGTTGTCCTTTGAGTTTACGTATTCTCGTCCATACTTTCCGTGTGTCTGTGTAGGAGTTTATTGATGTTATGAATGTACGCCAACTCTCTCGTTTTGCCTCACGACGCAACGTTTTCCTAACGCCTTGGCCCGTTTGAACAAGAGGAGGTTTCTCGACGTGGGGTACCGACGAAGGATACCCCACGCCTTGTTCTGGGCCTCTCGTGCCCGCCTACAGCCCTCATTCCACCACGGGCGCCACTGGTTGCGCGGGGCACCAGAGGCGTCGGGAATAGACTTTTTGGTGGCGTGGAGGATGTGCGCCGTGAGGAGTTGGGTAGCTTCTTCAACGTGTAGGTGTCCTATGTATGTGTGGTGTTGTTTGGATGTCTCTGTAAATGCATTCCAGTTAGCTCGTGCTTCATTGAACCTATTATGGGAAGATGGACTGCATTGGCCTTTACCTATGTATGTTAGTTAGGTGGGAAAGTGGTCACTGCCATGTGGGTCAGTGCCCACACCCCACTCGAGAAGAGGAAAGAGAACTGCAGAGCCAATAGCCAAGTCAATATATTAGTATGTGTTGTGTCCTAAGGTATGCTATGTAGGCTGTTTATTGTTGAAAAGGCATGCTCCTGAAGACGTAAGGAATTTCTCTAGCAGGCGACCTCGGACATCCGTGCGAGAAGAGCCCCAAAGAGAGTTGTGAGCATTAAGGTCGCCTGTCAGGATGTGTTGAAGAACCGAGGCGGGGACCGTGGGACGGGGGTGATTCGTTTTAATGGCGGATGGGACCTATTGCCCTAGTTCACTAAACAGTCCGTTGTAATCAGAACCGACGTCATCTCCGTGTAAGCTACACATTGATAGTTCACTTTTCTGCTTCCACCTATGTTTCCACCTTCTGTGGCACATGCGTTTTGTGGATTGGACCAGCGCACGCAGCTTGTCTTTACCGTGGTCTGTCCTAGATGACCTGGCAGTGTTCGTGCACGCTTCGTGTGGCATGAGCGTCGGATCGATTGTAGTGTCGAGGAATTCAAGCGCTGCCTGGCTCTTTCCATGCGTAGAACGCTCCTTCTTCGTGAGGCTGCTCTTTTCTTTCTCGTTGTACCGATCAGTCGGCATTTGGTAACGTGCTTTGATGAAACCATGTTTAAGGAAGTTGCGCGTTCACATCGTAGGCCCTTCCAGTATGACGTTTTCGCGGCTTTCGTTTGGACATAGGGGTATTCAGGTCTTTCTTACGCTCTACCATGGTAAACGAAATTCTTTCTGAAGCCGTGCTGCGGTGACAGCATCTATCAGGCGTCTCCATGGGTTAACCAGAGTTCCTTCTGTGGTTTCGATAGCTCTGCAGTGCTTCTGCAACCTGTGGTTTGTGTGGTCCTTCATTAGGCCGTTTCTTGAGCATTGACCTCTTTGTCTTGTCGCTAAAACTTTGCACACCAGATGGCTCGGCCGGCTCCTGCTCAGCGTTCTTATTGAGCCGATTATTAGTCATTTTTGTGGTCGGTTAGCTAGCCATTTTATCTTTGGGGTCGCCGTCGTCTGAGCGAGCAACGCCAACAGGTGCCTCCACTTGGCTATTCCATGAACTAATCTCTTGCTTGAAGGAAACAGCTTTTTCACTGATTTCTGGCTGATGGTGAGGTTCTTTCAGAGACGCCGTCAAATTGCTGTTATCGTTCAGAAGGTGACTGTTCTCTAAAGTCGATTCGTTGACGTTTATGGTACAATCCTGCTTTTTCAGGGCTATTGTAACAATGTCATCGGTAGAATACTTTTCCAATTCCGGGAACAATCGCTCCATTCTAAATTTGGTCAACAGGATCAGATCTTCGAATTCATAGGCGGCTTCATATTCTTTCTCTAAATCATCAAAGTCGAGAAGTACTTCAATTTCGCTGTCCAGCTTTTTTAGGAGCACATGTTTTGTCATTAGGCTTTTCTTGAGCGAAATAAGCTCACCGATTGATGGTGTCTCGGTATTTATCCGTGATTTTATGTCGTTGATCAGTGTAGTGGTGTCGTTTCGGATTAGGCTTCTTCGTTTGCATAGGGCCTCCATGTCGATGCTTGGCGTAGGTAATATCTGTAGGTCGCCGAGTAGAGTCATGGTAGGCGAGAAACCTAAGCCGTTTCTTCCACTGGTCCCGACAGGCGTTCGTTAAGAGTCGTTAACGTTGTTGAGGCAGTCTGATCGTTGGTCGCTTGGCGAGGCATAACTTGATCCCTGGGTAGTCGCGTCGGCCTGCGGTCTGTGGTCAGCGGTCACAATCTAGTCCCATCGTTCTGGTCACTCACGTCATCGTTGTGGGGCGGTGCGCACTCAGGTCTTCAACTGTATTATCCCTTGATCCTGGTCACGGCACCATTTTGTTGAAGAAGCGAGGCGGGGACCGCGGGACGTGGGTGATTCGTTTTAATGGCGGATGGGACTTTTCAATGATGGTGATAGTTGAGGGCAGCTGCGAATAGCCACCTCTTCCTTTTCTAATATTTTTAACAGGATGTATGGTTCGGGCAGTTGGTCAACCAGCGCCTCGAAGTGAGAGTTTAAACGTGAAACATAAGGAGGAATGTATATAGAGCATACCGTTATTAATTTATTAACTATTATTGTTCGAATTGCCACAGCCTCAAGGACAGTGTTCAGAGGGACAGGGGGGCAGGCTAAAGATTTCCGGGCAATTATGGCCACACCGCCAGAAGAGTGTGTGCAGCCATCCCTGTCCTTTCTGAAGACCATGTAACTAATCAAGAAATTTCTGTGCTTTGAATTCAGATGTATTTCCGGATCACACATTACACTTGGCTGATTGGTATGCAGAATCTCATACACGTCGTCAAGAATATTCAGAAGGCCTCTGCAGTTTCATTGTATTATGTTTTCTCTTCCCATTATTTAGTGTGAGAGCTACTGGAATGTGTGTTTATGTGTCGTCTTTCGGGGCTGTGACTCTCGCCTTTTTTGGCTTGTCGGGAGGCTTTGGCATCGGGACGCGTTCTTTGCGGTGAACCGCAGACAAGAACGGCACGACGTCCATCTCGTCGTCCGATGTCCTGGGTGTGCCCGTCGAACCGGGCCCCCCGGACTTGGCCACCCTTCGAAGGCCCTTCGTTTGACCCGCCACCACCGCAGGTGTCGGAGGCACCAGAAGTGGCACGGGCGGTGCGGTGGCGGTGGGAGCCGGTGCGGGGCCCGTGGTGTCCATGGCACCCTCCAACGCACTGGAGGATCAGGAGGCAGGGACGGGAGCGTCACCGGTCCCGACGGAAGAGGTTGCCACCACAACCGCTGCTGGCTCAGCGAGTGGTACGGAGGCGGGTTTGGCTGCCAGAGGCAACACAGGGGGGGGTGGAGGGAGCGGGACCAAGTCCGGCTCCCGGTACTGGGTCCCCGCCGAAACCAGACGCCGCTCCGCCCCCCGGCGAGCTGCGTCGGTGTACCTGCCCAGTGGGAAAGAGGCGAACCTCTTTCGCGCCTCTGGGAAGGTGATGTTTTCAGTGACTTTGATGTTGATTATTTTCTTTTCTAATTGAAACTTTTCACATTTTTTGGAGTACGCCGCGTGTGGGCCCTCACAGTTTACGCAAAGAAATTGTTGAACGTTACAGTTGTCGGATGGGTGGTCGTGCTGGGCGCATTTTGCGCAGGTAAGTCGGCCGCGACAGGAGTTTGTGCCGTGCCCGAACCGTTGGCACTTGAAACAAAGCCGCGGGTTCGGGATGTACGGCCGGACTGAACATCAGATGTAACCAGCGTTGATGAATTCTGGAAGGGTGGAGTTGTCAAAGGTTAGGATGAGGTGCTTTGTCGGTATTTGTTTATCGTCTGTGCGGATGGTTATGCGCCTGACTGCTGTTACGCCCTGACTACGAAGGCCCTCGAACAGGTCAGCTTCAGATTCATTTAGTAGGTCATACTCGGAAATCACGCCCTGGGAGCTGTTTTGGCTGCGGTGGGGCGTGACTCGGATTGGCAGATCGGCGATGCTTTATTGCGCAAGACGTTTATTGGCCTGGCCCTGGCTACTGACCTCGACAAGAATTTCACCGGTTCTATGTTTTTTTTGGCCTGATATGACCCTCCTAGAATACCGTCAAGAAACTTTGAAATAAAAAATACCGACTCTGAAGCAAGAGGTTTTGATTGATCTACAGATTCCATCACGATGAAGAGAGGAGAGTGGTTCGGTTTCGGAGGCCTCACGTCAGGAATTGGTGGAAAAAAAAACTTCGGTGCGGCCCCTTTTCGGGGGCCGATCACGTCTGGGGGGGGGGCAAAGAGTAGGGTTGAAAATGCCGTATAGCACAGTTTAAAAGCAGGGAGACGGGGGTACTTTCTTCTTTGACCTTACCCTGGTAGCCAAAGAGGTCCTGGAGCTCCCTGCCTGGTAGACAGGCAGGGTGCCCATCGGCCGGAGCTTGACCAAGGCTCCGATAGCGACCGTTCACGGCTTCTAACCCTTCACCTTTCAACTTCTAGTCACGGTAGGTAAGAACTTAAGTATGGGGGGCTCGGGGTACGCAGTGTCGCCACTCACCGTCACCAAGGTTACTCACGGTGCCCCGTGCGGGGTCCTCGTTCAACACATCGGACCAATCTGCCTGTATAACATGTTCCACAAACGCTTCTACAGTAGCATCATTTATTACCCTTGTTTTGTAAGTAGGTGCTTTCGTTCTACCAACATGAATTTTTAGAGCACAAAATACAGCCAAGTGGTCACTCACGTTTCCACAAAGCCCATCAGAAATCACGCTTCCAGTACGATAGTTCGTAAAACAAACATCAAGTAAAGTTTCGGAAGTTGCAGGGACTCTAGTAGCACAATTCACAAAATTTTGAAAATCATAACAGTACACAGTCAAAAAAAATTCTCATGGGGCATTACTACGTGTTAATAGATCAATATTTACATATTCTACAAGTATCGCACATAGACTTGAAGAAGATACATGGGCTAATGTTTTGTCCAAATAGTCTAGAAAACGTTCTGCTTTGCCAAACGGGGGCCTGTACATGAGCACTGTACAAACGCTACAGCAGCGTGTCGTGATCACTTCAAAATCACTAGTTATAGGAGAATACTCATCAATTAGGTCTCCATTTTACCCAGCTTTGGCGTAAACTGAAACACCAAAACCTCGCTTTTCAGCTCTAAACAACCCGACATGGGAATAGCCATCAAACAAATACACATCGCTGGCATCTGCGCACCAGGTTTCCGTAAAGCACAAAAATCAAATTTTAGACATAGTTGCTCGAAATAAACATCAGGTTGTTCACCTTTGTTACGGAGGCTTCTAGCATTTAAGTGAAATAACGACGCAGACTTGCGTGACCATTTATTGTTAGCTATTATTTCAATGAAGCTATCGAAATCAAACCTGGTACTACTCATGAACTCGCTGGTAACAGCGCCAGAAAAAATAATAAAGTTTCAAGGCGAACAGTTTAACTAAATGCATGAGAGGTTGACGGGCTCGGCGCTATCATTCTGATAAAGATACCGCAGGCGATTTCGCATTCATGCGTTCGACATCGAACATCGTGGAAATGCGCAGAATGGGCTTCGACTCACCTCGGCGTGCTAAAACATTTCCATTGCTGGTCCAGACATACTTCCAGGCAACTGATTTCTTTTTTGGGATAGCTGCCCCGAGCAATTGCTTATTCTTCTGGGTCAAGAGTTCATTCAGGAACACCGGCTTACTCGCTCCTTCAAAGCCAAGGGCTTCGATAGTTAGGCGCATTTTTTTTTGCCTTGGCAAGTACCGCGTTGCGCTTTCTTCTACGCGTGAATCTAACAAGTACATTTCTGTTTTTCGAGTGTGGTATGTCCACCCTGTGGCAGATTTTGATGTCAGTATCGACAATTTCCTCCCCCAACTTTTTGCCAACCTCTTTCACAATTTCTACTTCGTCGCAATCTACAGGCAGTCCTTTTATTTCAAGATTGTTTAGTGTGTGGTGTTGTTCAAGTTCGTCTAGCCGGTCACGAAGGTTCTTGTTTACCTTTTCGAGGTCAAGGTTTTTATCGTCAAGCCTCCTGACTTCCAGCTTCAGCTCCATCATGTCCTCTTGGATTTCATTTACACTGTCACATGTATCGGAGCAATATTTAATGCTGTCCGTAACAGTGCGAATATCCTGACGGAGTTCGCTCTTGAACTCTTCCAACAGCTTTGCCATCTCCTTGTTTCCCTTTGACATGGTTAAATCAAAACGTCATCAAACAATTAAAAACAGAACAACAACAAAGCAAAACAGAAGGTGCACTTGAAGTGTTCGGCAGCGGTGCAGCAGGCAATAAATTTTTTTTACCACAAAAGCAGGCTCACCTGCGTGAAAATTACAGCAAGGCTACTTCAGTTGTTCGCTCTAGGAGCACCGCTGCCGAACTGGTCCCATCGCCGCAGCACAGTCCACTTTGATCCCGCGCCAAGGTCGTTCTGAGCTGCTCAGTCTCAGAGACGTCAGCTGCCTCGGTCGCGGTGGCTGCGGACGAGGGTGCTCCAGTCGATGGGATGTTCGTATCAGGAACGGCGATGCATGGGCCAGAGGAAGCTGCGTGAAAAATACAGCAAGGCTAATTCAGTTGTTCGCTCTAGGAGCACCGCTGCCGAACTGGTCGCGTCGCCGCAGCACAGTATACTTTTATCCCGCGCCAATGTCACCAAGGCCGTGCCGAGCTGCGCAGTCTCAGAGACGTCAGCTGCCTCGGTTGTGGTGCCTGCGGACAAAAGGTGCTCCAGGCGACGGGATGCTCGGATCAGGAACGGCGATGTATGGGCCAGAGCAAGCTGCGTGAAAAATACAGCAAGGCTACTTCAGTTGTTCGCTCTAGGAGCACAGCTGCCGAAATCAAAACTGTTACATCAATAGCAATCACCCTTTTAACGGCTGGCAATTCCTCGGGGCGGAGTATGGTAGAGCCATCTGGGAGAACTCACGGTATGCAAGGCTGCCGGGACTAAAGACGAACTGGAGGTTTGTTTAAACAACTGCCACTGTGACTTCATGGAAGACGTCACGAAGACACACGATTTGGCAGGAAAATAAAAATTTTACCCTAAATTGATTACTTTCTCAGTAAATACGGCATCGGTCGGACAAGCACTGGGGGTATATAAACCGCGAAATCTTTCTAGAGAAACAAACTTGTATTTTTTCTGCATGGCTTTTAAAATTTCAACAATATTTTGTTTAAAATATAACGCGACAGAAGTGCCCTAGAAACCAGAGATAAGGCAAAAATATAATTTTCATGCTTGAAAATATGTCTCCATTTAGGAAAAATGCGGTAGTCCGGTTTCTTAACTCCGGTTTCTTCAAGATGATAGTCTCATAGACCTTAGGAGGAGGCGTGACAGAGAACACGACACGGTAATGCAGTTTCTGTGCGTCTTTTCAAAGCTAATGCATGCTAATATTTCTCAGACATAAATAAAAGTCCTGAAAAATTGAACTACTCGCCACCATATTTCCTCACATTCAGCAAAAAACAGGTCGTGCTACGTGGGACGGCGCTGGCTACACAAAAAAAATAATTTGAAGGAGTCTCTACTTATCTTTTTATAACAAACAGATGGTGTAGCTTTTCTACTCCTATTCCCTTCATATTGCATTTCGATCTGTGAAGAGGGAAATAAACATCTATTCGTAAACTTTCAATTATTCGACGTTCAAAACTAACTTCGGTAAGTATGTGCCGTAACCGACTTACTTAAAAGACGATGAGACATAAGTTTGACCTATAACAAGAATTGTTTGACATGTCTTTCTGGACTTCTCGAAAGCATTCGACCGTGCAGCTGATTGTCGTCTCATAATTGAATTATCAGCTCTTAGTCTAGATTCACTAACATTGTCATGGCTTCGCAACTTTATTACATTCCGTAACCAGTTCACTGTATCCATTAATTTTGCTTCCACTCTTTCGGACGTGACTTCCGGTGTACCGCAAGGCAGCGTTTTAGGCCCTTTACTCTTTTTAATTTACATCAACGACTTGGGTACAAATTTGCCTTCATGCGTTCGGCTTTTTGCTGATGATTGCATTATATACCGTAAAATAATTAATTCTGAGGATCATCTAGCCTTTCAAAACGATCTTAATTTGATTTCAAGCTGGTGTGACACTCGCTGATGACACTAAATTTAAATAAATGTAATGTAATGACTTTTAGCCGTAAATGTATTTACTTTATTTTCCGTACACCGTAAACTATACCTTGGTAACGCGGACATCGTCGTACAAATATCTTTGCATCATTCTTACCCCCAATTTACCTTGGTCGGACCACATCTCTAGCATATGCGCAAAAGCTTCTTGTTCACTTGGTTATCTTCCACGCAACTTACGCAATTCCCCGTCTAGTGTTCGTAAACTTGCTTTTCTAACATTCGTCCTCCCACAGCTAGAATATGCTTCTCCTATATGGTCACCGCATCAAAACTATCTAATTGACATGATTGAGTCTATTCAGAATCGAGCTGCTCGTTTAATATCATCTAATTACGACCGATACGCTAGCAGCACCCAGATTAAACATGAATGCTCCTCCCTTCAACCGTTACACACACGTCGCCCCTTAGCACTTTTATGCGTATTTCATAAATATACTTATTCCTCGAGATCGTCTGAGTTTATTCTTCGCCACACATTTACCACGTCACGTAGACTGTACAACCAGTTCAGCTTCTCAAGAATTTATAGTTCCACCCATGCATTTATTTCATCTGCCTTCCCACGTGCTATACGCCTTTGGAATGATCTCCCCGACGCTATCGCATCGGTTTCATGCCACGAAACCTTTCTATGCCATGTATCCGATCATTACGCACCGTACTTTTTCCACTGAACTTCAATTTGTGTACCTCTTATTTCATGTTTCTGGCTTTTCGCGATATTTATTATCTCCGAAGCACTCATCTTGGCTGTGTCTTTCATGAATTCATCTACTTTTGATTGTATACATGCCTACTTGTAGTAGCTATAATACCAGTTTTGTTAACTTGAGTTCATCTTCTTGACCTGTGTTTTTTCTTCTTCAAACATTGTATTTTCTGCGTTTTGACTTCTGACTTGTGTTTATTTTCGTGCCTTGTGGCATTTTTTGTTTCTTTGTCGTTAGTTCCCCTTTACAAATTATAAGCTCCCCCTTACGCTATGCCCTTCCATGGGCCTGTAAGGTGTCCTGAATAAATAAATATGTTTTGACATACATGACTTATAGGTTTGGCATATAAAAGACGGAAGTTTGACATACAACAAGACATTAATGTGTCATGTGACCTAGCAAGATGCACGTTTCTTGTTGAAACAAACGTTCATTGTACCTAACCTGTGATCGTTAAAGAACTGAAAACATAAAGTGTGGTTCGCTCCATTACCACCCTATCTTAAAAAGCAGCGTCGCGGTGGTGAAATCAAACGACAGTCCAAAGGATATGCATTTCGGCATCTTGCGTAGCAATCCTAGAGCTGAACCATTAGGACAACACCGCCCGCAGGAGTATTCGCCATGTGTCAGAAACAACATCGGGGACGACTTCGTAGATAAGTTGACTAACAAGTCGTTGACAGATTTGTTGCGAGCAATAGCACCGCCGGGGCTTCTTCTTAGTCTACGTCATCGAAACTGACTCGCAACACCCATAACAACACTTAGCAGGTACTCAGGGTCTCGACAATTGTGGGTTGTAGTCTCCAGCATCCACCAGCTGCAGGTAAGTAGTAGTCGAGCTAGCTGGTACGCCTTGTCTGCCTGTTTTAATTAACCTTGGACATAGGGTTGGATTGGATTGGATTGATTAAACTTTATTTAAGCCGGCAGAACGACGTTTTTACGCGCCGCGACGCGGGCCTCGGCGTCGTCCTGGTGGCTACTCATCCAAGACGTGAGCTCGCCGTTGCCGACTCGCGAGTCTCATGCCTTGCGAGCGCCCGCAGGACCTGCTGGACGGCCCAGTGTTGATTTTCGTAGGTGTAGCTCCTTGCGGCTTCTGCAAGCCGTGGCGGGATGGTTCTTGACCTCGCTTCCATTGGGCTCGTGACACAGTTCCATAAAATGTGTTTCTGGTCTGCAGTCTCCCTGCAGCAGAGCTGGCACTTGGCAGTAGGGTATGCTTCCGGATACATTCGGTGCATCAGAGCCGGGGTGGGTAGGGACCCGGTTTGAAGTTGTCTTAGTAGCACTGCCTCCGCCCGGCTCAACCCCAGGTCCGGAGGTGGGAAGGTCCTCCGAGACAGGCGGTAGGCTTTGGTTATTTCGCTATAGTCTGTCATTCGGTCCTTAGCACTGAACCACGTTGGACGGTCAGTTGCGGGGGCGCGGTTGGTGAGTGCTCGCGCCTCGTTCTACGTGCAAAAACGTGGCGTGGAGCATCGTCGTTGCTATCGAGTGTATACAAGCCCGAAATGCGTGTTCTGCATGGATTTAGGATTTCTGCGTTGCAAGGAAACGTAACGTCAAAGAGTTTTTCCCACCATATTTTATGTTCTACCTCGACATACATAGACAGCTTATCTACGATCGCCTTCATCAGGCTTTCGGCTATTTCGTTGGTTCTTGGGTGGAATGTTGTGCTCGTCTTGTGATCGTGTCGGCTTACCTTGAGGCGTCCTGAATGAGCTTGGTGGTGAATGCCGTTCCACCGTCTATGCTTAGCACCTAATAAGCTACATGTCGCAGCAAAACCTGTTTAACGGAAAACATTGCAACTTTTTCAGTAATACCTGGGAACAGCGCATGCCTGTGAATAGTGCGCCTCGTAGTCTTTCATTACAACAACTGAACTGTTCTTGGCTCGTGACATGGGGACGACGCCTGAAGGTCCACTGCGATGTGTTTGAAGCGTAGCCTTGGAATGGCAACGGTCTGAAGCAGTACAGAGGGCCTGCTCGATGGCGTTTTTTGTTTCGAATTTACGGAAGCCGCGAATAAAACGGCTGACGTCGGATTTAATGTTGGGCCAGTAGTATATAATTTTCATCTTCCTGAGCGTGCGTTCCGTGCGGAGGTGCCCTAATGATGGTTTGTCGTTGCCTCCTTCTAATATTTTGTCATGAATGCATGTGGGGATGACAGGGTGGTACATCCTTCGGGTTGTATAGTAAAAGTTATTCTTTATTGGCCCCGAATTTTTTAGGCTGAGTGCAGAAGAGTTATGCCTAAATGTATTTTTTACAGTGAAAATACGTCTTTCGAGGTAGTCAATCATGAGGCGTAACTCAGGCTGCCTTGCTACTGTACTGCTTGTTAGCTTTCCCTTGCGACACCGTGAAACGCGGCGTCTGCCGGAGTCCTGTTGGGGAAGGTCGACAGGAACGCATAAAAACAATCGCCATCATAATGTTTCCTACCCGATGACGTAATGTAGAATTTTTGCTGTAATATTGCTAAACCGTATTGTTGAAACAACAGTAATGTAAACTATTTCCAGGTGCAAGCTATATCGCCAAAGGGCGGGAGCCAAGATTGCGCAACGTGGTAGATCGTCACCCTAAATGGACTGCCGTACATGAAAGGGCTAAATTTCGAAATGGCCCATTTCATAGCGAGGCACATTTTCAAAGGGACAGTTGTTCTTTTCCTCTTTTGGTGCACTGCGGGTGGAATGAGCGATTACCTTAATACAGACGCTGTGCTTTTATACGGGGACAGCCCCATGCTTACGTCAGAAGAAAACTGTTTTCAGTTCTGCGTCGGCGTACTTGTTGAAATGGTTAACCACAGGCCGGTGCTGTAGGTGGTTTTGCTGCTCGCAGAAACCATTCTGATCCTATTCGTCTAACGACAACTCAAGGATAATTTTGGCGAGGCGAGTAAGGGGTGCGGCCATTTTTACTAAATCTTCAAGTAAGTGCCGAAATTTTCCGCACAGTAGGAGGGATCACCGCACGCTTTTTTTATTCTTTCCCCTCGGACAGTTGATGCCCGAATTTTCTCCCGATCAGGCGGTTTTGGAGATGTGAAACATAAAAATCACTTCCTCATATGCAGAACGCGACTTTTCGGGTTTCCGCAGTAATCCTGATGTTCTTACTTCCCCAAGTACTCACTCAAACCTTTGGAAGTGCGCGTCCAAGGTCCAGGGTAATATAACAGCGTTTTCGAGGTAGACAAAGTGAGTGTTCTATTTGACGCCGTTTACCACGATGTCTAATCAACTTGTGAACGTTGTTGGCGTTTACAGTTTACAAGGCGTAACCCTAAACTCATATGGTCCATCCAGTGTTCTAAACACTATTTTCTCGCGGTCAACGCCGTAAACTTCAATTTTCCAGCACATGACTTTTTAGGTCAATTGAAGCGGATTACTTATTGTGGCAGAGGTGGTTAAGGGTGTCGTAGAATAAACCTCTTGTATTAAACGCAGAACCTTCACACGCACGACTGTCTACCTCATCAGTAATTAACGTTTGTTGGATGTCATCGTCAAGCGTGTATTGAACTTGAGTGAAGAAAGCCCTACTCTCGTGGAGAGCCAGCGGCAATGCGACTGTGGGCTTGACCGGAAGCCAACTTGGGTGATCTTTCGGAGATTTGCAAGAGGCGTCCTACAAAACTATGGAAGTGGACAAATAAGAGTCGCTGCAGCTGTATAGAAAAATGCGCAACCTTTCCTGTTTGGTTGGCATCGCCCGGTTCACGTTGATGTGGTGAGCAGACTTGAAGGCGGCATCGAATTATCGCTGAGGGCCTGTGACTTTTTTCTTTATGAAATTCTGTCGGGAATGTCTTGGAAAAATGAAATAGCAGCGCCTTTATGTCTTGACAATCCTCAGTGAAATTTGTTATCACAACCTGGATTTTTCTTTAAGTGCACACTACATTTTGCGACGGAAGCGCTAAGCTTCAGAAGCAAGGTTTAGTCGCTCTTCACAATAACTTCGGTGTCAGGAGTGCCCTCATGAGCGTAGACGGTGACCTTGAGGCTCGCACAAGAGACAGGGAACGCGGTCATCTGCAATCCTTAGAGGAGTACATTGTTGTGTGCCTTATTTATTCGTCAACGCGCGATGGGCGGAGAAAATAAACGGCTTGGCCCGAAAATCGAAAACAGCACCAATGTCTGCCAATATTTACAAGATTTGACCAGTTAGACAGTATGAAGAAAGCCGAATATTACGTGCTGCCCTGTACGTTTATGCCTGACATAAAGGTACTACTTAGATTTACATGATAGCTTCCTGACGTATGTAAAAGCTGGCCGTCCAACTTGTAGTCCTTCTCATTTCTTGAACAAATAAAACGAAAGTATTATTGGTGTGTTTTGTGCGGGTTCACAGCAACATCTGAGATCATTACATTCAAACAAACAGGGTGAAAGTATCCAGATATCTGTCTTGAACAGGCTCCAGGACGTTGGGGCACACCTCTGGCTCTCCAAAAAATTCCAGCAGCATGTTATAAATAAAAGAGCAGATTCCGGAGCACTGTTTTGTCATCAAGCCAAATTTATATTACGCACATCAGCCATGCTTCCCTACCAGCGCTGTTTGGTCTTTAGCATGGGTTTTTCGGTAGGATGACGCTTCCCTGGGGTGTTCCAGGACGATTCTTAAAGTTTTTTCTTCCACCTTGGTGTAATAACCGCTGTTTGTTTCTTAGGATCGGGAGCATGACGCTTCCCTGAGCTGTTTCAGGGCGATTGTAAAGTTTTTTTTTTTCCGCCATGATGTTAATAACCGCCGCTGGTTTTTTGGGTATGGCTGAGAGGAGTCCAAATTCCGGTGTAAAGCTCGCAGTCACTGGCTGGTTCGAGTTGGACTTGATTGGCGGGTTCTGTAGAGCGTAGGGCACATAAAAGGGGCTGATCTATGACCTTCACTAGATATCTCGTAGCCAAAAATAACGCACGTACTTCAGAAAACAAAAATACATTTTTAGGTCACAACTGCGCTATGCTAACAACTGAGATTAAGCAAGCGGCGACGAAGCAGCACAAACGTGGTGTGCACGGGCGAGTGCCGTAAAATGGAATGCTGCGGCGTCTGCCCGGCTAGCATTTTACTCTGGAACAGCCTCAAAAATTGTTTCTGGAGCCGCGGAACTATTTTGAAAACGTGTCGTGTTTTCTAATTGTTTGTTTGAAGACAACCGAAGGACTCTTGAATGAAAATTGAAGCAGCCACCGCGGCATACAAAGAAAATTCAGTGATTCGGCGGAGCCGTGCTTGGAAAACAGATAAGATGGTCTCGGTCTGGCAGACACTGCACCATACAACAAAAATTCACAAAGAGCAGTGGCTTACGAAAATACGTCTTCATCATTATCATATTCATCATAGTCGTCGTCGTAATCCCCATCATCACCACCACACCACCACCAACATCATCATCATCATCATCAGCTATCTACGCCCACTGCTGCGCAAAGGCCTCTCCAATGAATCTCCCCATATCCGTGTCCTGTGCTAACTGCGTCCAATTTATTACCGCAAACTTCTTGATTTCTTCTGTTCATCTAACCTTCTGCCACCCCCTGCCACGCTAGCCGTCTCTAGGGATCCACTCTGTTACCCTCAGTGACCAACTGGTATCTTGACTTCGCATACATGCCCTGCCCACGCCCATTTCCTATTGTTTTTACTAATACGTCCTTAACACGCATTTGCTCCCTGACCCACTCCGCTCCCTTCTTGCCCCTAATGTTACAGCGATTATCTTCCTTTCCATTGCTCGCCGATTCGTCCTCAATTTAAATTGAACCCTCTTAGTGAGCCGCCAAGTTTCTGCCCCGATGGTGAGTGCCGGTGAGTGCCGGCTGCCAATGGAAGACGCTCGGCCTGCGTGGTTTCTTCGTCGACGTACCTCGGCCTCCTACAGGGAAATGACCACGTGACATCGACGACTACCTCTCTCCAACTAGCCGTGGCCCAGCCCGTTTCAACTGTTCGCCGTCGCCGTGTCATGCCAATCGCTCAGCCCCGTAGCAATTCTCACTTCGCATGTGGAAGGTCACCCACCCCACGCAGGGTAATCTAAAAGCTGCAACTTCTGGAGGCACAGTTGCACGACGGCACACAAATGAAAACCCTCCGACGACGCAACCACTCGCCAAGGACCATGTTTTGCGACATGCCGTAAGGGCGACGTCCCGATCTAAACCGGATTTGACTCCAGAACACTACGACAACGACACGGCGCGACACGTACCCGACATCAGCAAACCTGCCGCTGATAATACGACGATAACGACGCTGCATATTGCCCCACCGCCAACACGCACAAGCCAACATACGACGCCACGACTCACCCCAAACTCGAGGACAGCTGTGTCTGATGTTTAGTTGTCCATCGACGGCTTTGTTGTAGTCGCCCTCATTGACACGGGAGGCGACTACTTGGTAATGAGCGCGTCATTCTCGTCTAAGCTGAACAACGTTAGGACAAATAGAATGGTCCGACCTTACCACAGCAGAAGGACATATCATAACGCCAAGTATAATGTGCACATAGCGCGTCCCCATTGACGGCACCATGTACCCTGCCTCGTCCATCATTTTGCCTAACTGCTCCCGCGCCGTAGTTTCTTGGATGAACTTTTTGAGAGAAAACGATGAAATAATTAGTCTGCAGAGCAACTCAATAACTTTTCCCATATCAATCTGTTATGCCGGAACTGAACCCGGAATACCGAGCTGAGGTAAGGATCGCCGATGATCATGCCACCCTGCCACTCTGCGCTAGCATGATGATCACAAACTGCTGGGAACATTCTGCTCCTGACGTCGACGCTATCGTAGAGCGACGTAGAGGGTGGTATTCGGTTTGTTTGTCGTAAAACAAGCATATTTGCAGAAAAATCCAAGTCAATGTCCGACATTCCTACGTACGTTCTGTATGCTTCCTGAGTAACCGACGTCTTTCGAAAATGCTTAACTTTTGTTCAGACATTTACGCATTTTGATGCTGTTTATAGATAATAAACAAGGGTATTGAAAACAAATATTTGTCAAACAGCCGCCGCTTCTAATTTGAAATTTTTGAAAAACCCCAATGAACGTAGTCCAGCAAACTGAGCAAATTTTAGGTATTAAGTTTGCGCACGCACACAATTGCCTTTGAGATGCTTTGTGGGGGTTGGGTATCTGCGTTTTTGATGGCTCAATAATAATTTTTAAAAGTGTAGTTTCTTCCACACACTAATTTGATGAAGAATAAAAACAAGTAAACTAGTGCTGTGACGGCATTACAAGTGTTGGCTCAGTGTTAAAATGCGTTTCAACATCACGTGGCAGGGAGCAAATATATCAGAGTGGGTGATAAATAAGGACGTAATTGTTTCCTTACTGAAGCATTACATTGAATATCTTTACGTGTGTATTTCACAGCTGGACTTAAAACATTGAAAGTATATTTTCATTTATTAACCGAAATACTGTTTTAGGTTTCAATCTTATTACCAGCTTTTTAACCATCATAACACACCTTCATCACGTTAGGAACAAAATTTTCACTTAAAATGCGAAATAGAATATATTTTCGAATAGGACCGCTGCCCTGTTTTTATAAAAAAAAGCTCACGCAGGTTTACTGATAATTTTTTGGCACTTAATCACATTAAAAACTACTTCATCGGGAACCTAGGCTTCCAGTGACTTGATGGGTGATCAGTATACTAGGGCCAAACACCGCGGCATATAACATGTTAAATTTCAACAATTAGTCAACTGTTCATTTGAAGGTAACAATCTTAACTTCACAATGTAGAGACTGGAAACACATGCTTGCTTGTATTTTTACAACTGGTGTTTGTGAGCAGCAAGTACCCAGGTTTCTCATTGTATTTTGCAGTCTTCTTGGTAGAGCAAAATAAATCTTTTTTTAAGCTGTACAGCTTTAGTTCTGTCCTAAACACTGGTTGTTACTAGAGGGCAATACAGTGCCTAAAACTCAAAACAATACGACAGTTTGGTAAATAAAAGGTCGCTACACATCTTCTCTCGAAACGTTTTACTCTCTAACCGGAAGAATGAATGGCTGTGCTGGCTTTGCGTGTTTAGCTGGAAATTTGTCTTCACCTTTCTTGATATCAGTAAATTATTGGGTTTCATTACCTCACTCGCCGCTGCAATTTCGCATCAGAAGTGATGTATTTTTTTCTGCAACAATGATGTTTTATAGAAGAAGGAGGGCTCATAAATAATCTTAAAAACGAAATTGAGATCTGTCAAAAAGCGTGTTTTTGGTTCACAGTCACCCTTCGATTTCTTCTGTTAAAGGAGGAGCACATCTTAAAGAGATAGATCAAGCCCATCGGCTGGTACTATCGTATTCGTTTGCATACACAAGTGTGGAAAGGTTTATTTGAGTGTAGAAGTAATAAAAAACAATGTGAGGAATTCAAACGCCACCTAGTGTAATACAAATGGTCTACTGGAAACATTACTGGTTCTGCGACTGCCCTCTGCGTGTGGACGTCAGTAGTACACTGGGTTGAACGAAGAAAACAACTGCCTGTGCGAACGTGTTTGGGACCGCTGGTTACCACTCTGGAAAACATTTCTTTTGGCACTTTGGGCCGATTGAGATTTGTGATCCTAGGTCAGACAAAACAAGAACACTCGTTTTTTATTCGCTAATATTTTACACTTTGTGGGAGTAAGGTGTTAGGCCCCCCTTCAACACAAACAGAACAAAAATGAGCCGACAAAACGCCAAGCCTTCAACCAATAACATACAAACACCAGTAATGAAAGTAATGAACGCTGAAATGAATAAAATAATTTGAAGGTAGAGTTTGTGGATAAATGTCAGCAATAATTTTAAGGACAAATACAGAGGCAGCACCAAACTGTTATGCCTAATTCAAGCCAATGTGCTTTGCAAGTTACTTTCTATCCCGACATTTTCCAGCAGACGTGTTCGCCCCGTTTCCAACGGCCAGTATCTCTCGGTCAGTCGAACGGCTTACATTCATACGGCGAGACTCCAGCCAACGGGCTCCGGCCATTCGACAACCACCCGTGTGCGGCCGAAGTACGGCCACTGGAGGTCAGCGACGCTGAATGGCGTAGCTGGTGGAGTTCGGCCATGTTGCAGACATTTGAGTTCAGCCAAAGCACGTTAACTGTACTTAGGCTGGTAGACGACCACTACAGCGCAACCAGATGACTCAGCAACGCGAAGCCCACTGTCCTATGACCAATGTACACACAGCATAGTGAGACCGCGACACTCTCATCCGCCCAGCTTTTGCCGCAGCCCTGGATATTGATCAGCCTCAGTTGACATCAAAATTATTTATGACACACTGCTTACATTACGTCGCACCCAAAATTGGCTGGCCTGTTTTTCTGTCGTATGAGAAAAATATTAATTTCTTTGCTACAGCTTGATCAGTATATTTTCCAAGTCCTTATATATTCTGTGTGGCCCAGCTGTAATAAACAGGGTGCAAAACGGAGAGCACTAAAGTTGCTGGTTTGAGGTTCACAGGAGAGAGTGCAGCTTATAGCCAATTTCTGTTGGGACTACCTTCCTGAACATGTCCACGCTCTCAATAAATCAACTACTTTTACATCAGTTTCCTGGCCGGTATACTTTTAAATAAAATCGGTGCGCCTGCTCATATGAACGCGAAAAGTAAATACGCAGAACCCTCATGACAGTTCCATATAATATCCTTCCCATAAAAACTGTGTCCAGATTTTGACATCCTTTAGAGGAATAAATTTCTTACTTCATAAACTTTCCCGATGAGACTTTATAGTGCCGATCTGGGAGAATTGGAACAAGTGCGTCAATTTTCAATTGATATTTATGATATTTTTATTAGTACACGCACACCACTTTGTAGTCAAAATAAACCAAATCTTCCTCTACGTCGCGTTTCGTTGAAAATTATAGACGTGTTGCGACTGACACCCTTCATCCGGTGCGCATAATAGTAACCAAATTTGTGTTCACATAACGAAAACCGTAAGAGTAGTGTTTCATTGTTTTTCAAATCAAAAACATAGCAAAGGGAGTAAGAATACGGCATACCTTGCATACTGCATCAAAAAAGACATAATAAATATTTAACTGACTGAGGTTGAATGCGTAAGGTACTAAACCCCACCCATGCGAACTTACGCGTCGGCTTCTATTTGTATGCACCTTTTTCCAGCTTTCGAGTGTAACATGGCATTGTTCATACGCCCCTAAAAAACAGCGCGAGATTTGCTTCGCACTCTGGCCGTCGCTAAGGCCACGTTATCACACATTCCACATCTTCAATGGCTGCGGATTACTCCTTTGTGGTTACATCATTTGACACTCATGTAAAACGCTTTCGGGTACTCTGCTATTCCCATTTCCTAACAGGATTCCCACAACAGGCCGCTTTCAAAGGGCCTTTATTATTGGAATAACAACTTACTAGGTACCCACTTCTCTTTTGCAGGCATTACAGCAGGAGAATACATAAAAAAGCAATAAAATTTCAGAACAAATAACAAAGAAAGTAAATACACAAAGTGCGCTAAAAATGATCATTAAAAAAAACACAGAATGATGAATGACAAACAGCCCAAGGCATCGTCCCCTTAAAACGAATGTGATATATTCTTTGGAATCGTTACTCTTCCTTGGGATATGTAGTAACGTGCTTAGATATACTTCTTCTTGTCTATTCTTGTTTTCTTATCGATTCCGGTGGAAATTGTGAAAAAATTGCTACCTGAGGATTCACCCCAGTTCTCTCACGTCTTACGGATTAGGATTAGTTATGCTTTCTCTCACACAAACATGACGATCCGAATTCGCTAAAACGTATCGCACTGCCCTATCCCATATTTTGTCAAGCTTACCGGCCAAATCTTTTCTATACAGTGCCCCAAAAAACACATGCGTACTCTAACAATGAGTGCAGTTTTAGTAAAGTACAACTGAACTTTTAAGTTAAAAGTCAGTTCACTGTACTGTCGTTTTAGAAAAACCAAAACAATTGCAGTAGTAACTTTTGTTTCTGGAATGCCTCTTCTAAATCACATCACTCGCAAATAAACTCCGATATATTTATGTTCCCTAGGAGGGCATAAAGCAGCTTTATTCAAGTGTGACAAGCGCTTTCTTCTAATGCGGATGTGAACTCACTTTTTTAACAATCAATGACATTTCGGAATGGGCACACCAATATGATATTACATAAAAAAAATAATGGTGCAGATATTTGGAGGCATGTTCATCATTTATCCTCGAAGACAGTCATCCTCGAAGATTCTTAAGGGAGATTTGAGGCGAATAGTAATATGAATTGCTTATAAAAGAAGCAAAAGAGAGCCCAGGAGAACTAGTGAGCTCAAGGAGACATATCCGTAAGAAGAACTGTTGGGAACCACCATACTAGGCAATCAATGCTAGAAGAGTAATATTGAATTTATAGCCCTAAATGTACTAGCATTCAGTTTATCCGGAACAACGTCGAATGCTTCTTGGAAGTTTAATAAAAAACAGTCAACTTCTTTGCACCTATGTATTGCTAGAGCCAAGTCAAGCGTGAACTCAAAAGGCTGCGTTGTGCGTCAAATACCTTGAAGAAATTTATGTTAACCAGCATGCGAAGATGATGTTTAACTAAATGTGCCATATCCCAAGTGCAAATGAGCTCACCTTGAAACAACACCACTAAATTAAAATCCTGGCGTCATCATTGACTAAGCTGAGATGTTAGCGCTAATGCAAACAACACGGGGTTTTGAACAGGCGTTCAATCAATAAAACAAAGAAACCTTGTGCAGGACACACAATGTGGCCTAAAACACACGAGCGGGCCCTTTTCTATGTTTAGTACGAAACAAAAAGGCGGCAGGATTCTTTGAAATACTACTGTCAGGAGTCTACCGGAAACATCCCCTTTTGCGTTCCCTTGCCTTGCGTTTGTGGGGAGTCTCTGACACGCCGCTGGATTAGCTCCTGCGTGGTTACCACTTCCTCAAATTTCTTGTAGGACAGTTATTTTGGGTGAACGAAGCTCATCTTTGGTCCGACATCTAGGCCGGGTCGATGCCTTCAATATTCTGTACATTGATGGGGCTAACGGCGCCGACCTGGTGCGTCGACGAGGCCAATGACGAGGCGTGGCAACGCTATGACTGGAGAGGCTTTGCTAGCCCACCGGTGTGGCAAAATTTGCTTGCGGCAATAAATGGATTTCCAAGGCCGTAAGAGGTTCAGTTCGAAGGCCAGTGCGTTCTTGCAATTTGCCGGTTCACCCAGTACCCCTCATTACTGCTTGAAAATTAGGGTTTCTTCCTATAAATAGAAGAAACATCGAGAGCATGGAAAACGGATCTGCATAGCTGGGCTCGCTAAGGGTTTGTTCCTTACTGAAGGAAAAACCAGACGTGCATCGGCCGGTCTCCTCCCAAACACGTGTTACGATAAGTGCATGTGTTCTCGGTGTCCAGAGTCTTTCCATTTTTCTGCTGCTCACCGCTAACCAAAGGAATGGTGGACAACCTTAGACCACCCGACACCTGGTCTCCTTCTAAACGCCGGTTGTGAAATCTTCTGCGGCCGTTCGCTTGCCGTAATTCTGGCGAACACAACTGACCGAATGTAAAACGTTAACTCTTGGGCCGTGAATCGGCCAGTCTTTGTTCATTCAGCCTTCGGACGGGCGGTTAACTGTAGAGAAAAGGAAACGCATGGCAGCCGCTATCCGGCAGGTATTCTACCAAACACCAACTGCCACAAGAATACGAATATTCGATGGCCGTCGCTTGCCGTGCATCGGTTGAAGACCGTTTCAAGAAGGAAAAGCGGATGCCCTAGGGCCATAACTCGGCCCTGTTTCTTTGGAGTATCGGTCGCCCTAAGTAAACTGAATATCTGGCCGTCGGATACCTGCGTTGTGTGTCTTAACGTGGGCTGCCGGAGAAATACCGAAGTGTTCAATTCAAATCAATTCAAATTGATTCAAAACGTACAAGGTTCCAAAATGTTGGTTGTAGAACGTATGTTTAGTCGTGCAGCAACCTGCCCAGGCAGAACAGGACCGTTCGGCCTAACTCAAGCTGGTGTAGTCGAGCCAGTGATTATCCGGTCTTTTTCCGGCCGACGCGTTCGAACCGTGTTTAAATGTGGGCCTTTTCGAGGTATACGGCCGTTCTCCCATGGCTATCCAACGGCCAGTTTCCATCGGCCAGCCCACCAGAATAACGTTCATATGGACAGATTCTATCCGCAGATCTCTGGCTATTCAAAAGCCACCCATGTGCGGCCGAAGAGCGACCACTGGAGTACAGCCGAAATGCGGCTGTCGGACACCATCATTGCTATAGCTGCCGGAAGTTCCATGCTACCGGCATAGGAGTTAAGCCCCAGTATGTTAACTGTACTGACGCACGTGGACGAGCACTCCATGCAGCGCAAGCAGATTGCTCAGTCGCAGTTTACAGCAGCACAAACCCACCACTTTGTGTCCACTGCACCCAACTCAAATTGAGCCCGCACAAAACCACGAGCCTTCCAGCCGACAGCGCAGCTTGATAACTGTTATGCGCCAGATTAGAGAAATATTATTTATTAAGCAGTGGTCACAAATTGTCGTTCGTGTAATAGCAGTGCCTCTTTTACTGTCAGACGCAGAAATTACTCGTTTAGTAATTTGTTTGGCATAGCTGGAATACGTGTTTTGTCCAGGTTTTGGTATTTTCTTTGTGGCGGCCCAGTTTTAATAGACAGGAGGGAGGTGGTTTATGGCGCGTACTTTAGTGTGTTGAATTTCGCAAAGATGAAAGTGTCGCTTTTAGCCAATTTCTTTTAGTACAATCTTCCTCAAAACTTTCATGCTGCTAATAAATCAACTATTTTTGCAGCAGTTGCTAGAGCAGTTTTGTTCTATATAAAACCGGCAAGAATACATTTACGCAGCCTTTTAATACTTCACAAAACAATTAGTGCATTTCATATACTTTCTCTTCCACAAAAAGACTCCCAGTTTCGATCATTTTTCTTCAAAATTTTCTACTCGATAAACATTTCTGAGGATTTTTCACGGGGCTGATTATAGGAGAGATCAAACAAGTACATACAGTTTCAATCTAGTTCCGGTGTTGTTTTCATGAGATGCGTGCACAACAATTACTGGTACAAACAAATTTATATTTTGTGTAACGTTGTACTTTGTTAAAAAATGTGTTAGATGTGTTCCGCTTCTTGTGGCTGCTGTTTCGCTCACCTTTTTCTTCATGCAAGGCAAGGCGTAGGAATATAGCTTCACAATTTCTTTAAAATAAAAAACACAGCAATGGTAGTACGCAGACAGCAAACTTTGCGTACTGCAATGCATACATCATAATGAATATTTCTTAAGTCAAGTTTGCATGTGTAAGATTTTTAAACCCCTCGGAGGCTAACTTGCTGCTCGGACCGTTGTATACACACCTTTGTATACACACCGTTGTGTACACACCTTATAAGCACCAGCCATGCTTATAACTGTTGAGCGGCTGAATTCTCGCACTGTGAACAGCATCTATGACTGAGTTGTCCTCCTTTTTATTACGGCAGTTGACACTCAAAGACAACAATTTTGGTACACTGCTAATCTCCTTTGCTGAAGGATGCCCACAAAAATGCAATTTTCACCGGGTCTCTATTGACATATTTGTTTTATACCAGCATCGCTTTTGCATGCATTGCAGCAGGGGGATACATTACTGCATTCATCCAAATTAAAACCAAATATCCAAATATTTCAGCAAATCGGGATGGTAATGGCAGTAATAAGCATAGGATACAATCATAGGAGGAAGACAACGCTACTCTTGTATTTAACTAACGAAAATGAATGGCGCATTGCATCACCTTTAAATAAAAATATAAAAAAATGTTGCAGGGGACACCAACGTTTTGCTTTTAATGTATCAGGCACGATAGCGTTCCTTCGACATGGAGGGAGAATTTTGGATTGGAGTCATGCATTTTTCATTTATGCTTTGCGAGAATCAAAGTTCAGCGTCTGTAGGTAAACAAACAGCAACGATCGCTGTGACACAGGAAGTGCAGACGACATTTTAGCTTGAGTATCCTATGATACAGGCCCGAAAGGTTGAAGCTGCGCTGTTTGGTAAGTTTGACCAAGGAAATGACAATTGTAGTGTCTCACCGTATATGTTTTCTTGCGTTATGGGCTAAAAATGCGTTCGTTTATTTATAACACGCACGCAGAGTCAGACAGAAAAAGAGAGAAAGAAGGTAATAAAGAGAGAGAGACCGAGCTTTATTTAGTAAAATGAAGTGGAAGATGTTAGCTGCTGAGCACATCCTCGAATAAAACGACGTCACGTAGAGAAGGTGGGTTTATGCCCATACTAAGACCAGTTTACGTTTAATGTTTCACGTTTCTTTCTCAACGTCTTCGCCCATCTCCACTTGTGTGTATACGTATTTGATTGAACCGCGCCCATTGTTTGCAGTTTTTCGCCCTCTTAGATACTTGTGTGGGAAGGGGAACGATGGTGTTCCTAGGCGCAGGGCCAGGAGGAGCTGACAGTATTTTTCGGGGAGAGAAGTCTGGGAGTCGTGGTCAACCTGCATCATGGTATGAGAGTTTGCGTGGATCTTCGTCGGCTTCATCACTGCCTTCCAGTCCACCGTGGCCTAGTTATAATGAGACGTGAACTTTTATTTTTTTGGGTTTACGAAACCTCCTGAATTGTTTAGGTACTATGCTGGCAGCCAAGAGACTAATGACCTATTGAGCGTGTAACGATTTTTATCAAGAGTTTTATTAGGAGGATTGTAAAGACGATTTCCTCTTTTCTTTTCTGTGTGTGGATGGTAACGACGTTACAGCGATTGGCAGTAGTACACTGGGACAATTGTTGCATTTGTTCTTTTAAACGCCCCGTCGTCGGGTGAATACTGAGTTTTTATAGTTTTGGAGCTTTCCTCAAAACTAGGGTATCCTAGATTTTCGCATGTTTTTTTGTTGGTCTGGATCTTTGTTTTTTGGTAGTTTGAGGGTGTTGTGGTACTAGTGGCTAGACCTCGGGATTTCCGTGGCTGCAACAAAATAGGCTCTTGAGAAACTCTAAGACTACCGACATAAACATTTATTAGGGCGGGTAAACAAGTAGGAGGTCACAGGGAAGACCAGAGTGCGCCACCGAAGTCTATGCTAAAGATACAAAGTTCGGATAGGGCAGAAAATCTGACACATCCAAGTTCACTTCAGACAGAAGACGATAGTAACACAAACGCCTGAATTGCTGTGGCGCACTTGATCGGGAGCTCATCAAATCTCGATGCGGCGGCTGCTGCAGCTCCTCACGGCATCACAACGTCGCACAGCAGGCGCTGGCGTGCGACCTTCCAGAATCTAGAACACATGCTGTCTCTGCAGTTCTTCACCGGGAACACCTCTTCGCCCAGTCAATGCCGGCGATTTATTGCGCGGTCGTCAACGGCTAGTTTGTAGGCACGGCTGGTACTGGAGCCGCGTTGGGTGTCCGGACGTCCTCAACTACGGCCTCGGCAGAGAACGGCTACAGTACCTTGTGTGTAGCCCTTATAAGCCTCCTCCCCCGAGTATTATGCTACGTAGTCCAGCCACGATCTCATTCTCCTCCACTACTTCTACTGCCACTTTCATTATTCGGGCTATTCTGTCGGTTCCTTTGAGGGGACACTTATCTGGCGCATACACAAAACAATAGATTGTTGATGGTCTGCCATGTCATCATCATCAACGTCGTCATCCAAGGCTTTTTCAACCCACACACCACCTTTGTTACAATGTCACCTTATCAGAGAGGGCATGTGTAATGCAGAGCGGCTGGTTTGGTGACATGTCCATAATGGCGTCCAGACCTTTCCTCTCTGGAGGTGCGGCATATATTCCGTTGAATGACTGGTACCTATTTTGAAGACGATAACTTTTGTTGGGATACCTAAACACAGAAATCTTGCTCTGTCTCTATGTCTGTCTGTGCATCGATTCAGGCACACGATGAAAGTGCAACAGTTTTCGCAATAGTCTTATACACGCACAGCCAAATTTCAATGCCGTAAGTCATGTTTATGTGTTCATACTTGGAAAGATTGTTTAACAAGACCAGGACATTAGTAATATAAGAGAGAAAACAATAACTCAAGGGGTATTTACAGTGATTCTTTAAAAAAATTCTAGATGCTTGACTTTTGCGAAATGAAATACCACATTCACTACAGAAAAAAATATTCACACTGTCACCTGCTGTTGCCCGCCCCACAATAGCTTCTGGCCTGCATTAGAAAAAACCAAGTGGCAACAGTTGCGAAAAGTTCCACTAGATAGGTTCTAGGTCCTGCTTGGAACGCATGTGGAGTAGGGACACGCGGTTGTTTAAAAGCTGAAGTAGGGCACCTCGATTCACGCGCGTCTCTGCAGTATGGCAGCGCTGGAATCGAGGCACCCGCCCTAGAGCAGTCGAAGGCCGTAAATTAATTTAAAGTGACTTGACCAAACCGCTAGCATCTTTACCTACGGAGGAGCACGATTCAAGAGGAACAACATAAGAGGTGTGCGGGAAAGAGAAGGGAGGCATTTAAATAACTTCTAGTGATTTATATTCCCTGGCTGTTTTTAAAGCTGCGTAAGTTACGCTCTACCTATTCAATTGGTAAAAACGTTGCCTTGCAAAGGTGACTATAACACACTTCTTAACATTCAATGACATTTATGGATCGGCGCACCGGGATACCATTCAATTCAAATCATGCTGCAGCTATTGCTAATCGCGTTCATTCTCTAAATTCCTGTAAACTACACAGTCATTCGCGAACATTTGGAACGATTATACAAGACCAATAGTAATGTCATTTATATATAAGACAAACAAAAAGGGACCAAAACTTTGAACTAGGGAATTCCGGAGGTCACCAGTACATAGGCGAAGGACAACCGCTGAGAAAGAGAGGCTGCTAATTGTTTTATATGTAGTAAAAAAGGCCCAATGATGAAGTTTCAAATAATGAATTATTTACATTTCTTTCAAATCCTGCTTTTCTTGGCGAATGATCATTACAACAAGAAAACGCTGTTTTAGATTTCAGCTAGACATATTGGATTGTCTTTGTAGAGGGGTTTTCAATATAAATAATAAGGCCTGCCTTTCCTTGTAACATCTTCCGGAGAAACCGTTTTGATTACATTACTAAAAGTGCTTAGAACTTGGTTTCCCCCCCTAATAATTGATCTGGGGTTCAAGCTGACACAAATTGAGCTCTAACAAAATGGCTCTTTGTATGAGCAACTGAACTTACTTTCTACGGCCAGGTCTTACTTAAGGCAACCAGCATATGCGGCGCCACCAATGAAAGACCATGCCACACGTGCCATGTTAAAATTTTCAACATGTTCATTTTCTATTGATACCAAGAAACATCACCCCGTTATAAACAAGTGATCGTAATAACCCAACAACAAGATGCAGTAACGCAGCGGTATATCAGAATCAACCAGCACAAGCCATCTGCATTGTTTACGGGGTGCGTGTTCAGAAAGCCTACAATACTGCATGTAGTAATTTATTTTGGGGCATCTACGTCTCCTTCCAATTTCTAGGCGCATGCTGGGTACGTTATCGATATTCCTTTGGATCCAGCTGATTCCAGCCGCTCGTGGTCATGCTGGAGCGACTCGGTTGCACGGCTTCGCCTCCGTCTTCCATGCAGGAGCTACGTTGCAACCGCGACTTCGTAAGGCAACCAGTAACAAGGAGCGTAGCTGAAATTGAATCGCTGATACAAGATCCAGACGCACCGACCGAGCAGATCCACTCTCACTCGTGCGCCCTCCAAAGCAGGTGTGAGGAAATCAAGGCTCGTGACAAGCGCGTCAAGAAGACCATCGATCTAGACGAGTTAGAAACACACTTCTTCGCTGTCTTTGAATGCGACAAAAAGGTCACCTTGATCCACTCTCACGTCTCCTTCGCCAGACCCTCCGCAGGTCGTTCTCTTGTTGCTGCTCAGAGTACCGGAGTGCCGAGCACCGATTTCGTCGTCACTCGGCACAGCAAAACCGCTGCGCTCTCTACTGACAGCAATATAATCGTGGAAGCCAACAAGGTGATGAGCGTACACGATGTGTGTGAGCCCCAAGCCTGCGATCTACATGTGTGCACTCGTGGCGAGGATACAAATCACCCGAAGCAATGAGCGACGCTCGTAAATGATACCCTTGACCGACAACAAGATATGCCTAGCAGCCCACCTACGGATGACTGCGATTAATGTACCCAACATTATCGCCATGCCTTTTGCGATAGCTGCCCCGAGCAATTGCTTATTCTTCTTGGTCAAGAGTTCATTCAGGAACACCGGCTTACTCGCTCCTTCAAAGCCAAGGGCTTCGGTAGTTAGGCGCATTTTTCGTGTCTTGGCAAGTACCGCGTTGCGCTTTCTTGTACGCGTGAATCTAGCAAGTACATTTCTGTTTTTCGAGTGTGGTATGTCCACCCAGTGGCAGATTTCGATGTCAGTATCGACAATTTCTTCCCCCAACTTTTTGCCAATCTCTTTCACAATTTCTACTTCGTTGCAATCTACAGGCAGTCCTTTTATTTCAAGATTGTTTAGTGTGTGGTGTTGTTCAAGTTCGTCTAGCCGGTCACGAAGGTTCTTGTTTACCTTTTCAAGATTAAGGTTTTTATCGTCAAGCCTCCTGATTTCTAGCTTCAGCTCCATCATGTCCTCTTGGATTTCATTTACACTGTCACATGTATCTGAGCAATATTTAATGCTGTCCGTAACAGTGCGAATATCCTGACGGAGTTCGCTCTTGAACTGTTCCAACAGCTTTGCCATCTCCTTGTTTCCCTTTGACATGGTTAAATCAAAACGTCATCAAACAATTAAAAAGCGAACAACAACAAAGCAAAACAGAAGGTGCACTTGAAGTGTTCGGCAGCGGTGCAGCAGGCAATAAATTTTTTTTACCACAAAAGGAGGCTCACCTGCGTGAAAATTACAGCAAGGCTACTTCAGTTGTTCGCTCTAGGAGCACCGCTGCCGAACTGGTCCCATCGCCGCAGCACAGTCCACTTTTATCCCGCGCCAAGGTCGTTCTGAGCTGCTCAGTCTCAGAGACGTCAGCTGCCTCGGTTGCGGTGGCTGCGGATGAAAGGTGCTCTCCAGTCGACGGGGTGCTCGGATCAGGAACGGCGATGTATGGGCCAGAGCAAGCTGCGTGAAAAATACGGCAAGGCTACTTCAGTTGTTCGCTCTAGGAGCACAGCTGCCGAAATCAAAACTGTTACATCAATAGCAATCACCCTTTTAACGGCTGGCAATTCCTCGGGGCGGAGTATGGTAGAGCCATCTGGGAGAACTCACGGTAAGCAAGGCTGCCGGGACTAAAGACGCACTGGAGGTTTGTTTAAACAACTGCCACTGTGACTTCATGGCAGACGTCACGAAGACACACGATTTGGCAGGAAAATAAAAATTTTACTCTAAATTGATTACTTTCTCAGTAAATACGGCATCGGTCGCACAAGCACTGGGGGTATATAAACCGCGAAATCTTTCTAGTGAAACAAACTTGTATTTTTTCTGCATGGCTCTTAAAATTTCAACAATATTTTGTTTAAAATATAACGCGAGAGAAGTGCCCTGGAAACCAGAAATAAGGCAAAACTATAATTTTCATGCTTGAAAATATGTCTCCATTTAGGAAAATTGCGGTAGTCCGGTTTCTTAAATCCGGTTTCTTCAAGATCATAGTCTCATAGACCATAGGAGGAGGCGTGACAGAGAACACGACACGGTAATGCAGTTTCTATGCGTCTTTTCAAAGCTTATGCGCGCTAATATTTCGCAGACATAAATAAAAGTCCTGAAAAATTGAACTACTCGCCACCATATTTCCTCACATTCAGCAAAAAACAGGTCGTGCTACGTGGGACGGCGCTGGCTACACAAAAAAATAATTTAAAGAAGTCTCTACTTATCTTTTTATAACAAAAAGATGGCGTAGCTTTTCAACTTCTATTCCCTTCATATTGCATTTCGATCTGTGAAGAGGGAAATAAACATCTATTTGGAAACTTTCAATTATTCGACGTTCAAAACTAACTTCGGTAAGTATGTGCCGTAACCGACTTACTTAAAAGACGATGAGACATAAGTTTGACCTATAAGAAGAATTGTTTGACATGTCTTTCTGGACTTCTCGAAAGCTTTCGACCGTGTAGCTCATTGTCGTCTCATAACGGAATTATCAGCTCTTCGTCTAGATTCACTGACATTGTCATGGCTTCGCAACTTTATTACATTCCGTAAGCAGTTCACTGTAGCCATCAATTTTGCTTCCACTCTTTCGGACGTGACTTCCGGTGTACCGCAAGGCAGCGTTTTAGGCCCTTTACTCTTTTTAATTTACATCAACGACTTGGGTACAAATTTGCCTTCATGCGTTCGGCTTTTTGCTGATGATTGCATTATACACCGTAAAATAATTATTTCTGACGATCATCTAGCCTTTCAAAACGATCTTAATCTGATTTCAAGCTGGTGTGACACTGGCTGATGCACTAAATTTAAATAAATGTAATGTAATGACTTTTACCGTAAACATATTTACTTTATTTTCCGTACACCGTAAACTATACCTTGGTAACGCGGACGTCGTCGTACAAATATCTTTGCATCATTCTTACCCCCAATTTACCTTGGTCGGACCACATCTCTAGCATATGCGCAAAAGCTTCTTGTTCACTTGGTTATCTTCCACGCAACTTACGCAATTCCCTGTCTAGTGTTCGTAAACTTGCTTTTCTAACATTCGTCCTCCCACAGCTAGAATATGCTTCTCCTATATGGTCACCGCATCAAAACTATCTAATTGACATGATTGAGTCTATTCAGAATCGAGCTGCTCGTTTAATATCATCTAATTACGACCGATACGCTGGCAGCACCCAGATTAAACATGATTGCTCCTCCCTTCAACCGTTACACACACGTCGCCCCTTAGCACTTTTATGCCTAGTTCATAAATATACTTATTCCTCGAGATCGTCTGAGTTTATTCTTCGCCACACATTTACCACGTCACGTAGACTGTACAACCAGTTCAGCTTCTCAAGAATTTATAGTTGCACCAATGCATTTATTTCATCTGCCTTCCCACGTGCTATACGCCTTTCGAATGATCTCCCCGACGCTATCGCATCTGTTTCATGCCACGAAACCTTTCGATGCCATGTATCCGATCATTACGCACCGTACTTTTTCCACTGAACTTCAATTTGTGTACCTCTTATTTCATGTTTCTGGCTTTTCGCGATATTCATTATCTCCGAAGCACTCATCTTGGCTGTGTCTTTCATGAATTCATCTAATTTTGATTGTATACATACCTACTTGTAGTAGCTATAATACCAGTTTTGTTAACTTGAGTTCATCTTCTTGACCTGTGTTTTTTTCTTCTTCAAACATTGTATTTTCTGCGTTTTGACTTCTGACTTGTGTTTATTTTCGTGCCTTGTGGCACTTTTTGTTTCTTTGTCGTTAGTTCCCCTTTACAAATTATAAGCGGCCCCTTACGCTATGCCCTTCCATGGGCCTGTAAGGTATCCTGAATAACTAAATATGTTTTGACATACATGACTTATAGGTTTGGCATATAAAAGACGGAAGTTTGACATACAACAAGACATTAATGTGTCATGTGACCTAGCAAGATGCACGTTTCTTGTTGAAACAAACGTTCATTGTACCTAACCTGTGATCGTTAAAGAACTGAAAACATAAAGTGTGGTTCGCTCCATTACCGCCCTATCTGAAAAGGCAGCGTCGCAGGCAGCGTCGCGGTGGTCAAATCAAACGACAGTCCAAAGGATATGCATTTCGGCATCTTGCGTAGCAATCCTAGAGCTGAACCATTAGGACAACACCGCCCGCAGGAGTATTCGCCATGTGTCAGAAACAACATCGGGGACGACTTCGTAGATAAGTTGACTAACAAGTCGTTGACAGATTTGTTGCGAGCAATAGCACCGCCGGGGCTTCTTCTTAGTCTACGTCATCGAAACTGACTCGCAACACCCATAACAACACTTAGCAGGTACTCAGGTCGATAATTGTGGGTTGTAGTCTCCAGCATCCACCAGCTCAGGTAAGTAGTAGTCGAGCTAGCTGGTACGCCTTGTCTGCCTGTTTTAATTAACCTTGGACGTAGGGTTGGAGGTCATCCCTTTCTACGTGCAAAAACATGGCGTGGATCGTCGTTGCTAGCGAGTGTATACAAGCCCGAAATGCGTGTTCTGCATGGATTTAGGATTTCTGCGTTGCAAGGAAACGTAACGTCAAAGAGTTTTTCCCACCATATTTCATGTTCTACCTCGACATACATAGACAGCTTATCTACAATCGCCTTGATCAGGCTTTCGGCTATTTTGTTGGTTTTTGGGTGGAATGTTATGCTCGTCTTGTGATCGCGTTGGCTTACCTTGAGGCGTCCTGAATGAGCTCGGTGGTGAATGCCGTTCCACCGTCTGTGCTTAGCACCTAATAAGCTACATGTCGCAGCAAAACGTGCTGAACGGAAAACATTGCAACTTTTTCAGTAGTACCTGGGAACAGCGCATGCCTGTGAATAGTGCGCCTCGTAGTCTTTCATTACAACAACTGAACTGTTCTTGGCTCGTGACATGGGGACGACGCCTGAAGGTCCACTGCGATGTGTTTGAAGCGTAGCCTTGGAATGGCAACGGTCTGAAGCAGTACAGAGGGCCTGCTCGATGGCGTTTTTTGTTTCGAATTTACGGAAGCCGCGAATAAAACGGCTGACTTCGGATTTAATGTTGGGCCAGTAGTATATAATTTTCATCTTCCTGAGTGTGCGTTCCGTGCGGAGGTGCCCTAATGATGGTTTGTCGTTGCCTCCTTCTAATATTTTGTCATGAATGCATTTGGGGATGACAGGGTGGTACATCCTTCGTTTTGTATAGTAAAAGTTATTCTTTATTTGCCCCGAATTTTTTAGGCTGAGTGCAGAAGAGTTATGCCTAAATGTATTTTTCACAGTGAAAATACGTCTTTCGAGGTACTCAATCATGAGGCGTAACTCAGGCTGCCTTGCTACTGCACTGCTTGTTAGCTTTCCCTTGCGACACCGTGAAACGCGGCGTCTGCCGGAGTCCTGTTGGGGAAGGTCGACAGGAACGCATAAAAACAATCGCCATCATAATGTTTCCTACCCGATGACGTAATGTAGAATTTTTGCTGTAATATTGCTAAACCGTATTGTTGAAACAACAGTAATGTAAACTTTTTCCAGGTGCAAGCTATATCGCCAAAGGGCGGGAGCCAAGATTGCGCAACGTGGTAGATCGTCACCTTAAATGGACTGCCGTACATGATAGGGCTAAATTTCGAAATGGCCCATTTCATAGCGAGGCACATTTTCAAAGGGACAGTTGTTTCTTTCCTCTTTTTGTTCACTGCGGGTGGAATGAGCGATTACCTTAATACAGACGCTGTGCTTTTATACGGGGACAGCCCCATGCTTACGTCAGAAGAAAACTGTTTTCAGTTCTGCGTCGGCGTACTTGTTGAAATGGTTAACCACAGGCCGGTGATGTAGGCGGTTTTGCTGCTCGCAAAAACCATTCTGATCCTATTCTTCTAACGACAACTCAAGGATCATTTTGGCGGGGCGAGTAAGGGGTGCGGCCATTTTTACTAAATCTTCAAGTAAGTGCCGAAATTTCCCGCACAGTAGGAGGGATCACCCCACGCTTTTTTTATTCTTTCCCCTCGGACAGTTGATGCCCGAATTTTCTCCCGATCAGGCGGTTTTGGAGATATGAAACATAAAAATCACTTCCTCATATGCAGAACGCGACTTTTCGGGTTTCCGCAGTAATCCTGATGTTCTTACTTCCCCAAGTACTCACTCAAACCTTTGGAAGTGCGCGTCCAAGGTCCAGGGTAATATAACAGCGTTTTCGAGGTAGACAAAGCGAGTGTTCTATTTGACGCCGTTTACCACGATGTCTAATCAACTTGTGAACGTTGTTGGCGTTTACAGTTTACAAGGCGTAACCCTAAACTCATATGGTCCATCCAGTGTTCTAAACACTATTTTCTCGCGGTCAACGCCGTAAACTTCAATTTTCCAGCACATGACTTTTTAGGTCAATTGAAGCGGATTACTTATTGTGGCAGAGGTGGTTAAGGGTGTCGTAGAATAAACCGCTTGTATTAAACGCAGAACCTTCACACGCACGACTGTCTACCTCATCAGTAATTAACGTTTGTTGGATGTCATCGTCAAGCGTCTATTGAACTTGAGTGAAGAAAGCCCTACTCTCGTGGAGAGCCAGCGGCAATGCGACTGTGGGCTTGGCCGGAAGCCAACTTTGGTGATCTTTTGGAGTTTTGCAAGAGGCGTCCTACAAAACTATGGAAGTGGACAAATAAGAGTCGCTGCAGCTGTATAGAAAAATGCGCAACCTTTCCTGTTTGGTTGGCATCGCCCAGTTCACGTTGATGTGGTGAGCAGACTTGAAGGCGGCATCGAATTATCGCTGAGCCCCTTTGACTTTTTTCTTTATGAAATTCTGTCGGGAATGCCTTTGAAAAATGAAATAGCAGCGCCTTTATGTCTTGACAATCCTCAGTGAAATTTGTTATCACAACCTGGATTTTTGTTTAATTTAAGTGCACACTACATTTTGCGACGGAAGCGCTAAGCTTCAGAAGCAAGCTTTAGTCGCTCTTCACAATAACTTCGGTGTCAGGAGTGCCCTCATGAGCGTAGACGGTGATCTTGAGGCTCGCACAAGAGACAGGGAACGCGGTCATCTGCAATCCTTAGAGGAGTACATTGTTCTGTGCCTTATTTATTCGTCAACGCGCGATGGGCGGAGAAAATAAACGGCTTGGCCCGAAAATCGAAAACAGCACCAATGTCTGCCAATATTTACAAGATTTGACCAGTTAGACAGTATGAAGAAAGCCGAATATTACGTGCTGCCGTGTACGTTTATGCCTGACATAAAGGTACTACTTAGATTTACATGATAGCTTCCTTACGTATGTAAAAGCTGGCCGTCCAACTTGTAGTCCTTCTCATTTCTTGAACAAATTAAACGAAAGTATTATTGGTGTGTTTTGTGCGGGTTCACAGCAACATCTGAGATCATTACATTCAAAGAAACAGGGTGAAAGTATCCAGATATCTGTCTGGAACAGGCTCCAGGACGTTGGGGCACACCTCTGGCTCTCCAAAAAATTCCAGCAGCATGTTATAAATAAAAGAGCAGATTCCGGAGCACTGTTTTGTCATCAAGCCAAATTTATATTACGCACATCAGCCATGCTTCCCTACCAGCGCTCTTTGGTCTTTAGCATGGGTTTTTCGGTAGGACGACGCTTCCCTGGGGTGTTCCAGGACGATTCTTAAAGTTTTTTCTTCCACCTTGGTGTAATAACCGCTGTTTGTTTCTTAGGATCGGGAGCATGACGCTTCCCTGAGCTGTTCCAGGGCGATTGTAAAGTTTTTTTTTTCTGCCATGATGTTAATAACCGCCGCTGGTTTTTTGGGTATGGCTGAGAGGAGTCCAAATTCCGGTGTAAAGCTCGCAGTCACTGGCTGGGTTGAGTTGGACTTGACTGGCGGGTTCTGTAGAGCGTAGGGCACATAAAAGGGGCTGATCTATGACCTTCACTAGATATCTCGTAGCCAAAAATAACGCACGTACTTCAGAAAACAAAAATACATTTTTAGGTCACAACTGCGCTATGCTAAGAACTGAGATTAAGCAAGCGGCGACGAAGCAGCACAAACGTGGTGTGCACGGTCGAGTGCCGTAAAATGGAATGCTGCGGCGTCTGCCCGGCTAGCATTTTACTCTGGAACAGCCGCAAAAATCGTTTCTGGAACCGCGGAACTATTTTGAAAACGTGTCGTGTTTTCTAGTTGTTTGTTTGAAGACAACCGAAGGACTCTTGAATGAAAATTGAAGCAGCCACCGCGGCATACAAAGAAAATTCAGTGATTCGGCGGAGCCGTGCTTGGAAAACAGATAAGATGGTCTCGGTCTGGCAGACACTGCACCATACAACAAAAATTCACAAAGGAGCCGTGGCTTACGAAAATACGTCTTCATCAGGATCATATTCATCATAGCCGTCGTCGTAATCCCCATCATCACCACCACACCACCACCAACATCATTATCATCATCATCATCAGCTATCTACGCCCACTGCTGCGCAAAGGCCTCTCCAATGAATCTCCCCATATCCCTGTCCTGTGCTAACTGCGTCCAATTTATCACCGCAAACTTTTTGATTTATTCTGTTCATCTAACTTTCTGCCGCCCCCTGCCACGCTAGCCATCTCTAGGGATCCACTCTGTTACCCTCAGTGACCAACTGGTATCTTGGCTTCGCATACATGCCCTGCCCACGCCCATTTCCTATTGTTTTTACTAATACGTCCTTAACACGCATTTGCTCCCTGACCCACTCCGCTCCCTTCTTGCCCCTAATGTTACAGCGATTATCTTCCTTTCCATTGCTCGCCGATTCGTCCTCAATTTAAATTGAACCCTCTTAGTGAGCCGCCAAGTTTCTGCCCCGATGGTGAGTGCCGGTGAGTGCCGGCTGCCAATAGAAGACGCTCGGCCTGCGTGGTTTCTTCGTCGACGTACCTCGGCCTCCTACAGGGAAATGACCACGTGACATCGACGACTACCTATCTCCAACTAGCCGTGTCCCAGCCCATTTCAACTGTTCGCCGTCGCCGTGTCATACCAATCGCTCAGCCCCGTAGCAATTCTCACTTCGCATGTGGAAGGTCACCCACCCCACGTAGGGTAATCTAAAAGCTGCAAGTTCTGGAGGCACAGTTGCACGACGGCACACAAATGAAAACCCTCCGACGACGCAACCACTCGCCAAGGACCATGTTTTGCGACATGCCGTCAGCGCGACGTCCCGATCTAAACCGGATTTGACTCCAGAACACTACGACAACGACACGGCGCGACACGTACCCGACATCAGCAAGCCTGCCGCTGATAATACGACGATAACGACGCTGCATATTGCCCCATCGCCGACACGCACAAGAAACATACGACGCCACGGCTCACCCCAAACTCGAGGACAGCGGTGTCTGCCGTTTAGTTGTCCATCGACGGCTTTGTTGTAGTCGCCCTCATTGACACGGGAGGCGACTACTTGGAAATGAGCGCGTCATTCTCGTCTAAGCTGAACAACGTTAGGACAAATAGAATGGTCCGACCTTACACACAGCAGAAGGACATATCGTAACGCCAAGTATAATGTGCACATAGCGCGTCCCCATTGACGGCACCATGTACCCTGCCTCGTCCATCATTTTGCCTAACTGCTCCCGCGCCGTAGTTTCTTGGATAAACTTTTTGACAGAAAACGATGAAATAGTTAGTCTGCAGAGCAACTCGATAACTTTTCCCATATCAATCTGTTATGCCAGAACTGAACCCCGAATACCGAGCTGAGGTAAGGATCGCCGATGATCATGTCACCCTGCCACTCGCGCTAGCATAATGAAAACAAACTGCTGGGAACATTCTGCTCCTGACGTCGACGCTATCGTAGAGCGACGTAGAGGGTGGTATTCGGTGTGTTATCGTAAAACAAGCATATTTGCAGAAAAATCCAAGTCAATGTCCGACATTCCTACGTACGTTCTGTATGTTTCCTGAGTAACCGACGTCTTTCGAAAATGCTGAACTTTTGTTCATACTTTTACGCATTTTGATGCTGTTTATAGATAATAAACAAGGGTTTTGAAAACAAATATTTGTCAAACAGCCGCCGCTTCTAATTTGAAATATTTGAAAAACCCCAATGGACGTAGTCCAGTAAACTTCGCAAATTTTAGGTATTAAGTTTGCGCACGCACACAATTGCCTTTGGGATGCTTTGTGGGGGTTGGGTATCTGCGTTTTTGATGGCTCAATAATAATTTTTAAAAGTGTAGTTTCTTCCACACACTAATTTGATGAAGAATAAAAACAAATAAACTAGTGCTGTGACGGCATTACAAGTGTTGGCTCAGTGTTAAAATGCGTCTCAACATCACGTGGCAGGGAGCAAATATATCAGAGTGGGTGATAAATGAGGACGTAATTGTTTCCTTCCTGAAGTATTACATTGAATATCTTTACGTGTGTATTTCACAGCTGGACTTAAAACATTGAAAGTATATTTTCATTTATTAACCGAAATACTGTCTTTGGTTGCAATCTTATTACCAGCTTTTTAACCATCATAACACACCTTCATCACGTTAGGAACAAAAATTTTCACTTAAAATGCGAAATAGAATATATTTTCGAATGGGACTGCTGCCCTGTTTTTATAAAAAAAGCTCACGCAGGTTTACAGATAATTTTTTGGCACTTAATCACATTAAAAACTACTTCATCGGGAACCTAGGCTTCCAGTGACTTGATGGGTGATCAGTATACTAGGGCCAAACACCGCGGCATATAACATGTTAAATTTCAACAATTAGTCAACTGTTCATTTGAAGGTAACAATCTTAACTTCACAACGTAGTGACTGGAAACACATGCTTGCTTGTATATTTACAACTGGTGTTTGTGAGCAGCAAGTACCCAGGTTTCTCATTGTATTTTGCAATCTTCTTGCTAGAGCAAAATAAATCTTTTTTTAAGCTGTACAGCTTTAGTTGTGTCCTAAACACTGGTTGTTACTAGAGGGCAATACAGTGCCTAAAACTCAAAACAATACGACAGTTTGGTAAATAAAAGGTCGCTACACATGTTCTCTTCTCGAAACGTTTTACTCTCTAACCGGAAGAATGAATGGCTGTGCTGGCTTTGCGTGTTTAGCTGGAAATTCCTCTTCACCTTTCTTGATATCAGTAAATAATTGGGTTCCATTACCTCACTCGCCGCTGCAATTTTGCATCAGAAGTGATGTATTTCTTTCTGCAACAGTGATCTTTTATAGAAGAAGGAGGGCTCATAAATAATCTTAAAAACGAAATTGAGATCTGTGAAAAAGCGTGTTTTTGGTTCACAGTTAACCTTCGATTTCTTCTGTTAAAGGAGGAGCCCATCTTAAAGAGATAGATCAAGCCCATCGGCTGGTACTATCGTATTCGTTTGCATACACAAGTGCGGAAACTTTTATTTGAGTGTAGAAGTAATAAAAAACAATGTGAGGAATTCAAACGCCACCTAGTGTAATACAAATGGTCTACTGGAAACATTACTGGTTCTGCGACTGCCCTCTGCGTGTGGACGTCAGTAGTACACTGGGTTGAACGAAGAAAACAACTGCCTGTGCGAACGTGTTTGGGACCGCTGGTTACCACTCTGGAAAACATTTCTTTTGGCACTTTGGGCCGATTGAGATTTGTGATCCTAGGTCAGACAAAACAAGAACACTCGTTTTTTATTCGCTAATATTTTGCACTTTGTGGGAGTAAGGTGTTAGGCCCCCTTCAACACAAACAGAACAAAAATGAGTCGACAAAACACCAAACCTTCAACCAATAACATACAAACACCAGTAATGAAAGTAATGAACGCTGAAATGAATAAAATAATTTGAAGGTAGAGTTTGTGGATAAACGTCAGCAATAGATGTAAGGACAAATACAGAGGCAGCACCAAACTGTTATGCCTAATTCAAGCCAATGTGCTTTGCAAGTTTCTTTCTATCCCGACGTTTTCCAGCAGACGTGTTCGTCCCGTTTCCAACAGCCAGTATCCATCGGCCAGTCGAACGGCTTACATTCATACGGCGAGACTCCAGCCAACGGGCTCCGGCCATTCGACAACCACCCGTGTGCGGCCGAAGTACGGCCACAGGAGGTCAGCGACGATGAATGGCGTAGCTGGTGGAGTTCGGCCATGTTGCAGACATTTGAGTTCAGCCAAAGCACGTTAACTGTACTTAGGCTGGTAGACGACCACTACAGCGCAACCAGATGACTCAGCAACGCGAAGCCCACTGTCCTATGACCAATGCACACACAGCATAGTGAGACCACGACACTCTCACCCGCCCAGCTTTTGCCGCAGCCCTGGATATTGATCAGCCTCAGTTGACATCAAAATTATTTATGACACACTGCTTACATTTCGTCGCACCCAAAATTGGCTGGCCTGTTTTTCTGTCGTATGAGAAAAATAATAATTTCTTTGCTACAGCTTGATCAGTATATTTTCCAAGTCCTGATATATTCTGTGTGGCCCAGCTGTAATAAACAGGGTGCAGAACGGAGAGCACTAAAGTTGCTGGTTTGAGGTTCACAGGCGAGAGTGCAGCTTGTAGCCAATTTCTGTTGGGACTACCTTCCTGAACATGTCCACGCTCTCAATAAATCAACTACTTTTACATCAGTTTCCTGGCCGGTTTACTTTTAAATAAAATCGGTGCGCCTGCTCATATGAACGCGATAAGTAAATACGCAGAACCCTCATGACAGTTCCATATAATATCCTTCCCATAAAAACTGTGTCCAGATTTTGACATCCTTTAGAGGAATAAATTTCTTACTTCATAAACTTTCCCGATGAGACTTTATAGTGCCGATCTGGGAGAATTGGAACAAGTGCGTCAATTTTCAATTGATATTTATGATATTTTTATTAGTACACGCACACCACTTTGTAGTCAAAATGAACCTAATCTTTCTCTTACGTCGCATTTCGTTGAAAATTATAGACGTGTTGCGACTGACGCCCTTCATCCGGTGCGCATAATAATAACCAAATTTGTGTTCACATAAGGAAAACCGTAAGAGTAGTGGTTCATTGTTTTTCAAATCAAAAACATAGCAAAGGTAGTATGAATACGGCAGACCTTGCATACTGCATCAAAAAAGACATAATAAATATTTAACTGACTGAGGTTGAATGCGTAAGGTACTAAACCCCACCCATGCGAACTTGCGTGTCGGCTTCTATTTGTATGCACCTTTTTCCAGCTATGGAGTGTAACATGGCATTGTTCATACGCCCCTGAAAAACAGCGCGAGATTTACTTCGCACTCTGGCCGTCGCTAAGGCCACGTTATCACACTTTCCACAGCTTCAATGGCTGCGGATTACTACTTTGTGGTTACATCATTTGACACTCATGTAAAACGCTTTCGGGTACTCTGCTATTCTCATTTGCTAACAGGATTACCACAACAGGCCGCTTTCAAAGGGCCTTTATTATTGGAATAACAACTTACTAGGTACCCACTTCTCTTTTGCAGGCATTACAGCAGGAGAATACATAAAAAAGCAATAAAATTTCAGAACAAATAACAAAGAAAGTAAATACACAAAGTGCGCTAAAAATGATCATTAAAAAAACACAGAATGATGAATGTGATATATTCTTTGGAATCGTTACTCTTCCTTGGGATATGTAGTAACGTGCTTAGATATACTTCGTCTTGTCTATTCTTGTTTTCTTATCGATTCCGGTAGAAATTGTGAAAAAATTGCTACCTGAGGATTCACCCGAGTTCTCTCACGTCTTACGGATTAGGATTAGTTATGCTTTCTCTCACACAAACATGACGATCCGAATTCGCTAAAACGTATCGCACTGCCCTATCCCATATTTTGTCAAGCTTACCGGCCAAATCTTTTCTATACAGTGCCCCAAAAAACACATGCGTACTCTAACAATGAGTGCCGTTTTAGTAAAGCACAATTGAACTTTTAAGTTAAAAGTCAGTTCACTGAAATGTCGTTTTAGAAAAACCAAAACAATTGCAGTAGTCACTTTTGTTTCTGGAATGCCTCTTCTAAATAACACCACTCGCAAATAAACTCCGATATATTTATGTTCCCTAGGAGGGCATAAAGCAGCTTTATTCAAGTGTTACAAGCGCTTTCTTATAATGCGGATGTGAACTCACTTTTTTAACAATGAATGACATTTCGGAATTGGCACACCAATATGATATTACATTAAAAAAAATAATGGTGCAGATATTCGGAGGCACGTTCATCATTTATCCTCGAAGGCAGTCATCCTCGAAGATTCTTAAGGGAGATTTGAGGCGAATAGTAATATGAATTGCTTATAAAAGAAGCAAAAGAGAGCCCAGGAGAACTAGTGAGCTCAAGGAGACATATCCGTAAGAAGAACTGTTGGGAACCACCATACTAGGCAATCTGTGCTAGAAGAGTAATATTGAATTTATAGCCCTAAATGTACTAGCATTCAGTTTATGAGGAACAACGTCGAATGCTTCTTTAAAGTTTATTAAAAAACAGTCAACTTCTTTGCACCTATGTATTGCTAGAGCCAAGTCATGCGTGAACTCAACAAGCTGCGTTGTGCATCAAATACCTTGAAGAAATTTATGTTAACCAGCATGCGAAGATGATGACTAAATGTGCCATATCCCAAGTGCAAATGAGCTCACCTTGAAACAACACCACTAAATTAAAATCCTGGCGTCATCATTGACTAAGCTGAGATGTTAGCGCTAATGCAAACAACACGGGGTTTTGAACAGGCGTTCAATAAATAAAACAAAGAAACCTTGTGCAGGACACACAATGTGGCCTAAAACACACGAGCGTGCCCTCTTCTATGTTTAGTAGGAAACAAAAAGGCGGCAGGATTCTTTGAAATACTACTGTCAGGAGTCTACCAGAAACATCCACTTTTGCGTTCCCTTGCCTTGTGTTTGTGGGGAGTCTCTGACATGCCGCTGGATTAGCTCCTGCGTGGTTACCACTTGCTCAAATTTCTTGTAGAACAGTTATTTTGGGTGAACGAAGCTCATCTTTGGTCCGACATCTAGGCCGGGTCGATGCCTTCAATGTTCTGTACATTGATGGGGCTAACGGCGCCGACCTGGTGCGTCGACGAGGCCAATGACGAGGCGTGGCAACGCTATGACTGGAGAGGCTTTGCTAGCCCACCGGTGTGGCAAAATTTGCTTGCGGCAATAAATGGATTTCCAAGGCCGTAAGAGGTTCCGTTCGAAGGCCAGTGCGTTCTTGCAATTTGCCGGTTCACCCAGTACCCCTCATTACTGCTTGAAAATTAGGGTTTCTTCCTATAAATAGAAGAAACATCGAGAGCATGGAAAACGGATCTGCATAGCTGGGCTCGCTAAGGGTTTGTTCCTTACTGAAGGAAAAACCAGACGTGCATCGGCCGGTCTCCTCCCAAACACGTGTTACGATAAGTGCATGTGTTCTCGGTGTCCAGAGTCTTTCCATTTTTCTGCTGCTCACCGCTAACCAAAGGAATGGTGGACAACCTTAGACCACCCGACACCTGGTCTCCTTCTAAACGCCGGTTGTGAAATCTTCTGCGGCCGTTCGCTTGCCGTAATTCTGGCGAACACAACTGACCGAATGTAAAACGTTAACTCTTGGGCCGTGAATCGGCCAGTCTTTGTTCATTCAGCCTTCGGACGGGCGGTTAACTGTAGAGAAAAGGAAACGCATGGCAGCCGCTATCCGGCAGGTATTCTACCAAACACCAACTGCCACAAGAATACGAATATTCGATGGCCGTCGCTTGCCGTGCATCGGTTGAAGACCGTTTCAAGAAGGAAAAGCGGATGCCCTAGGGCCATAACTCGGCCCTGTTTCTTTGGAGTATCGGTCGCCCTAAGTAAACTGAATATCTGGCCGTCGGATACCTGCGTTGTGTGTCTTAACGTGGGCTGCCGGAGAAATACCGAAGTGTTCAATTCAAATCAATTCAAATTGATTCAAAACGTACAAGGTTCCAAAATGTTGGTTGTAGAACGTATGTTTAGTCGTGCAGCAACCTGCCCAGGCAGAACAGGACCGTTCGGCCTAACTCAAGCTGGTGTAGTCGAGCCAGTGATTATCCGGTCTTTTTCCGGCCGACGCGTTCGAACCGTGTTTAAATGTGGGCCTTTTCGAGGTATACGGCCGTTCTCCCATGGCTATCCAACGGCCAGTTTCCATCGGCCAGCCCACCAGAATAACGTTCATATGGACAGATTCTATCCGCAGATCTCTGGCTATTCAAAAGCCACCCATGTGCGGCCGAAGAGCGACCACTGGAGTACAGCCGAAATGCGGCTGTCGGACACCATCATTGCTATAGCTGCCGGAAGTTCCATGCTACCGGCATAGGAGTTAAGCCCCAGTATGTTAACTGTACTGACGCACGTGGACGAGCACTCCATGCAGCGCAAGCAGATTGCTCAGTCGCAGTTTACAGCAGCACAAACCCACCACTTTGTGTCCACTGCACCCAACTCAAATTGAGCCCGCACAAAACCACGAGCCTTCCAGCCGACAGCGCAGCTTGATAACTGTTATGCGCCAGATTAGAGAAATATTATTTATTAAGCAGTGGTCACAAATTGTCGTTCGTGTAATAGCAGTGCCTCTTTTACTGTCAGACGCAGAAATTACTCGTTTAGTAATTTGTTTGGCATAGCTGGAATACGTGTTTTGTCCAGGTTTTGGTATTTTCTTTGTGGCGGCCCAGTTTTAATAGACAGGAGGGAGGTGGTTTATGGCGCGTACTTTAGTGTGTTGAATTTCGCAAAGATGAAAGTGTCGCTTTTAGCCAATTTCTTTTAGTACAATCTTCCTCAAAACTTTCATGCTGCTAATAAATCAACTATTTTTGCAGCAGTTGCTAGAGCAGTTTTGTTCTATATAAAACCGGCAAGAATACATTTACGCAGCCTTTTAATACTTCACAAAACAATTAGTGCATTTCATATACTTTCTCTTCCACAAAAAGACTCCCAGTTTCGATCATCTTTCTTCAAAATTTTCTACTCGATAAACATTTCTGAGGATTTTTCACGGGGCTGATTATAGGAGAGATCAAACAAGTACATACAGTTTCAATCTAGTTCCGGTGTTGTTTTCATGAGATGCGTGCACAACAATTACTGGTACAAACAAATTTATATTTTGTGTAACGTTGTACTTTGTTAAAAAATGTGTTAGATGTGTTCCGCTTCTTGTGGCTGCTGTTTCGCTCACCTTTTTCTTCATGCAAGGCAAGGCGTAGGAATATAGCTTCACAATTTCTTTAAAATAAAAAACACAGCAATGGTAGTACGCAGACAGCAAACTTTGCGTACTGCAATGCATACATCATAATGAATATTTCTTAAGTCAAGTTTGCATGTGTAAGATTTTTAAACCCCTCGGAGGCTAACTTGCTGCTCGGACCGTTGTATACACACCTTTGTATACACACCGTTGTGTACACACCTTATAAGCACCAGCCATGCTTATAACTGTTCAGCGGCTGAATTCTCGCACTGTGAACAGCATCTATGACTGAGTTGTCCTCCTTTTTATTACGGGAGTTGACACTGAAAGACAACAATTTTTGTACACTGCTAATCTCCTTTGCTAAAGGATGCCCACAAAAATGCAATTTTCACCGGGTCTCTATTGACATATTTGTTTTATACCAGCATCGCTTTTGCATGCATTGCAGCAGGGGGATACATTACTGCGTTCATCCAAATTAAAACCAAATATTAAAATATTTCAGCAAATCGGGATGGTAATGGCAGTAATAAGCATAGGATACAATCATAGGAGGAAGACAACGCTACTCTTGTATTTAACTAACGAAAATGAATGGCGCATTGCATCACCTTTAAATAAAAATATAAAAAAATGTTGCAGGGGACACCTACGTTTTGCTTTTAATGTATCAGGCACGATAGCGTTCCTTCGCCATGGAGGGAGAATTTTGGATTGGAGTCGTGCATTTTTCATTTATGCTTTCCGAGAATCAAAGTTCAGCGTCTGTAGGTAAACAAACAGCAACCATCACTGTGACACAGGAAGTGCAGACGACATTTTAGCTTGAGTATCCTATGATACAGGCCCGAAAGGTTGAAGCTGCGCTGTTTCGTAAGTTTGACCAAGGAAATGACAATTGTAGTGTCTCACCGTATATGTTTTCTTGCGTTATGGGCTAAAAATGCGTTCGTTTATTTATAACACGCACGCAGAGTCAGACAGAAAAAGAGAGAAAGAAGGTAATGAAGAGAGAGAGTCCGAGCTTTATTGAGTAAAATGAAGTGGAAGTTGTTAGCTGCTGAGCACATCCTCGAATAAAACGACGTCACGTAGAGAAGGTGGGTTTATGCCCATACTAAGACCAGTTTACGTTTAATGTTTGACGTTTCTTTCTCAACGTCTTCGCCCATCTCCACTTGTCGGTATACGTATTTGATTAAACCGCGCCCATTGTTTGCAGTTTTTCGCCCCCTTAGATACTTGTGTGGCATGGGGAACGATGGTGTTCCTAGGCGCAGGGCCAGGAGGAGCTGACAGTATTTTTCGGGGAGAGAAGTCTGGGAGTCGTGGTAAACCTGCATGACGGTATGAGAGTTTGCGTGGATCTTCGTCGGCTTCATCACTGCCTTCCAGTCCACCGTGTCCTAGTTATAATGAGACGTGGACTTTTATTTTTTGGATTTACGAAACCTCCTGAATTGTTTAGGTACTATGCTGGCAGCCAAGAGACTAATGACCTATTGAGCGTGTGTAACGGTTTTTATCAAGAGTTTTATTAGGAGGATTGTAAAGACGATTTCCTCTTTTCCTTTCTGTGTGTGGAAGGTAACGAAGTTACAGCGATTGGCAGTAGTACACTGGGACAATTGTTGCATTTGTTCTTTTAAACGCCCCGTCGTCGGGTGAATACTGAGTTTTTATAGTTTTGGAGCTTTCCTCAAAACTAGGGTATCCTAGATTTTCGCATGTTTTTTTGTTGGTCTGGATCTTTGTTTTTTGGTAGTTTGAGGGTGTTGTGGTACTAGTGGCTAGACCTCGGGATTTCCGTGGCTGCAACAAAATAGGCTCTTGAGAAACTCTAAGACTACCGACATAAACATTTATTAGGGCGGGTAAACAAGTAGGAGGTCACAGGGAAGAGCAGAGTGCGCCACTGAAGTCTATGCTAAAGATACAAAGTTCGGATAGGGCAGAAAATCTGACACATCCAAGTTCACTTCAGACAGAAGACGATAGTAACACAAACGCCTGAATTGCTGTGGCGCACTTGATCGGGGGCTCATCAAATCTCGATGCGGCGGCTGCTGCAGCTCCTCACGGCATCACAACGTCGCAAAGCACGCGCTGGCGTGCGACCTTCCAGAATCTAGAACACATGCTGTCTCTGCAGTTCTTCACTGGGAACACTTCTTCGCCCAGTCAATGCCGGCGATTTATTGCGCGGTCGTCAACGGCTAGTTTGTAGGCACGGCTGGTACTGGAGCCTCGTTGGGTGTCCGAACGTCCTCAACAACGGCCTCGGCCGAGAACGGCTACAGTACCTTGTGTGTAGCCCTTATAAGCCTCCTCCCCCGAGTATTATGCTACGTAGTCCAGCCACGATCTCATCCTCCTCCACTACTTCTACTGTCTCTTTCATTATTCGGGCTATTCTGTCGGTTCCTTTGAGGGGACACCTATCTGGCACCTACACAAAACAATAGATTGTTGATGGTCTGCCATGTCATCATCATCAACTTCGTCATCGAAGGCTTTTTCAACCCACACACCACCTTTGTTACAATGTCACCTTATCAGAGAGGGCATGTGTAATGCAGAGCGGCTTGTTTGGTGACATGTCCATAATGGCGTCTAGACCTTTCCTCTCTGGAGGTGCGGCATATATTCCGTTGAATGACTGGTACCTATTTTGAAGACGATAACTTTTGTTGGGATACCTAAACATAGAAATGTTGCTCTGTCTCTATGTCTATCTGTCTGTGCATCGATTCAGGCACACGATGAAAGTGCAACAGTTTTCGCAATAGTCCTTTACACGCACAGCCAAATTTAAATGCCGTAAGTCATGTTTATGTGTTCATACTTGGAAAGATTGTTTAACAAGACCAGGACATTAGTAATATAAGAGAGAAAACGACAACTCAGGGGGTATTTACAGTGATTCTTTAAAAAAATTCTAGATGCTTGACTTTTGCGAAATGAAATACCACATTCACTACAGAAAAAAATATTCACACTGTCACCCGCTGTGCCCCGCCCCACAATAGCTTCTGGCCTGCATTAGAAAAAGCCAAGTGGCAACAGTTGCGAAAAGTTCCACTAGATAGGTTCCAGGTCCTGCTTGGAACGCACGTGGAGTAGGGAAACGCGGTTGTTTAAAAGCTGAAGTAGGGCGCCTCGATTCACGCGCGTCTCTGCCGTATGGCAGCGCTGGAATCGAGGCACCCGGCCTAGAGCAGTCGAAGGCCGTAAATTTAATTAAAGTGACTTGACCAAACCGCTAGCATCTTTACCTACGGAGGAGCACGATTCAAGAGGAACAACATAAGAGGTGTGCGGGAAAGAGAAGGGAGGCATTTAAATTAACTCCTAGTGATTTATATTCCCTGGCTGTTTTTAAAGCTGCGTAAGTTACGCTCTACCTATTCAATTGGTAAAAACGTTGCCTTGCAAAGGTGACTATAACACACTTCTTAACATTCAACGACATTTATGGATCGGCACACCAGGATGCCATTCAATTCAAATGATAATGCAGCTATTGCGAATCGCGTTCATTCTCTAAATTCCTGTAAACTACACAGTCATTCGCGAACATTTGGAACGAATATACAAGACCAATAGTAATGTCATTTATATATAAGACAAACAAAAAGGGACCAAAACTTTGAACTGGGGAATTCCGGAGGTCACCAGTATATGTGCGAAGAACAACCGCTGAGAACGAGAGGCTGCTAATTGTTTTATATGTAGTAAAAAAGACCCAATGATGAAGTTTCAAATAATGAATTATTTACATTTCTTTCAAATCCTGCTTTTCTTATCGAATGATCATTACAACAAGAAAACGCTGTGTTTTAGATTTCAGCTAGACATATTTGATTGTCTTTGTAGAGGGGTTTTCAATATAAATAATAAGGCCTGCCTTTCCTTGTAACATCTTCCAGAGAAGCCGTTTTGATTACAATAATAAAAGTGCTTAGAACTTGGTTTCCCCCATAATAATTGATCTTGGGTTCCAGCTGACACAAATTGAGCTCTAACAAAATGGCTCTTTGTATGAGCAACTGAACCTACTTTCTACGGCAAGGTCTTACTTAAGGCAACCAGCATATGCGGCGCCACCAATGAAAGACCATGCCACACGTGCCATATTAAAATTTTCAACATGTTCACTTTCTATTGATACCAAGAAACATCACCCCGTTATAAACAAGTGATCGTAATAACCCAACAACAAGATGCAGTAACGCAGCCGTATACCAGAATCAACCAGCACAAGCCATCTGCATTGTTTACGGGGTGCGTGTTCAGAAAGCCTACAATACTGCATGTAGTAATTTATTTTGGGGCATCTACGTCTCCTTCCAATTTCTAGGCGCATGCTGGGTACGTTATCGATATTCCTTTCGATCCAGCTGATTCCAGCCGCTCGTGGTCATGCTGGAGCGACTCGGTTGCACGGCTTCGCCTCCGTCTTCCATGCAGGAGCTACGTTGCAACCGTGACTTCGTAAGGCAACCAGTAACAAGGAGCGTAGCTGAAATTGAATCGCTGATACAAGATCCAGACGCACCGACCGAGCAGATCCACTATCACTCGTGCGCCCTCAAAAGCAGGTGTGAGGAAATCAAGGCTCGTGATAAGTGCGTCAAGAAGACCATCGATCTAGACGAGTTAGAAACACACTTCTTCACTATCTTTGAATGCGACAAAAAGGTCACCTTGATCCACTCTCACGTCTTTTTCGCCAGACCCTCCGCAGGTCGTTCCTTTGTTGCTGCTCAGAGTACCGGATTTCCGAGCACCGATTTCGTCGTCATTCGGCGCAGCAAAACCGCTGCGCTCTCTGCTGACAGCAGTTAATCGTGGAAGCGAACAAGGTGTTTAGCGTACACGATGTGTGTGAGCCCCAAGCCTGCGATCTACACGTCTGCACTCGTGGCGAGGATTCAAATCACCCGAAGCAATGAGCGACGCTCGTAAATGATACCCTTGACCGACAACAAGATATGCCTAGCAGCCCACCTACGGATGACTGCGATCAATGTACCCAACATTATCGCCATGCCGGCGGCGACCAAGATGCAATGTTTATCACCCAGTCCGACTATGCCGTCATCCACAAAAGCTTTTTACATGAGGTTGGCGAAGGAAGGAAAACTTTTTACATGAGGTTGGCAGCCGTGAAGGAAGCTGGCCGCAGCAAGTAGCAGCGACAAAAAACAGCAAATTTGTGAAGGCTACTTACAAGACGACGCTGAGTGACGTGTTCCTGTTGTCCTCGGTGCTGGGGATGGCTAGGCAGTGTGGCATCTTCCACTGCTGGTTGGAGTACATCGATATGCTACTGATGTGCAAGCTGAACTGCTGCATGGTGATCGTAAATTTCTGGCTACTGGTGAGCTAGCTGATATGCATCGTGGTGATCGTCACCCCTCTTCTGACATGGGCATTTCGTGAGTTCAATCATTTTAAAGGACTTCACGCCGCATTCTGATAAAAGTTGTGTCCCGTGTCCTAAACTTTGGCATCCTGTACTGCTTGGGCGAACTCGGGTTGCGGAACCAGATGTTTCCGTGTCTTTGAGCTTTACCGGCACTTTTTTCCTTTGACTCCTGCCGAGCAACGGCTGGTCTCCCCTTAACGTCGTAGTGCTGCTCCCAACCATGGGATTTCCTACACGACATGAGCGCCTTTTCGGCAATCGCCTACCCCCTACTATTTGCTTTTTTTCTGCTGGAACATCGCAACGTAGCGGCGGGGTGAGTGTGTTGATGATTATGATGAAGAGGGGCCTCGCCCGGGCACGGGAGCACGGGCATAGCTCGCTCCTCGCGCTCCTTGTAGTAACTTGTGTTCTTCCCCAGGAATCGGGCGATCGGCTACTTGGCTCTTGTTTTGTCGCTCTTCTCGACACACAGTTCCGGCAAAGTTAAACGTGCCGTAAAACTTGGGCCAGCGATTGAAAGCGGTTCTGGTGTGGCGAAGCGCGTTTTATGCCTCGGTAGAAGCCAAGCTGTTGTCTCAGAAGACACAGAGGATATGCATAAGACAACCCTGCTCCTAAAAAGTATATTTGATTATCATAGAAAAACTCTAGAAACCACTCTATTTAGGTCTTTAAAAAGCGAATTGTATTGCTACGTTTTTTATGCTCACTTGCCTGGAAATTGGCGAAAGCAAATAGCCTTCTGCCACCCCTGTGTTGTAAATTTCCTGTTTGCTTTTCTGGCCAAATTTAACTCTCTTCCCCTTAGATTTGGCTACCAGCATAAAAAACACAGCAAAGGCTGGCTCAAACTAGCTCATTTTTGTCGTGATCGACTCCACAGGCTTTCTTCTCAGCCTTTTGTTAAGTTTGATCTTTGAACCCTGTCATAAGGGGTAGCCGCCACTGCTGCTTGGCGAATGACGACGAGCAGTTTTTCAGAGCTATAGAAGTTTACTTGGAAAGTTTATTTTTAATAAAAATGGCAAACGTGTCTCAAGCATTGAAGTCATGTGTGATATTGGCTTTTTCTGTGTCAACAATGTGGCGAAGTATGAACATTGGCAGCGCATTAGGTCACTTATATACACTTAGCCTCTATACACATCTGGTTCAAGAATACCTTCACCTTTTGGCCGAGCGGACAAGTCAACCAACAAAGTGGCAGCGATACAGACATATAGAAAAAAACGTGTGTGCCTATTGCTCTCAAAAATATCTCTTTTCAAGCTTCACCAATAAGAAGGCGAGACAGGTTTGAATAAGTATGCTCAAACAAGCCATCCGCTTCGAGAACAGAAGTAGAATACACCTACAATACTTATCCCTTCTAAACTACTCTATTATAGCTACGCTAAAAAAAGGTTCCCTGATGCGTTCAAGGATTAGTTCTTTTGGAACTGCAATTCAGCCAATAATATAGAAGGAACCAAGACACCATCCCAAGCAAAAAAATGTTTGTTGGGGCCTTTTGCGCGTGTGACTACCGGTAATACTCTCCAAGACATACACAACCATTCGACAACATGTGTTTTGACTCACAAGCACTTATTTTCGGGAAAGAAATCACTAATATTTCTAACTCTAACGTATCTCTAACTCTAACGAAGCCTCTAACGTATCTTAATTTTTCTTGATTATTGTATGTTTGTACCCACTGCTTACAGTCTATGTAGTTTTTTAGGGAGGCAATAGTTTTGAATCAAGAATTTCAGCAATGTGTGACATTCAAAGAGATGACTCTAAATACTTGAGCAAAAATTAGCATATATATTTTTAACAAAAAACTGGTAATGCGGATTTATGGTATTTACTTTCTTTTTGTAAGACGTACATATTTGAATCAGGAGATGTCAGCAAGAGAGCTGCCCCTAAAAACATATTTAGTTTCGGCCGTCAACGACGTCTCAAAAAAGATGTCTGGACACTTTACGTAGTTCATTAGCACACACTGCATATTTTCTAAATTAGCACAATACGCCTAAACGAAGTTGCTGCTACATTGTTAATGCAACTTGAATAATTTTTGCATAGAAAATACATATCTACGTACACAATATTCATTAGACATACGCCCATTTTTAGACATTTGAAAATTACTTTGTTTCTGTATGTTTTTGTTCTGGAGAAATGCAACCCTGAAACAAATCGCACCTCCCTCTTTTTTCATTTGTAGGTGAATAAACATAGGGCACTCGATCTTCCCGATGTGTGAGCGCCATCAAGGTAAATAGAAAAAATACGCAGTTGGCCGTAATTGTCTAATCCGTAATTTTATAATTATTGTAATACACAAAAATGATCGTTGTACGCTACTTTTGGGCAAGTCGTTATTATAGCCACAATCGGTAACGCAATAAAGTGTAATACCAACTCTTACATGTCATTTGCGAGGGTCTTCATATAGTTGTCCTATAAAACAACAGACTTGAGGTCACTGACCATTTCGGAACACCAAGCTTTGTCTTAAGCCCGGACATAATTTTTGGGGATCACCCAAGCCACAAACCTCAATGGGAGCTTTTGAGAGTACCAGTGTAACCACTTTGACCTGTTTTTTATGCTCTTCACGGAAAACTTAGATAGGCAGCTTTTCAGTGCAATGAGATTAAAAAATGGGCGGGTGTTGTAATGATAACTTCCCTCCTAAAGAAAAGCCACCTTTATGACATCCATGTATTGCCTGGGAAGGTGTGTAGAAGTTCATATTGTGTTGTATAGGTTTACACGTTGTCCAATCGTGTCTCCGTGTCCGTGTAATATTAAAAGGACTGTAATACGGTTTTGCGCCTTCAGCTGAAGTCTCGCAAGTGTTTATTGATGCCCTTCTTTAAGAAAGCCAAATGCGGGTGTTCAAGTAGTCTCTGCCACAGTTTATCCTGAAGGAACGCCCTTCGAACGTAAAGGATTCGCAAGCCCGAACCCGCCCGACGAAGTAACGCCAATACACATGAGAACAAGTCACCGGTTTATTCCGTGAGAACGAAGGAAGAAAAAAACAAAGAAAGCAACTTTGGAGGCACTGTTACGGTAGTACAGCCAGCGTGCGCGCAAAGACAACATTGCGGCAGTTGAAGCACTGCTTGTTGAGACAGGTAAGGCCTGGTGCTGCACATTCACGACGATGACTTCAGTCACTTGTGCCGACGACGGGTAAAGAGCGTCCGCGCGGACGCTGGGTTCTCCTCGCTGTCCGGGCGTCATTGCTGTGGCTGGCCGCCCATCGGTCCCATCCGCAGCCCGCGGAAGCCGCCGCTCTCGCGTGTGCCCCGGTACGCACTCCCCTCCGGCGCTCCTGTGGCACCGCTTTTACGCCACTCGGTGGGTTGTGCGCATGTTCATGGTTGTATGCGCACTACACGTATTTGTCCCGTCTCACTGTTCATCACACACGCGCACACGCGCTCATGACGCACTAACATCACTATCGCTTTTCGACGTGCCCACTTCACAGTAATCACCCTGCGCGGGCGCTCGTAGGCACTGCGTCCCTACACTCTCCCTCCCCCAAGACTAGCAAACTCCCGAGTTGTCCGAGAAGCGCTGGGGCTGCCGTAGAGGAACACTTCTCCAGTGGGTTTCAGATGAATGCGGGTTTAGGAGGGTCTCCTCGCGCGAGCCTTGTTGCTGTATCGTTCAGCGGGTAGGGCATCCTAGAAGAATAGCAACAAGATTATATTTCTTCTTCCGAGTGCCATTCGTAACATCTTTTAAGGTCGTCAATTTGTGCGGGACCAGTATCCCGTCCTCCGTTTAGGTTGCAAAGGCGATAAGTCAGCCGAGATTGGTTCTTTGTTACCTCATAAGGACCTACCCATCGGTCAGCCAGGGAAGCAGCAAACCCTTTTGCTGCATCGCTCAACGGATGTGCGCGGCGCAGTACCAGGTCCCCGACAGAAAACTCAACCAGGCGCCATCCCTTGTCGTACTGCCGGCTCTGTTCGAGTCATGCCAAATCCAGGTGTTGCCTGGCCTAATGGATGGTATCGTTCAGGCGGCTGCAAAGATCCTGCGCATACTTTACATAAGTGGGAGGGCGCACCTCGACCTGGTCACTGAATGAATATTCAACAGGAAAACACAGGTCGCGGCCAAACATGCACTTCGACCTGGTCACTGAATGAATATTCAACAGGAAAACACAGATCGCGGCCAAACAGCAAGGCTGCCGGTGTAAAGCCGTTCGAGCGATTGACCGAGCCGGTTCATCCTAGTTGCAAACGCCATTTCCGAGAGGTGAGCATTCCAGTCTTTGTGGTGTTCAGTGAAGGCCACCAGCATAATTTTCGAGTTCCTGTTGACACGGTCAATAATGTTAGCTTGTGGATGATACAGAGTAGTCTTCTTACGTACTACATCCAGAACCGAACAAGTGTCCACGAAGTTCTTGCCGGTGAAGTGCGTCGCATTGTCTATGATGAGTTCTTCGGGAAATCCAAAGAGTGTGAAGTTATCCAAAAACTTGTCCCAGATCAACTTTAAATCAAGTTTACGTAACGCGTAAAGCTCGACCCACTTGGAGAAATAATCTGTGACCACAAGGAGGTAGCCATTGCCCTTTTCTGATCTTGGGTATAGACCCGCCACGTCTGAAGCCGCGATCTGCGAAGGGAAGCTTCTCTAGACTGACTTCATTAGGCCAGGTGGTTTACCTCCTCTTGGCTTTACAGACTGGCAAACTGGGCATGTCTGGGCATACTTCATTACCTCCTTTCTCATACAAGGTCATGTGACAACGGGGACTAGCTTTTCGTATGTTTTCTGTCCGTCACTATGACCTGCGAGGGCGGTGTCGTGGTAATATTCTAGAAAAGACCGCCTTAGGTGCTTTCGTACGAATACCCGAAATAGATACTCACCAGTGTCCGTATCTGCACTTGGGATGTACCGCAGTAGCAAGCCATCCTGGCTTTGGACGTAGCAGTCGTAGTCCGGGGCCCATGCCGCTGTAGCATCGTCGTTCTGCGCGGCCGTACTGCACTCCCGAATGCGCTTGCACTGTTCGTCGGCCTTCTGCGCTTCAAGCATCTTCTGGCTACTTACCAGGGTTCCCCAGGTTTCTGCAGGCGTTGTAACTGCGAAGATCTGGGGCTCTGGTTGCTGTTGTGCTGGTAGGGGTGCGCGAGACAAGGCGTACGCGGATTTTTTGCTGGTTTCCTTCTTGAATTCCACATTGTAGTGATACTTCTGCAGGTTTAGCGCCCAGCGTGCGAGCCGACCCGCAGGGTTCTGAAGCCGTGATAACCATGACAGTGCTTGGTGGGCAGTCTGTATCGTGAAATCTGCGTCATCCAAGTACATAATACACATTTTGAGCGCGAACACTATGGCAAGACACTCTTTTTCTTTCACTGAATAGTTCTGTTCAGCCGCCGAGAGAGTGCGACTGGCGAATGCCGGAGGGTACAGTTCGCCGGTATGCTCATGTAGCCTAACAGCCCCTATGCCGTACTCACTTTCATCGGTTTGGAAAGCAAAGGGGTGGTTGAGATTTGGCAACCACAGGCTTGTGGGGTCGGTGATGACTATTGATAGTGCCTAAAACGTCTGCTCCTCCGAAGCCGTCCATGACCACCTGGCGCCCTTCCTTAGCAGCTGACGGAGAAGCAGTACCACGTTCGCACGGTTCGGAATAAAGTACCTGTAGAAGCCGACCATACCCAGAAAGCGCTGCAGACTTTTGACGTTCTCTGGTTTCGGGAACTGCAAGATCGCCTTGAGCGTCTCCTCGTTCGGCCGGACTGAACCTTGGTTCATAACGAAGCCCAGGAGCTTAATCCTGCTGGCAGCCAGTTGTACCTTGGGGGGGTTTACTGTGAGGCCTGCATTATGCTTGCGCTCCAACACAGTCTGCAAATGAACAACATGCTCCTCAAGGTTGTCTGAGAATACAACGACATCATCTTTGTACGCCATCGCGTAGTTGAAATTCGCGTCCCCCTGCAAGATGTCCATCACGCGCTGGAAAGTCGCTGGGGAATTTGACAAACCAAAAGGCAGCCTCACGAATTCAAACAACCTTCTGGTAGAACTGAACGCTGTTTTCTCGATTTTCTTTTTCGCTACAGGGATCGGTAGGAAACATCTACAACAGTCAAATGTGGGAAAAACCTTTGCTGAACCTAGCGCGTACATAACCGCATCGATGGATGAAAAGTGGTCCGAATCTTTTGTGGCTTGCGCGTTTAGGCGTCTGTAGTCTACGCAATTGCGGACACTACCATCTTTCTTATCCGCCACCACAATCGAAACTGCCCAAGGGCTTTTTCATGGCCTCACCACTCCTGTATTTACAATCTCCTGCAGAGCTCCGTCAAACTGTGGTGCTTGTGGACGCTCAAGGGCCTCGGGTTGAATCGTAGTGGACGCGCATCTCCCGCCTCGATGTGGTGCTCCAAAATGTTCACAGTACCCGGAGCTTCCATGAACATCGCTGCGAAGGGTTGTAGTACTGCTGCGAGCCGTGATTGTTCGTTTGGTGGTCCTGCGAACGACATCAAGACTGCAAACCATTTTCAAACTTTCCAGCGGTGGTTTCTGCTGTCCGAAACCCTGACAGAGATTCTGATGGTCTTGTTGCAAAGCTGTTCAGTGGCGTTCCTGGGCCGTAGTGGTAGTTTCCAACCTTTACGTCAAGCACTAGCCCTGTCCTGGCCATAACATCGCACCCCAGAATAGCTGGACAGGAGAGACCGGGAAGGTACAAGAAACGTTGCCTGTGTTTGCGACCAAATACGATTACCGTCAGCCTCGCTGCCGATGTTATCGGCACGACCTGGTCCGAAGCTGTTTTGATACTGGTGCATACGTGCCGGAATTTGATCTTCCTCGGGGAGCACCATTCTCCGACAGCGTATCCAAACACACAAACCGTTGCTTCAGTGCCCAATAGGCAGGTATAATCAGGCAGGCTACCTTGGCTGTAATGAAAGGTGCATTGTCCACGCTTGCAGCCTGTCCGCCAAAGGCCAAGGGCCAACAGCTCACCATGCGCTGATTGTTGCTCGCGGCAGGCCTTTCGTGTGCCTTTTGCACCAAGTTCCCTCCTTCCATGTCAACCATGTAGGGTGCGGCATGCTCGAAGACATTTATTCTGGAATTTTGGCTCTGCTCCTGCAACCACTGAGTTGGCACTGCAACCATCTCCCACGGTAGCGCCGCACCGCTGGGGTGAGTTGGTGCTGCAACCACCTTTGCCATGAATGATTGCGTCTCGCTTGTGGTATTTCTCCTGCGATTGCCGGTTGTCCGGCCCCGCGCCTTTGAACAGCGCCGCCTTCCTTCCACGTTGCGTTGTTCGCTTCGCTCGGGGCCTCCGCTGGTCCAGCCCTGGTGGTGTGCGGTAGATGTGTGCACACGAAGCCCTAATCATGCCTCTTTAGGCGGCGGCGGTTAGTAGGATTCCGGGCCATGAGCGAAGCTTGTATGGCTGTGGCGTCCTTGGCGAGGTCTTCAAAGTCTGAGAACTACCGGGACCGCAAGAACGGCTGGAACCTTCGGTGGCACTGTCGGATGACCCGGAAAACCTTTTCCGCCTCGGGTGCCGCCGGTTCAGCTCGCTCATACAAGTGCTGCATAGAACGCACATTTCCCCGAAGGCTTTCACCCTCTCCCTGTGTCCGCGCGCGAAGTTCGTCTTTGATTCAGTACGCATACCCAGTTGGAGAAAACTCCATCTTAAAGCGTTCCTTGAAGTCTCTGATGTCCTCCAATGGCTTCTGGGGCCGTGTCCAAACGCCGGCTGCCGCCCACAAAGCAGCTGGCAAGATCCTGCTAACCAGCACGCTATCTGAAATTGCCATGGCTTGTTGGTAGTTCGACAATTCATAAAGAAAGTCGAAAACAGACTTGTTGTCGGTGGAACCTGTATACGTTGGCGCGGCAAAGTTTAACTGCAACGACGCGCTGCAGTGACAGTTGCATTGATGAGCATGGGGTGGCCGATCATCCACTAACGCCTCAGTGTTAGGCTTGCTAGTCTAAAGCGCCAACAGTTGCTTTTCAAACTCGGCCTACGGTACTATCATTTGGGCTATCAAGTCAAGAATTGGCTTTGTGTTGTCAGATAGCGGATCAGTCTGCGCAATACTATCCAAGAAACGTACGGATGCATTTTTGCTTAATGCGGGAACAGAATTCTCGGCTGTCCACATAGTTGTCGCTGCAAAATACTGGCAACACTGCCTGGAATACAGCCGTTCTGACCAGCGCAGAAAGAAAAAAAATGCTCTTAAGTGGGCACGCACGGTAAATCAGCGGTTACACTTCAATAAGCGCACATTCTGTGGCGAGCCACTTACAGGATTTGTTGCGCAGCTTTCGGCTTTTCCTTTCCACGCCAGCGTCGTCGTTGAGCGGTGGCTTGCGGTGGATGGTTGGAAGCGTTCTTTGCTCTCTGAGTGATGCTCGCAAAGTAGGCACGGACGTCTTTTGTGGCGCCGAATCCGCCAGTGACATCTGCGTAATAAAGGTTAGCGACCGAGCAAACCATACACAGCTATGAAGCGTCCTGCAAGCATTACCACGTGCGGGCGGCAGTGTAGCTCGCCGGGCGAGTCAAGGTTCCAAGAAAATAAGAAAAAAGGGAACAAAGAAAGAAACCACGTTGGGCGCCAGTGAAGGAACGCCGTTCGAACGTAAAGGGATCGCGAGCCCAAAACCGCCCGACGAAGTAACGCCAATCCACATGAGAACAAGTCACCGGTTTATTCTGGGATAAAAAAGGAAGGAAAAAACAAACAAAGGAACTTTGGAGGACTGTTACGGAAGTACAGACAGCGTGCGCGTAAAGACAAGATAGCGGCAGTTGAAGCATTGCTTGTCTAGAAATGTACGGCCCGGTTCTGTGAACTTACAACGATGCCTTCAGTCAATTGTGCAGACGACGGGTAAAGAGCGTCTGCCGCGGCGCTGGTTGCTCCTCGCTGTCCGGGCGTCATTGCTTTGGCTGGCCGCCCGTCGGTCCCGTCCGCAGCCCCCGGAAGCAGCCGCTCTCGCGTGTTCCCCGGTGCGCACTCCCCCCCGGCGCTCCTGTGAGTGCCGCTTTTACGCCACTGCGTTGGTTGTGCGCATGATCCGGGTTGTATGCGCACTACACGTATTTGTCCCGTCTCACTGTTCATCACACACGCGTGCACGGACTTATGACGCCCTGACGTCACTATCGCTGTTCGACGCACGCTCATCACACTAATCACCCTGCGCCTGTGCTCCCAGGGGCTGCGTCCCTACACTCCATACAGGGGCTTATTATCAAAGAATATTCTTTGCTCTATGAATGAGTTCACGTACTGCGAAGATCTCGACACGTGTATTAGGTGTTATGCTATAGCTTTAGCGTATTTCTCGACGCTGTTTTTTTTTGTGCTGCAACAAGGACTGGCTATGTGTAAGGCGTTATTTATTTCTATCAGTCAGCACTTACACAAAATTTACCAATTTGAAGATGGATAACTAATGTTTCACCGCAATCGGGGCATCCCGAATGCTAGGAAGGCTCTTGTGCTGCTTTTTTGTAATTTTGCGCATTGCATTCTTTTTGTGTTGGTGGGCAATAAAATAATAAACAATGTTTACCGCTTCTGGCTCGAGAAAAAATCATAATAGTAATCCACACTTCGGCTGCCAATCGGTGCCGTTAACGCTTAAAGTTTTGTGAGTCCCAAATTTTTTTCACTATATAAAGATCGTGTTAATGGTTGCATCCTAACGAAACAAAACGCTCATATTAAATACAAAAAGTTTCAACTTCAAATGCAATAGAAAGTGAAATGTGGTCGTCTTTTCTAGCCTCCTGAAAATAATGCAGATGTAAAAAAAACGCCAAAAAACCACAAATACACCACAGCGTCTAGTATAAAAACATTTATTTGTCCACAATTTTTTTGTAATCTGCTGCGGATTGTCACTAGAAAATTCTTAGTTTTGTACAGTTACACATATTTACAACAAAGAAAAATGATTTCCCAGTATTACAGTCTTTGCTCGAATTTGTAAAAATAAGAAAAGACTGCGTTTATAAAATAAATATACAATGTTTGTAGCATGACGAGTGAGATTCCGCCGTTCCAGGTTATTGGCTATGGCCAATTTTATCCACAGCGCTTTCAGTGTGACTGTTATATTGGTTAAATTATGTGGTTTGGATGTGATGATTTTTGCTTAAAAATTTTCACCGCGATTTTCTGGAGCTTGTTTTGGGTAATGGAAGAAAAACAATTATTGCAATTAGGACGACTACAAAATAATTACTGCAATACCTAAAATATTGGCAATGTAAAAAACAAAAGCTGATAATTTTTGCCACAATTAGGGAGGCATTCATAGTAGTACTTGATTCTTTCTTAAAACTACAAAACTTAGTTGAATAAAAGTTTTTTAAAACCTAAAAATAACTTACCCGAATGTACAATTCTTGCCGGTATTTGCAAGCACGAGACAAAGCTGGACACTTCATTGGGCAAAGCAGCGTGAAACTGTACTTGCGGAAATTTGGACTTATTTGTCCAGCCACCTAAAAATGATGCAGCAGATGTAAAAATACCGTCAAGAAACCAAAAAAGTAAATCAAAGCGCTTAGTATGAAAAGATCTACTTGTCCAAGCTTTCACTTGCACGCATTAGTGTACATGAAGTTGTTCAGAGTCCGAAACCTACTATTTAGCCAACAACCTATGTATACACAACGAGCATTTTTTTGTTCGTTGGGTATACAGTCTGTCATTTTAGGAGCGTATTTTGTGTAATATTCTTCTTAGTTTGTTTGTGGTTCAGCATAGTGGACTAATTGAAATTTGTAAAAACGTTTTAGGCTCTGGATAGTATTAAAAATTGGAAATTATATATCGCATGCTGCAGAGAACGACGCGGTTATTTTTCCTTAGTTTAATGCCGATGGCAAACATTTATTTCGTCGCTTTGGGAAAACGTTTTTATAGGTATTCTGAAAGCAAAAGGTCCAGAAAGCTGGCAGATATTTCAATCGCTATAAATTTTAAAACCTAATCCTACGCTCATAAAAAGTGTACAAATAGTATTACTTATTGCTGACAAAAAGGCCTTATGTTTTTTTAATTCTACTCGCTTGAGTAGTCATAACCTACAAGCAGAACAAAGAAAAACTAGGTTGAGTGCGTAAAACCCCTAAAAAAGTCAAAAAGCGATAAATTAGGCGTTTACTGTTTTTTTTTCTTTATACAATCTATTATATTTGAGCTCACCCAATGCGTTTTTATTTAGTGAAGTGCAATGACTATCTATTCTTAACGCCGCTATTGTTTTTCTGTACGAAAGATGTGTTTATTTTTAATCAAACTCTTTGAAATATGTGGAGAGGCAGCCCACACAATGGTAAACTTAAACGCAAACTCGCTGAATTGGAAGAACAAATACAAGAACATGCCACATACCTTGCACAAGCTCAAATGGATGAAATTTGCAACCAGATGCCGGGAAACATGAGTAAGAAGCGCACGTGTCATTTACTGAAGCATCTAATAAATCTCAATCACCCCAAAGCGGTGTAGAATCACAGGCTTACACAATTTTAAATTATCAAGGCACTGATGCAACACCCCTCAACCATATTATAGACACATACCTTCCAAAAGGCACCCATGATACACTTCCAACCTACGCCGGCCCAAACAACCCTGAACTAGATAAAGAGATTTCCGAGGCAGAGGTTAATGGAGCTATCCTTAACTTAGACCGAACTCTGCATCAGGTATAGGCCCGATTACCAACAGGATGCTAAGGAATCTAGATGATAACTCTATTACAGCCACAACGAACTTCTTTATTCACCATTGGACTCAAGCCACTTTACCTCAATCCTGGAAACACGCAAAAATTACGTTTATCCGCAAACCAGGAAAACCACTCACGCCTAAACATCTCCGACCAATTTCTCTCACCTCCTGACTCGGAAAGCTCATAGAGCACAATACACACAACAGACTCGTCAAGCATTTACAGCACAAAAAACTCCTTCCTCAATGACTCGTTTCCAACCTAAACTACCCATACAGGACATTCTTCTTCAAATGTCCCACGACATAATCAAGCCACAGCATAAACATGACATCGCCGCTATATTCAATTAGATTTAACTAAACGTTTTGATAATGTTTCACACACAGCGATACTCAAAAACTTGCACTCCATAGGCCCAGGATCACGACATACAGTTATTTCCGAAGTTTTCTCACGAACAGGACAGCTATTATACAAATCGTTGATATCAAATCGCCGATATCACTTCCACCACCCTGACTCTCCCTTTATAAGGCACCCCACAAGGCGCCGTCCTTTTCCTATTATTATTTAATCTCGCCATCTTTACCGTCCCCCGAGAACTCCAACAAATCGCTAATCTTAATTTTGTCTTGTACGCCGACGACATTACACTTTGAATCAACACAGGCAGCGACGCTGAAATAAAGAGCCCTCTACAAAGAGGAGTAGAAATAGTGATAGAGGAGGCTGGTAGAGCGGGTCTCACCTGTTCGCCAACGAAATCGCAGCTGCTCATACTCCCACCAAAAACGCAAAACTCATCCCGCCCGAATATCCGCATAAACATGCGAGGCGACCCTATCACGAAGGTTGAAATAATCAAAATCTTGGGCTTAACCATCCAACATAACAGATCAAATACTCACTTCATACGCCAGCTCGAACAACACGCTACGCAAACGATAAGTTTATTTCGACGAGTTACCAATAGGCACAGAGGCCTCAAGGAAGCTGAATGCCTCTGTCTCCTTCTAGCCTTTGTCCTTAGCAGGCTGACCTACTCCCTTCCCTATGTAAACCCCTCTAAAACAGAGCTAATAGAGTGAACATCATACACAGAAAAGCTTATAAATCAGCTCTGTAACTGCCCCTCAGCACTTCCACTGCCAAATTCGAAGCTCTAGGTGTGCAACACACCGCGGAAGAGCTCATTGAGGCTGACCTTGTCAATCAAATCACCAGACTCTCAAAAACTACCACTGGCGCTCATATTGTCCAAAGTTACTAATATCCCCTTTAGACCCCCCAGAAGACAAAACCACACTCCCTTACGACATCCAGTCTAACCTAATTATCAGGCCTATACCCAAAACATGCACCCACAATTCAACAGCAAAAGGCGTTCGCAACGCGCAGAAGCATTACATAAAAAACACCGCGGCAAACATGACGTTTATTACGTCCACGCAGCCGAATATCGGTGGAATGGTGCCTTCTCAATCGTCTCCCATTGCCCTTCCAATCAGGTACAGCGGAACTTCCTGGCCATCCGCACCACCAACCCAGCCACGGCGGAAGAGTCGGCGGTAGCATTAGCGCTAACGAAAAGCCAACCCCTTTCACAATCATCACCGATTCTAAAACGGCAGTTCAAAATTTCGCATCCCGCTTTATTTTGCCCCAGGTACTCAAAATTCTCCAACAAGCACCCCCAGCGTCCCCCATAGAAATCATCTGGGCTCTTGCGCATGCTGGCCTGGGGGGAATGAAGTTGCCCAAAGTATAGCTCGAGAACTCACCATCCGAGCCGGGCCCAGCTCGTTCGCCTACCACGGCGCCAGATCCGCTAGAGACCGGATGATCACCTACCATGAAATTACCTACCACTACCACCTCTTTCGCCGCGTATACCTCCCGTCACACACACAAATCACCATCCAGCAAGAACATACATGGCATCTTTTACAGACAAACACATTTCCAATTACGCTTAATTACGCCTAATTCAGCCAGCGCTATACCTTTCACCTGACTGTACTGCTTGCCAGTCCCTCGGCACGCTTCAGCACCTTATGTGGGGATGGCCGAGAGATCCCTATCCAAAATAACCTCATGTGAGCAGTGGGAGGAGGCGTTGCGCTGCCCAGCCCAGAAGGATCAAGCTTCACTGGTCGCCCGGGCAGCCGTGGTCGCCGCCAAAACGGCGGCTACCATCGTCAACTAACTCTGCTCCCAAATAAATGTGTTTCTTATTCTTCTTTACTTACCCACAGTTACCCTGCTAACCTCTTTGACCTTTTTTAAGCGGCCCAAGGAATCTTAACCTATGATATACAACTTCATGCAATCTTACCTTACCTCTTTATTTATCAAAAATATGCAATAGGAAAATATTGAAATTTGCATATACACGACTAACCCTTCGTTCCTCTTTTTATGCGTAGCAATTAGGCAAAGTAGTAAAGCACCATACTTTTGCTCTGTAAACATTGCTTGCATTTCAGCGCGTACTCCATTGTGGTTGGTTTATTCTCTTCACAGCTGTGGTCATTGTTGTGCCTTTTGTATCAATTAGGACGCAAACTGTTAGCCCTAAATGAATATAATTACACTTCCTCTTGAAAACGTTATAGGGTACCATAACAAATCGTGTGTGGGATTTCTATTCACGTGTAATATCAACGTTTTCTTATGGTACATATAACGGGCATGATTGGGGGAGCTAATAGGTTTTATTAGAATTTTTATATGCACCAGGTAGTGAGGCATAGTCAAGTTAAAGAACACAAAATAAATAACATGTATTCGTCCAAAACGGTCGGTAACCGTCCAAACACGTATATTGTTGACAACTAGGGCGATAAATATAAAGGGATACTTGTACAGAAACCAAAAAGTGCCGGGCTACTTCAAAGGTAATATGAAATACTATAACCGCTATTATTGGCAGAGCCAGATCACCTTAAACGGCAAACACAAATTCAAACCCCAATGTTTACACAGAAATAAATTCAAAGGGAAAGTATTCTTCGAAAATTTTATGGCATCGCTAAAAATAATAACAATCGCAAGAACTATTCGAGATTGGTTTGAGCGAACAACGCTTTGTGGGGAGAAAATGCAGTTATGTAAATTTAATAGCCAATATATCCCAGTGTTCTGAGGACACATTTTTGGTAGCACAGACGTACACTATACAACCATATCGACAATGTGCACTAGGAGTATATTTCTTAAAATGCTTGCTCTAGAAGAAAGCACCAGCAAATAGAAGAATATATTTAGACAAATTCCCTAAAAAGGTTTCTGATTTGGCATGCATGAAATATTTTGTGCACTAACAATAGGTTCATCAGTAGAAGTTTCTTTTCGTTAGGTTGTGCTCTACGTAGTAAAGTAATTGAAAATATAAGCTTTAGTAGGATTACTACTCGAGAAGCAATTATATTTATTTGAATAAGACCTGTGGTAAATGCAAGATTTACATTTTCTGATCGAATGATAGAAAATTCTCATTAGACAGAAACGATCGTGGTATGGTATCAACCCGTGACCGTTCCTATTCATGTCACATGGTATTAGCAAGAACAGCCTTCCAGCAAACGACTGGTGATGAGTAGGCCTATGGACGCTGTTGGCCAGACCATCTTCTCTTGCTTGCCGTGCCAGCTCGCCTTCCGTAGAACAATCATTTATATTATTTTAAGAACGACTCTCCATCCATCTTGATAATATCTACAAGGATCAAACACTGCCGGCGCCCGACAGAGACTATTTACTTTGCGTCCCACAGGCACAAATTACTTGAACAAGGTCCAACTAAAGCTTTCGTCATTCTGCCTAGACTAACAAAGATATCCAAGAACGTTCATTCGGCGATCACAGACGTGATGCCATCGTTTCGCAATAATTCTCTTAAGCCGATTAGGGGATATATTTCCTGTACCGGCGCTGGCGTTCGGAGGCTGGTATCCCGCCCATGACACGAAACGGCAATGAAATATTAGGTGATGCACCGAATTGTTTTAACAACGTTGTGCAGGATGCCCACGATAGATATCTACAACATTCATTTACCCGCAGCGCCTCGTTGAACCAATAAAAAAGGAGGCGTAGCGTACTTTTCGGCAGCTACACAAATGTGTCGTCGACACTTGGCAGGTAATATGCCCCCCTTCTTCTTGGACCAACTCAACGTGTCGGCCTGAATGCATGGTTCCGTGATTTACTGGCTACCGGTTTCGGCTTTTGTTGGGGTTAAAAGCGCGTCAGTTGCTATATTCGCGGGAAATTGCGAATGTCCGGCCTCAACCACATTGGGATTGTTCTATTCTACTAGGTTTCATACACATTACGGGTTACACCCTGTCTGTAACAAGATAGCCACAGGGTCACTTTAACGAAACAGCCACTGAGGCTGTTTCTTAACATTTAGAGCCCAACTTCTCCGGCCTTTTGTGAAAACTTGTCATTGGCCAACCAGCCCCTAAAACGGCGGTTAGGACGCAGTCGTCTGTTAACCGGATGATATACCATGGTCTAACACTGAACCTGAATGAAAAGGCTGAAGGCATGGGACATCCAGGTGACTTTGCGGCGATGAGGTTCAATGTGGCCGAAGTCTTTCAAACATGTGCCTTTGCGCAAGCGTTTCGCAGGGTCCCACCCATGTAAACAGCAACTGGCTAAAGAGGAAATTTCTAGGAGCAGAATGCCTAGTGAAGGCAACGCTGTCCAAACCTAGCTCAACTGCTAGCAATAGAAATTACAAAAATGCTTTGAAGTTAAACAAACGCAATATATTGAATAGCGTAAAAAATTTACTGTTCCATCAATCAGTAATAAACTTCGTTGCTGTGATGCAAGCAAATTTACTTCGGAAGCTTACCCAAATTTTTGTCCCCTCCTAGGTTTCCTGTCCGAAAAATTTTACAAGCTGCGTGTGTAGCACGGCCATCAGCAGGAATTAAGACGGTTTCAGTTTGCGGATGTTTTTGTTTGGCCATCCAAGCAAGAACAAGACAACATCGGGTTCCAGCCGCCACAGTAGATTGAGAGGTACCCACCAAGTGAAGCGTTTCTCACTATTTACTTGCTTCGCCAAGCACACCTCTGCTTTCTTGATGGCTTGAGAAAAAAACAAACCATACTGTTGCTACTGGTGCTGTCCCACCGGTGTGAAAAATGTGCCTCATGACAGTCCTCAAGGTTTCGGTTTTGGTAAATTTTTGGTAAATAGACAATCCTAAACTTTTATTAATAATGCAGATACCCATATTTCATTTATTTTTTGAAATAATAAACTTAAACGTTTGCACTGTTTGCCTTAAAAATAGTCAAATTTGTGCTTAAACAAATCAAAACCAGCGAATATCTCTTTAAACCGAGGCTCTAAGTCCGTCAGCCATTGTGCATATAAAATGTATTTTCTATACCAAAATAAGCATTGGATCTGTCGACTTCTGAGTCCACGCGATCTATGACAAAACGCCCGCCTCAGCTTCCTTTCATGAAATCCAGAAAAAGTCAACCGCGCCTTTTGCCAGCCTCGCTTTGTGTCACTCCTTTGTGGCGGCTGTGTGGCAAGTGATAAAGTACGTGCGAGCAGTTCCTGGCACAGCCTGATTTACGAAATAGGGAAAATGGTCCGAATCTCTGTGTGCTGCTTTCATGACTCCAGCAATTCTCGCTCGATGTTGCCACAATGGTTTCTGCTACCTACGTGCTGGGGCGATCCACTGCAAAGTGGAATGCAGCTCGTCGAAATTATGTCGCGTGCTGAAAATGCGACTGATGAGGCTAACGCCAATTTTCGGGCGGAAATTAGTGCCTACTACAAAAAGCTATACTTGTCGCTGCTATCAATTTCCTTTTGTATTTGAATACCATTTATGGTGGGTGCCCTGGTCTTTTCTTTATTTTTCTGTTTTCAATGAGCTGGTCACACCGTAACAAATTTGATGCAGAAGTTCATTGTAAGCCTGTTTGATAATATTGAAAAATTTCGTATAGCGAATGAATGGTATTATAATTGTTCTTTTTTTAAATGATTTGTCTCTAGCATTAAAGGTCATGGCCAGGTTTAAAAGAACCATGCAAAAAATGAGAATACACAATTTCAGAACTTCTAATAATAAAACGAAAGAAATGTTTCTCGGACACATAATGACAGTTCTTTGCTTGCAATAAACACTGCGTTATGTACTAAATGATGTTTAGAAAAAGTGTAAAAATATCTGGTGGCAACAAATGGACAACTTTAAATAAAAATACGCATCCAACTTCGTTCATCTGCGCCAAGTGTGTACTAATTGTATTTACTCTGCTCTTTGCAGCTTCTGAATATCGAAGGAAAACCGCCGTAGGAAAAAAGCTTTTTAAGAAACAAAATAAGTGCGATACGTTCAAAGAAATTGACATCGTCGGTCCAAGGTTTCCATTGACGCAAAGCTAATTTTATCAAAGAATTGGATTCAACACTTTCCGAACGTTTCTTGTCTAGTAAAAAATATTCAGAAGTGCGGTTGCTCCTGACATTTTCTGTTTTCCCATTTGAGAGATCGCTTTTACTCTTAAGCTAAGTCTGTTTAATTAGGTTCATAGAAAAAAAATTTTCGAAACGAGTGTATGCTATTGCCATTTCAAGGCCATAACAATTGTATTACAAAACAGTGCAGCCAGCCTGTGCAAGAAGCAACGATTATGACCGTAGCGAAGAAAAATGACTGTAAAAAATGAAAAGCACAACCTTTAAACAGCTACACAAGATAACAGAAAACCAGAAACAAGCAAAGAAAAATATTGCGGGTATGGCAGCCTCAGAAAACGGAAACAACTATACAGCCAAACAGAAATATGAAAAGGTCCTAACCCAATATTATAGCAGATCAGCTCAGAGATAGCACTACGGAATTGGAAACTCTTAAAGAAATGCAGGAAGTTCGGATTGCACAGCAAATTGAGCCACAATTAAGACACTACAAAACTTCAGAAGTAGTGTCGAAAGGTGTATGGGCGTGAGGCCCCAAGGGTTGACCCTAAATATAACATTGTTGAAAACTCTGTATTTACTACAGCTGTTTGTTCCATTCTGAGAAGGTCGTTGAAAATAAATAATTGGAATTATCACTTTCCTATTTTTTTTAAATATTGCTGATGGATCACTCATGGAGTAACATCCTTTTCAAGGTCGCTCTTACATGCATGAAGCTTTTCTTGGTACAAGTAAAACATATGCTATTTTAAATACAGTCTTTGTTGAATATGATGTCAATTGTGGCCTCAATAAAGAAAACTAGGCACCAGTTTTATATATAGCACCTCGGCGCGAATCATGATACAGGGATTAAAAATCCCGCCATCTCCACGAAGTGAATGATGATGAGAGGGGCGAATCTAAAATGCTTGTCAGTAAAACCGTAAAACTTTCGCCCACACCTAATATAATCACTCGACATGTTGTTACATGTCTTCTTCATGGCGCGCACCATCTGAATGAGTGAAGGACATAAGGCGCATTCGTAGCCGTGGTCGCATCTCGGTTTGTTGCGCAGTTGGAAGAGCGCCACGTACTTCCCGTCACGGCCAGAGAGTCGTAGGATCAAAGCGGGTGCCGCTGCGTCAAGACCACCACTATTCGCTCTCGACGCTTGAGACGTGGACAAGGCCGTCGACGATGTCTGTGTCTGTGGTGATCATGTAGGGCTTATTTGAGATGATAAGAATCTCCATGAGTAAGTTGGAAAATTCTGTGTGTGACATTTTATCCATTTTGGCCGTCGCCTTCTGTAGAGCATCTTATCTCGCGTACCCCGGTACGTGTCTTGAGCTCGCCGACGACGAACAGCAACCTCTTATTCTTCCTCTCCTCCTTGTTGGATTGCAACAAACGCGTGGAACGTTTTCACCTATTCGTCCAATCTTTGCTTGGCCATTCCCTAGGGGCATCCTGCCATAATCCTCACCAGCGGTATGTACATGGCGCAACGAGGGACGGGACAGAGTCCGAGCAAGAGGAGCTTCGCCCCTAAAATGCTAAAGCTCATTAATAACAAGTGTTCCATGCAAAGTCACAACATAAAAAACTGTTAATAAAAGTGGCCGAATTTAGTTGTTTTCTGAAGCAATAATTTCAGTTGTCAATATTCCTAAACACCGTCTTCAGAATTTCATTCTGACATAGCTTTATTTTAAATGCAAGGGACAAGCCAACTGGTGTTGAAGTCAAAACTATTCATGATGCACAAACATTTCTCACTTTGTAATATAGCTCGATGGAAACCATATTCGGAGCAGAGATGGCAGCCGCCCGGTTGTGCAGTGACTCACCTGCTGTTCACCCTTTGCGCAGTTCCCACCGGCGGAATCTTCCGGACTAAATCATTGAAGTGGATGACCGGAGCAAGTGCCTATTCTGCCTCATACCACATCACTTCAAACGCGCAACAACGACCACCACGGATGTGCCACTGCAACGCCTGCCCTGTTCTGTTCGTGACGCGACATGACGGCAGGCGGCGTAGCATCTATATAGCTTCGGGCAAACCTGAGGGGACCATCACTTCGGAGCAGACCAGGAAGCCGTACTGTGCGCAGTGACTCACCTGCTGTTAAGAATTTCCTCAGTTCCCACCGGCGGAATATTCAAGATTAGAGCATGGAAGCGGATGACCGGACCAAGTACCTATCCTGCCTGTTACCACAGCGCTTCACACTCACAACTACGACCACCACGGATTTGCCACTGCAAAGCCTGCCCTGCTCTGTTCGTGACACGACATGACGGGAGGAAGCGTGGTATCTACATAGCCTCGGGCAAACCTGGGGGGACCATCACTTCGGAGCAGACCAGGCAGCCGCAGGGTGCGCAGTGACTCACCTGCTGTTCATCCTTTGTGAAGGTACGTTCGGGTTTTAGCCACAATTTTCAAGCTTCTGGTCTGCTCCAAGTGGAGTGGGTGTTTTTCTGCGAGTGTTTTTCTAGTTTATGTTGTTAGTGTAAATTTTCCTAGCAAATTGGCTGACAAGACACTTTCCACTATAAAAGAGTTGGCAAAACCAGTTGCCGACTTTGAGGCTCTCTTCAATGGCAAGGAGAAGAGGCTGAAAGATGCCTTGACAAAGTAATTGACAAAGAACTAGAAAGTGTGAAAGGTTCGCTGAAGCTTACTAACGAGAAGTTCGAAGAGTTCAAGATAGAGATAGCGACGCTTAAAAAACACCTTTCTTCGGAAAAAGGGGACAACTGCCACCTTAAGCAGGAAAACAACCGCCTTGTAAAAGAATTGAAAGAAGTAAGGAGTTAGGTGATTGACCTCCAGCAGTACCGTCGGAAGACAAGTTTGTAGGTTAAGGGCGTCGCTTCGACACAAGATGAGAATCTGTTTGAAACAATGCAGACCATTTGCTGTTCGCTGAAACAGGATTTCGCGGAAACAGACATCGAAGGTATACACCGTGTTTCAACAAAACATACAGCTAAATCAAATATCATTGTGAACTTTGGCTCCCTGAAGTACCGAAACCGCGTCCTACTAGCAGCCAAGAAATTCCAGCTTAATACATCGGCGCTGCGTTTTGAGGAAAATGACCCTATCTTCATCAATTAACATCTTTGTCCTGCGAATAAACTACTGCTAGGAAAGGCTCTTGCAGCAACGCGAGAAAAAAACTGAAAACACACTTGGGTGTCTGACCGCAAAATTCTAATGCGGAAAGCAGAAAAAACAAAAGTACTCCATGTGACATGCGCAGTACACCTGAACAGAGGTATTTATTCAGATGGTTTTACCATTTCCGAAATACAGCAAGCTAGGCTTGCCCTTGGTAAATTATCTATTCTACATTGCAACGTATAAAGTATCAGTAAAAATTCTGATAAATTTCTCGTTTACCTGTCACTGTTTTCTTTTCGTTATGACGTCATAATTCTTTTTTCGTTATGCTGTCACAGAAACATGGTTGAAGGGTTGAAGGCAGGTGAATCCGGTTTTATACCAGGCTAAAAAATGCTATCAATGCCTAGGTGAAGCAATACACGCGGAGGTGGCGTAGCCTTTTTTATAAAAACTGGACTTGCCTTTTGCGCTTCTGAAGTTAAGAAACACCACATGGACGCAACTGAAGCTCTTTTTCTAAAGTTGGAGTGTGGCTTCATAATTGGTGTTATTTACTGCCCGCCACTTTCTAGTGTGCAAAAATTCGTTTCAAAAATGGAAACCATTTTGATATCATTTGCGTCAACCAAGAATCCCATCGTAGTCTGCGGTGATTTTAATAGTGATCTTTCATCGGATGATTGTAGTGACAAATGTCTACCTTTTGAAGTCATTCAATTTAAACAATGTCATTAACTCCCCAACCCGAACTACCAGTGAATCCGCCACTCTCATCGATCACATGTTGTGCACCTTTTATATGAATTTGTGAACCGGTGTGTGCGATGTCGTTGCTGCCGATCATTGCCCAACATTTATGTTCTTACCACGAGCCTGTATGAGACCGCCTTTTCACATTTACCCGAAGCGAGCCTGTCGTATTGAATATGTGAGCGTTAGAAAACTACTTGAGCGTGATAAGTTTGAAAACCTAGATAGTGACAATGTAATCATTGAATTTGAAAATTTTGTTTCTTACATCACAAATGAAATTACCCAATCTACGCGCGAATGCGTCAAACCTAAATATGAAGACCCGGTGTTCTCTTGGATAACTCGAGACATACTACCTGTTCTCAAGAGCAAGTATTCGTACTACAAAAGATTGTAAAGAAAAAATCAAAGTAGTGTTAGAGCAAGCAGTTTAAGTTCTACAGAAACAAGTCAGTAGCAATAATTAGAAAATCGAAGAAACTGTATTACGGAAGAATGGTTACACAAAGCAAAGGTGACAGGAAACAACTATAGAAGATTGTCAAAAATATAATGGGAATAGATTGACAAAGCAAAGTTGCACCCGAGATTATCTCCTCACACTAAGCCAATACTTTTAACAATTACTTCAATAATGTTGACTCTTGCCTCACCCGGCAATTTACAGTTATCTACTACTCTTGCACCCAGAACTGTAAATATTAACTTATGCTTTTATAAAACGTCTATAGAGGATGTGCGATTCAGTGTCAGTAAAATGGCAGTAAATAAAGCATCGGGTCTTCATGGCATCCACATGCGGGTTTTAAAAGAAAACATTGATATCATTGGCCCTTATTTATGCCACCTGTTCAACCATTCCTTTGAAAATAACTGTTACCCGGATATACTCAACGTTTCAAAAGTGCGCGCGATATACAAAGATAGAGATACAAATGAACGAGGTTGTTACAACCCGATATCAGTACTGAGTGCACTCAACACTCTCTTAGAAAAACTAATTGCGCAACAGGTTAAATTGTCTTAAAGAAAATACTAATATTGCACCTCAGCAGAATCGTTTTTTGGAAAATAGATCTGCTTCAGCAGTCGTACTTATAAAGGCATTTTAAGTATTATAAAGGCATTTGAAATGGTTTATCATCCAATCTGGCTGCAGAAATTACAAAGTTATGTCTTTACTGAGTGCACACTTAAATTTTTTCATAGCTATCTATCCTCACGAAAGCAAATGGTTCGTAATAATGGTTTTTTGGCGGTCGTTAAAGAGATAACTTGCGGTGTACCACAGGGCTCCTTTATGGGCCCCGTATTGCTTTCAATTTATATAAACAATCTCCCTAAGGCTTTTCCCTCCTCATAATTAATATTGTATGCATATGATACCGCTCTTGTTGTTTAAAGAGCATATCTTCTGGAAATTCCAACCAGAATAACCAGTGAGCAGAAAAACCTATCTTCTTAGTTTTTTGAAAACCGTTTAACACTTGATGTAGACGATACTAAGTACGTCATGTTTCACTCTAGGTACAAGACCACCCAATATTTTTTACACTTACTCTCGGCAGCTCGTTAATACAGCACGTCTCGCATTTCCAATACCTAGGAGTAATTTTTGACTGTCATTTACACTGGAAAGAACAAATAAATAGCACATGCAAGAAACTAGCTTTTGGTTGCCCCGCGCTCTTTAGGGCGAGATATTATTTTCCGTGCGATGTACGACGCTCCCTCTACTATGCATTCTGCCATTCTGCCATTCTGCCTTTACTTCGTATGCAAAAACGAGCATTGACTGCGTTGACAACTGATTCAGGTCTTTGCAGTAACATTGTTTTTCATGATACTCACGTACTGTCGGTTTGGTTTTTGCGTAACTACAAACGTTCGCTCGTGATCAACAACATAAACATCAATTCTCAATTTCCATTAGGCATTTTCACCTTACTCTCTCGTAGTACAGCCCTTGGCAGCCCTTGGATTTCAATTTCAACCTTCCAAATAGTAACAATGTATATTGTGAACGCCTGATCGAGTTCAGTGGAGTCAAAATATGAAACAACCTTCCGGTAGAGGTGAAAACAGCTAGAAATTTTAATATTGCCGCTAAACAGCATTACAAGTCTTGTGAAATTTTACCTGAAACTCTTGCTATGTGAATCATTTTTTTAATGACTTTATTTTTTTTGGATTTGTTGTGTCTCTCTGTGAATATGTGCAATTACAGTTGTATGATATGTAACGTTGGGTACATATCAATTTCTCTTAAGCCCTCCATGCTTTGATCCTTAAGGGCTTGTGAATTGCTTGTAATTTTATAGTGGACCGGCCTCTAGCCGATGCAACTATCGGTCCAAACAGTGTTCTGTACATACTTCGTCTTTTTATGAATGAAGTTTCTCATTAAAATTCAGAAAGCGACAAAGAACATTTCCTTTTTGCAAAATTCGGCACCCAAGACCTTTTGTGTCCCGAATATTTTTTACTGTTTGCATTACGGTTGACTTTTGGATGGAAACACCTTTGTAATGTACTCCTAATTGATAACTCTTTTTTGAGGTAAAGAGGTAGCTGTCGGCAAAAAATTTAGTTTGCTCGCCCGAACGAGCAGCAAAGTCGTACGCCGTGTTGTCGAGTGGAAAAGGGCGAGGAGGGCCGATGACCAGCCTTGAACGCTTCCGCCTGCAATGCCACACGAAGCAGGTGCGTTGGGTAGCTTCGTAGCAGACGACTCGAAATGGATGCACTGGTCAGCCGCTCCGCGGCTGGTAGTGCTAGGTGGGTGAGTCACGCTACGCTCTTCATGAACTGGGCTCGCTGGCTCGTCCCCACAACAATTTTTACTGGCAGGAGAGGAGGAAGCAATTCCTCTGAGGTGAGAGTCACGTGCGTGGATACCACAATGAACCCCGGCGCCATGGACTTGCTTTCCTGTAGCTTGCGCGTGCGCTTGGAGCGTGGTTTGATGCAGGGAGGGGACAGAGGCGGTGCTTTCCAGTCGGAAATGTCCACGTCACTCACGTCGTCACCCGTAGCGCATGTGAGTAACTTTGTTATAGGCAATTGCAACAGCAATAGAGATACGCTGATGAAATGTCAGAGAGAAAGAGGCTCAGTTTGATGAGCACCTTCTTTTATAAACAAAAATATATAAACTGTACACGACCAAGTCTCGATGGTACAACAAAAAACAAAATCGACTTCATTGAAGGCACAACCCAGTTATTGTGCAACACGTCTAGGTGCTAAGTAAGATACGAAGCAGTGATCACAGGATGGTTAGATGCAATAGATGCAAGCTAAGGCTAAATCTCAAAAGAGATAGGAGGAAACTCGTGAAAACTAAGAAACCCCGATGAAGTCAGTCAGGGCCAGTTCGCAAAAACTTAAAATACCTCTTGAAAACAAACTGCCGCTTCTAGACAAGCAAAACGAGGTCAATGTAGACAGGGTAATGACAACCTACTATCAGCCATAAGTGTATCAGCAGCAGCTGCGGGCGAAGCAATATGTTGCGAACAAGCCGAAAAACTAAGAATACGAAAAAATTATTGTCAAACAGAAGAATATAAAATTGTCAGGTAGGGCATATTAGAATCATTTAGCCGAGCTGTACAAAATGGCTAATAAAAAGTAGAACAAAGGACATTTGTGCATATAATAAGGCAATGATCAAGCATGTCAAAAATGTTTTCTTCAGCTTGAGAAGCGAAACGCTCGATGTTGAGCATCATAACTAGCTTTTAGAGATGGTTAGTGCACACCCCAACTAAAAGACGGAAATGTAAATCAGAACAGTCATGGGTTGGGGAGCTTTCTGCAAACAATCCCAAATAATAAAACGTAAGCTATCACTGCAACGCAAATGAAAATTCTACAACCAGTGCATAGTGGCAGTACTGAGTTTTGGAGCTGAAATTTCGTGCTTTATTAAATAAATAGAAACAAGTCAGAGGTTGGCTCAACGGGCCATGGAGGGAATAATGTTAGGTGAACCACTCAGGACCAGAAAATGAGAACACACTAGAGGTTCCGAGATGTTCTCGCGTCAGTGGTTGTTGGATTACACGTATGGGAGCAGCAGCGTTCGTGCTAAGCCGGTCCGATCTGCAATGGTAGAACGCACTAGTGTAGAATATATAATAGCTCAAATAAGAAAATATGAGCTTGCGCTGGCCATATAGTTAGAAGAACCGATAAGGGAAAGAAAAATAGGACAACAAAGTGGATACGAAGAGATAGGAATAGCATACGAAGAAGACCGTTATTCTGACAGAGGAAAGTATTAAACAAATCTGGGTTAAGATGTCTAATTGAGTGAATGCGAGAGGCCTTCGTAGGAAAATGATGGAGATTATGATGAGAATAAAACGCCATGATGCCGGAAACGCTCCTTCAAGACTAGAACTCAGGCTTTAACCATTCCGGCGACCTATGCCGGCTCCATCAGAGGCAGACAAAACGCCAAGATTGAGAAGGTGACACTGTCACAGTATAACATTGGTGTGATTAAACATTCTTCTCTTAATTTAATGGGACCTGGACAACTCCAGAAGTCTTTACGCAAAAGCGACGTCTTCTTATCAGAAAAGTGTGACAGGGCTTCTGCTATGTGCAGCCATGACGAAACTGCACACGCCATTAGTCAACGCTGTATAAGCACCGATTCAAGGAAGAAATCACGCGTGCTACAAAAGCAAGGAGCTATAACGCCACACGATGAGCTGTAAGCTACGACAAGGAAAACGAAACTGGATCAGCTAGGTTACCAGGAGGACAGGGCCATAAAAAATCGACTGGGTAAACGCTGTGCTCGTGAAGGCACTTACCAATCAATGGCAAGCCAGTAGTTTGATATCAGTCTGATGCCCTCTGAAAAACGCTACATGTCGTCTCAGAGAACGAGATCATCCAGGGATACCGCCGCCAGTATGATGGCATCGAATATCAACTAAGCGAAAAAAAAACATTGTGGCTGACGATGACGGTGGGGCTCCTGGAGCTGTTACTGGTGACTTGTATGTGCCAACTCTAATTAAAACCTTCCCTGTTTGCACAGTATCACTTGTACCGATGGCAGCATGGGCCTTTAGGAAAGGTGAGTGATCTTAGATACCCCCACAACAAGAACGTACAGTGTTTCCTAGCGTTTGCTGATACTGCCTTCATCAATTGAGGTTTTTCCCTTGCACAAATTCCGGTCAGGCGAGCGAATGTTGTAACCTGTGATTACCGCGATGATGAAGCAGACACGACCTGTATAGGGAGATGCATAGAAGATACCGTGAGGCGCAGGATGGCTGCATTAGGTACGGTTATCCGTACAAAGTGTAAATTAATTTCTGCCATATTGACGGCAACCTCCTCCTTAGTCGACCTTGACGTTCTTGCACAGAAGGCTTTTATTGAGTAAGTGTAGGGTATCTTCAAGAATGGCATTGTGGGCTTTATTGTGTCACGAAGCCTCTGGGCGCTTACGTGCATAGACTTGCCAGTTTTACTACAGCTGGTCGCGCTTTTACCCTTGTTTGTACAGCGTCTCAGGGTTTCGGTTCCATCAAACGGGGCTGGGTTGTGATTTTGACGTTGCAAACAGCGGGCGGCCTTGATTTCAATAAGGATCCACAAAATGTGTGGGCATGGCCAGAACTAGAAATTTTCAGGGTTCTGTCCACGCCCTTTAGATGCAACGCCTTGCAGACTATGCACCGAGGCGGGCAGGATGGCTGATTTTTTGGTACGACCAAGCCGAACCTGCTCTTTGGAATAACCATCTCAAACGTCCGGCGGAGTCCCCGGCTTCCACCAGGCACCACAAGCTCCCCATTTTGTTTTAACGGATGAGCTCGACCCTTTACCGCAGGGTGTCAAATCCAGTTGGTATTGTGGTGCCGTAGAATAACACTGAATGAAGTGTGCCCACGATGTTCAGCACATGAAATACCGGAAAGAGATGTTTGAAGAGGAGCCTTTGCGCAATTGCAAAACTCGATCTTCTTCAGGAACGACGGAGACGACTGTGATGGTGTTGAGATCTGGATAGTTTATGGCTTGTTCTTACGTATGCTTATTTAAAATGTTGAGAACGACTTGTTGTGTACCTGAACGTGGTCTTCAGAGGATCTTGCGATCATGAGTTGTTGAATTGCACCGACGGGATTAGCAGCATTCATGCTAGGCTGGTCCGATCAGCACTTAGTCCCAAGCACAATATTTAGATGGCCATCATGTAGAGCATCCTCTAGCGGCGAAGCCTTTTATTGCGTCACTGACTCCGTCCCCCTACAGTGTAGTTGATGGAATATTGAACCAGCCGGACTCGTTAAACCATGGTTGGTTCTCGGCTTCCTAAAGCATTCTGTGTTGGTGGCAGGGCCTGGGTCGGGAATGGTAGAGGTTACTGGAGGGGGGTACTCCGAATAGCTTTCCAAATACAGTCGTTGATCTTACGTTTGAGCTTACGTTTAGGAAGAGTTCCACGTCGGGCGGCGGTGAGATTCATGAAACCGGGCGTTGTGCTGCTAAGTCTTCACCGGACGCTTTGCGGTTGACTCAAGCTAGGCCTATCAGGCTGGACAGAAAAAGATTATTATTGAAGAAAAACGTTCTCGTGTTGACCGCCCAATAGTAGGTTATGTTGACCACGAAAGTTGTCGTCACCATAGAGAGTGAAGAATCCCGCAATAGATGATATCGTTTACGTTTACTGTGCTTCATGTATAATACTGCCACCACGTTTTGGCTTCTACTGTGTATCGTGATTTTTCAAATGGCGGTGCGCCAGCGCACGCGCATTCTGTCATTGATTCTGTTGATTCTGTAGCCGTAAATTCTCTCATTGTTTGACGCCGTTGTTGTCAAGATGTTTTTAATTTAGTACTGCTTGACGAGTGGCAAGATTGAGTTTCTTAGTCAGGTATAGTGATGTCTGAGTGGGAAATACATGGTAGGGTACTGAGCAAGATTTTTTAAACACTTTGCCTTAATGGCAATAAAAAGCTATATACAACGCGTATGTATAGCTAAACCAATCCAACAAAAATTAAGAAACCTTGGAAAACAACAAAACATGCATTACAAAGCTTCTTATGCACATAGTGCGTTTTTTGTACATGAGCGTTTTGAATCATTTCAGAGATATACTAGTGATATCACGGAAATAATTTGAGCTGTTGTGGCTACTGGTAAATGATATATTGAAAAGAACATAGCCGTGATTGTCGAAAATGTTTTTTACTCGGGAACACCGGACAAACAATAAATTAGTGATTGATGTGACAAATATTGGTTAAGGTGATTCATACAAGAAAGCAAAAAAAAGAACATGTGGCAACGTTCGCCATACAAAAGCGTTATAGCACCTCATCGGTCATCGTTTTCTAGTGAGGGTGACTGGACGGAATTTTTGATAGCCGTAACGCTAGATGTTAGAACACGTTTGTTTCTGAGTAGACTCAGCACTGAATAAAAAAAAAGGCTTGTTTAAAATGATCATCACTTGGTGCAATCATATGGAGTGGCGTAGTTTACTCTAATTACAGAACAATGGGCGCTTTGTCCAAACATTAACAGTGATTTTGCATTTTTGTAAGATATATTTTATTGCCTTGATAGAAAGTATGTCTTGCTATATATAGTTCTTTAAGCTTTTTTTACACACACAAAAATGTGAAGTAAATATACGGTCGACAAATATTTGACGCCTAAACCTTTCAGTTTGGTTTGAGCTTTGTCTTTTGCTCTTATTTTAAGTATACGAATACCCACCCCCATGAAAACTGTTAACATCTCTGAAATGCTTGCGGCTTTTGAACCTATGCACTTGGTTTCGAGAGGCTTGAGTTGGACATGCTCTAAAAAATATAATCGCGCTTACCTCAGGAAAAGAAGAAAGCAAGAGGGAGCACTCGTCCCGTTTCCCGCAGTTTTTGTGTGTGTGTCTTGCGGTAATCACCCGCGATATTTTTAAACAAGGTTCTCCCTGTTCACTCGGGAATGTGTTGTATTTCAGAGACAGCACTTCTTGTACTCATCCAGCATGTTAAATTGTTGTTCGTTTGCATTCTTTCTTCCGAATAAATTCGTTTACGAATGTGTAAAATACCTCTTTTGCTACACCCACTCCAAAAAAATCAACATTTCATTCCATCGAAATACTCCACCTATATAAAAAGCTTGTTATTATAGTAGGGGTAAAGATTTACCGTAATGGTAAACTTTTTACTTTAGGTATAAGTACTCGGGCTCACAACCAATTATTCCGAACATAAGGGCATTGCCTTTTTGGGAGAAAACATCTGATGTGTATTTGCAGCAACACATACACATAAAAAGCTCCTATGTAAAACATCTGATGACGATTTAACATTTTTAATAATATAATACCAAGCGTTCATGCTACACACAGCATTACGAAATGAATTTTTTGTTATATATAAAGCTTAATTCTCACAGGTTGTATTGCTGCATAGCTGATCATAGTTGAACAAAATGAACAAGAGCACTCGATCAATGCAAAGGCCCAAAACGTCAGCGTGTTGCAACAAAACTCCATATGAGCAATACTACAGGGGTACCTGACAATTGCAACGGCTGGGGAGGAGAATAGGTGCAATAAACGATAGTGAATCCAAGGGGATGGCGTAAACTTCTCGAATCATTTTTTTCTTGTTTTAGGATTATCGCAGGTGCAGCGAGTCCCCCTGCCTATAAGCGTTATCGGTTGGATATATAAGAGAGCAGGAAGTAAAGAAAATGTTTGAAAAATACTGCTCGCCGGAAAGGTAGAAAATATTCTAGTGAGAGATGCTCAAACTGCGAAAAATTTATTCCTTGACCTTGTTTAGGTAATCACAACTCAAACTTCACATGAAACTCTTTTTTTCCTAAAAAGTAAGAGCCAGTTGGATCACAAACGTTGAGGAAATTTTCTCGCATACATTAGTAGAAAAATGCTATAACCAATATTAGCTGAAGCCAACAAACCTTCGACACGGGATACAACTTTTCTGCCTAATTCCAATTATTACTATCCCCCGCGACTGGGCAATCATCATCCGCCAGTTAAGATAGAAATATTGTGCTCCAGAAAAGTCGTTGCTGGCATTACAATTGGTCAGTCTTGGTGGTGTTACACTCCGCTGCGCGATCTCGCTAAAGTTTAGCGGTAATTTAGAAAGAGCATTGTAAGCTGTTAAATGGGTAAGTTACATTGCTACAGAAAAGGAGTTTTAAAATTGTCTAGTTCCACATTCTAAGCGTTCGTAGTAAGAAATGACTTTTAAGTTCTGCATTGCGAGACGTGCTTTGTCCAACAGAAATGGTGAAAGTGCAGCTGAGCGACCTAACAAAGAAGTGGTAATAAACCCCGAAAACAGTACCCTGAATATTCAGGCAAATATCTGATTAGGAAAAACTGAAGGTAGACGTCTCGGCTTCTCTTAGTAGAGAATCTCAGTAATTTGCTTGGGGATATCAGTTCTCGTGAAATACAGTCACTACTGCGGATGGGGTCCTGCGGGGAAAAATTTACGAATTGACACATGACATTCTCACAGTTCCGTTATTCTGGTGTCATATTACTGCAGCTGCCATACTTTACGGGATATTTTTTTATTTTCTTATCGGCCTTAATTTTATGGCTGACAATAAGAGCGTTTCTATTTACTCGCAGATACAGTGTGCTTGTATTACCCTATACGTATTCGTAGGATTTTAGTTGACACTCAATTACATATTTGGAGACCGAAACGACTTGGGCTTCTTAAAGAGTAGTAAATTGAGAATCCATTTTAAGATTAAAAATCTTCTCTGGTTATCGTAAATGCAACGATACGGCTACCGCGTAGTGAGGACACATAGGTGCCACGTGACATCAACGAGGTCGCGGACATCGTGGCAAGAGCAGCACTCAGTAAGCACTGGACCTGTCAGGCAAAATGGGAGGTGTGTGGCCGTGCTCCAGTAAAGGGCTGCTATCCAGAGAATCGCTGTGGTTCCTAGGAGCCGCGTCCGCCTGCTGGGACCCCGGTACCACTAAGTATGCATTCGACACTTTAACGAACCATGTACAACATTTTCGGCAATTCCCGTATGTTGTTGCTTTATAGTAACCCAACCACATTGATTCATCTTTATCGTTTTCATCCCCGTCAGAATGAACCCCTGAGCAAGCTAAATTTGTAGAAAAAACTCCGTGAAGAAATGTTCACAATTTAAAGTAGGACTAGGTATCAATTGAGAGAGAAAACGAAGCCGAATACGAAACATTCTTCTGGCATTTCTGTCTTGCCGAATGAAACTATGAGTTACTCAGGTCATGGTGGGCTCTGAACGAAAACCTATGTGATTGTTTCTTGTTTGCTTGTACTATGAAATGTATCCGCACTAATATTTTACCTATTTTGCTATAAAACTGCATCATTTGTGCGCTTTTTATAAATGTAAAATTTTTATTAAGAAAACGGAAGGAACTACTTATCTTTCCACTAAAGGAGATTTAAAATTCGTTTTTCAACCCTTGTTCTCGTGTGTTTCAGCGGTAAATTACTTTGAAGAGGAATAGAGCAATTTCGAAAATTCCTTTGCATTCAAAAAACCTCTGGGGCAACAGACAAGCTATTAGAAGCTTCAATTTAAAAGACCATTACCACTATATTGAATCATGTGCGCACAGCAAAGCTGCCAAGCAAAAATTGCACTGCTGTTTTGGGGGCTTGAAATTAGCAAAGAATTTAATATATGATGTACCACCCTAGATGTTACGTTGTGACCATTGTTATTGTATGCAAACAGTCATTTGTGATTCTTGTAACGTGAATGTTGCCTTTTTCAAGATCCCTTAAAGGAGTACGAAGATTATCGGCCATACATCTGCCCATTCACTATAGGAGAAAAAACAATGAACGGTTAAGATGTGTTTCAATATTTGGAACGCTAAAAAAGTTATGATAAAAACTTCAAAACAATGGAACATTTCCTAAATAACTCAATAAACTGTATTTTCGCTCAACTATCAGAATAAAAAATTGCCTTGTTGAAGTCGTGCATAAAAATGGCTTAGGCGTAATTGAAGCAATATCTTCGTCAATTTTTGTGCTTTCATATTATCACGTTGTTCGTTATTCAAAAATTGTGCTGTGTTTTAGTGGTTATTACCCAAGTGAGATTTTTTATGAAGTAAAAAAATCTGAACTGCTTAACAAGCTTTGTTTTCAATAGCTAATAAACGCATAACACTAGTAATGAATTTATCGCGTCGGTTGAATATGCATGCACAATATTTGTTGTGGCACATCACGCTCAATTATTGAGCATGGTGTGTGTGGTTAACGCGGAAGTTGAATATAAATTCAATATCAATCTACAGATTCGTTTCGTTTGCAATTTGAGAGGAAGCCACATCAGTAGTGCATTTCTTTGAGAGAACTCGCTAGCTTCTAAGATTCCGGGCACAGTGACACAAGTAGATATTGCTCCTACGCTGCAGATACCTGCTCACCAATCAAATTCGGTTAATCATAGCTTGTCGACGCCAGTACGCTCACGCAATTTGGGGTAAACTTCTTCGGATGTAATTCTTTTTTCCATCCGTAGTGAAAATCCTAGTGTCCCCGTTTTTTACGCTGTTTCGTCAAGATGATACATTACTGAACTTTTACATGTTTGGAGATTCTTTGGTTCGGCAGTTGACATTCATAGCCTGATGAACAAATGAGTAACGTAAGTTATCACGTCAGCATTAGGAGTCTGAATGGTTTCCAGAAAACAAATAAAGAGAAAGTGTACAGCCTACGTAACTGAAAAAAATATTCTGTACGTAACCCTGCGTAAAAAATGCGAAATAATATTTCCTCGACTATCCCTAGAAAAACAGACCCTTAAAAACTAATCTCAAGTTCGGAAAATGATATGCGGGTTTTTTATTCAAGGGAGTGTCTTTTGCAAGTGTGGTTTTCAAATTAGGGTAATTATAAAAACGAAACGTTGATTTAAACTTCCATTTGTATCACCGAAAAAGCTGTCTCGAATGTTAAAAGCCGGCCAGATTCCAAACCGAAAATTTTCACATACCACCTTGTTAATAAATTTTAATTTGGGCATTTCGCAGGCTTCAGACATGAAATACCGACACATGATGCGTTTTCCCGGTTTATCCACCGCTCTCTCTAGCAATACAAATTTGCCCAGCAGCCAGTCTGCCATAGAATGAAACTTAACACATCGTCATCGTTTCTAAGGACCTGGAGTTTTTTATCGCCATTGCAGCGTCTAAATGTCCTGCACCACAGATTAGGCTCAAATGGCCTGGGTTGAGATGCAATTATTCTTGAAATTTTTACAATCAGCATTGTCATAAGATGAAAGCTTAGAAAGCGTAACATCAAGTTTTGATTTAAGTAAAATATCATATAATATGCGACGAAAACAATTAGTAATAGGTAAAGGTCGAAGGAGATGACACTGACAGATTTTCCGCTCCCTCAAAGCTATTGAAGGACAGAATTAGGACGTAGAAAACTTCACCCTCGTAAAAAATAATGTGTTTGTGGAGGAATTAACACGCAAAAAAGTACGTAAAAGTACTTGCTTAGGTCGTCTTCAATGAGGTCTATCGAAAGTAAGAGTTCAACGATGCCCAAACCCGATCAGTAAACTCTGCCCTCTCAATGAGGCTGGCTTCAATTTCTTCAAAACTTTTGTATTGCCATTTGATAGGGTAATAAGCAATGCCAATTTGTGGTGTGAGACTGCAACATAAAACATAGAAGGAGGTAAGAAAAACTGAATTGGGAAACTTTTAATAGGGACGGGCATCGCATACTAGACCTTCTGTGTGGAAAAGCGGAGACAGATAACCCGATACTAACTACATCGTTCCAAAGGCAACACCAATTGAAAAGAACCCCGAAATCACCTTGAAAAAAAAAGCCAAAAAGGAATTTTTCTACCAAAGCGAATGTAGCAATGAACGGTGAAGAGTTACGCAAAAGAAAAAATTAAAGACCAGATAATTGTGAAAAACAAACAGTCTGCATATATGAAGTAAAACAAAAAAAATGGTGAAAAGTAAATCATCAACTAAAAATATCAAGCATGCAACCGTTAAATCATACTGTGCGGAGGTTCAAAATATGGTTCACAGGGACGAACGTACGAAAGGAAGCTCTAATGGCAAGTGTGAGATAATGAGTGGCATTTTTTGCATTTCGGTTATAGCTGATGTTCGTGAGTAATATTTGAGACTGAATCGGGCAACTTATTTTTGGAAGTCTTCAAGTTCATTTACGAGATACGACTAATCGGGCTTCAAGAATAGCGCGGGATATTCTGTCTTTGATCGAACAAGTGTTTGGTAGCCCAGAAGCTTTGTGGATGTTTCAGTTAAGTGCAAATTGCCCCTATTGAACCCCAGTATATTTAGTGCCCATAAAATCGTTACGGTATGTGGTTCCCAAGTATTTTGGGTGCAATTACTTTCTTCTGCCCATCTCTACACCATTTCATACGTTAAGGTCTGCTTGTTAGGATAACGAATCTTGGTGGTTTTATATTTGCCTATATTTTATGCCCTCGCGCACAAATAATAAAATACTAGAACAGATATTACTGTTAACGCAATTGACTTATACTAAAAATAAGATAGGCCCCAAGCCAGAGCCCCATGGGACACCGGAAATTTCTTGACCAGAAGCTCAGAAATAGCAAATAATGATTACTGAATGACACTATTGGGTTTACAAATTCTAAATAAACCTGTAGACCTTATGTTGGTATAATGAACAGTACGTTTTCCTGTCAGGCAGATGTTGCAGACTGTGTCGAAGGCCTTTGCGAAATGTATATTTCTAGAAAATATTTATGAGGACTAACGTACTCTTACAACAAAGTTCAAACGTTTTGGGGGGTAGGGGTGAAGATGGTGAGCTGAATTTCTAATTACAAAGCCTGGGTGAGCACCGTCGCTAAGCATGGTGTCTGAGCCCTGCATACACAAGAAACACATCTTTCTTCTTAATATTGCATCGGTGTTCCCGCCGGCGAGATTTGCCTGTAATATAATCAATGCCATCTACCGAGCACGACATTCAACCAGTTATGTAGAGTTACATTTCCCACTCTGCAGCCGAAACCTGCCTGGTGAGGCACTCAGCAGCACGAGGGTGCAAGTCTTTAACATGGAACTATGCACAAGTTGGGTCTTCCTTGACTGACGACCATGTGTTGCAAGGCCCGAGATAACGTAAGACGCGTCGCTTACACGAAGATAAAAATGGGCCAATGTAACATGACAAAAACCTACTACACAACCCGCATTCCCATTCTCTATTCCCACAAAATCAACTGTACAGAATAGTACACTGCAGTTTCGAGCGCCGTATCTCTGCTTATACCCGAACGGTGTTTGAAGATTGCGGAGGCGAGCCATTTGGTGGTATTTTTCGGCCAGACACAAAGTCTAGGCCACTGACTCTTCTCTTTGCATCGAGAAGGGCAGGATGGTGTCCAGAGGAGGATGAGAAGTGCGTGATTTGACGAGGTAGAAGGACGTTAGCCTGTTCTTCCGTACTTGGCCGTGTTGTAGGCGCGAATTCTGAAAGAAAATACTTCATCCCTGTTTTTATGTTGTCATCCCACGTACAGTGAAATCATGTTGAGAAGTGTGCGATTCGTGCGTTCAACAACTACATGAATATGTGGATGGTATGTGTAGCATGCCGAGTAGGTGAGGTACCAAGGTGAAGAAGCTCTTCTATGGCATCCGCAATAAATTAGCGGCCATGATCGCTAATATACATGGGCGGAGCGCCATGCCTCCGAATCACCACATTCATGGAGAAAGCAGAAATAAATAAGCTAGCATTATATTAAGGAAGCAGAAAGAAAGAAAGCGAGGCTGCTGAAGCCGTTGGAACAGCCACAGTTTCTACGTGATGCGCCAGGTGATCGAAGCAGACGATAGCTCAGCGGTTTCCAGATGATGTTCGTGGAAGTGGGCCAACGAAATCAATCCGCACTTTTTCAATGAAACAGTTGGTTGTTTCATATGATGGAGGAGGCCGTGCGGTGTGGTTGTAGGACAGTTAAAGCGCTGACACTACACAGCTGGCAAGGTTTTTTTCAGTCGTGTGCCGCACATTGGGACAGTAAAATCTTTCGTGTGCGTGGGGTAATGTGCGAGCCGGGAAGAGGTGCTAAGACATGACGGCATTATGAATAGCAAGAAGCACGCTAGGGGGTAGCGGCTCGGTTAAAACCAGAAGGAACAGCGCGCCGGTTAGTGTCCGACCCCATATTACAGAAAAAATAGCTCGTCCTTCTCTTCGTTGCCCCGGTGTTCCCGTCGGTGGGATTTGCGTGTGAAACAGGCAATGCCATCTGATGATGGTTGCGTTTTAAAAGCGCACGGCCGACTGGGGAAAAGAGCGCCAACACCGTGGCTAAAAATGTGAAATGTGAAATTAGGTATAAAGAACTAGGCGTGATAGAAAATAAGGTGCAGAAAATTGATTTTGTTAAGAAACCTAAAAGTGCGCTGTTGAGGAAACATGGGATCATCCGCCAAACACACTGCTACGTGTCGAGGGATGTGTTTTCTGTATATTTGTTATGTGTTTGCGTGTAGTTGTGTGGAGTGCTTTGCATGTAATGAGAACGCGAATTAAGGATAGGCCCTTCCAACACCTGCTACACAAGGGTCTTGGAGATCCAGTGAGCAGATTGGAATATGTCGCGTGTGTTTGGCCTATCCGTAACCTAGCAAGGGCAACTTCAATGAATCTGTTGTGTGAGTCAGTTGTGTATCGTCCTAAGTGTGGGTTTATTTCTATTTCTGTGTGTTCACGCAAGTGTGTATGCCATGTTTTGCGCAAGTTTTTTCGTAGGTGTGGCTTGAGGGCTGTAACGGGAAACATGATTATGTCTACAGTGTTCCTGACTGCAGCAGGAGCGGCCCTGTCGTCTGCCAATTCATTGCCAGTGATCCCAGCTTGCCCTTTGACCCAGGACAGAACCAGTTCATGCTTTTGTGCATAAACAGATATAATGGCGTCGAAAACAAGATTAGCTATCTAAGGGCGTGTAGGGTGATATTGCACGAACAGCACTCAAGGACTTCGTATAGATGATGGAATTGGAAATTTGATTTTTAGGAATGTGTTGTACAATGAGTTAAATTCGATATACTTCTGCTGAGAAAATGCTGGCGTGTACACTCAGAGCTCTGGAAGCAATAAGGTAGGACCATGAGCAGAAAAGAAACAATAGTGGAGGTTTTAAAAATAGCCCTGCAGAATTCGGCACACGGTATTTATATTGTAGAGATAGAAAGTGCTGGAGTACTACAGATTGTGGTACCCTATTTTATTCAAGTTTCAGTAAAGAAAACACAAGAAAGAGAACGAACTTGCCAAGGGGTTAAATTACCGAAGCAGAGAATATGTACACATGTAAAAACCAAATGCTGAGATCCGAAGCGTGCTGTCTCGCTCTAAGAGTACAGGGCCAAAGAACGAACGGGCGATTTACAAACAAGAGACATGTGGATGTATCTATAAAGAGAGGAATAAAAGGGTTGTTATTCGGCAATGAAGTTTCAAAGCATAAAAAAAATCCATGTGCGTCCATTGGTTCTTAAGGCTGCACTTGTTACATTCACCATACAGACTTTGGACCAGGCTAGGGCGAAAGCACCCTACGCAAAACTAAGTCCCAAGCGTAGCACTGGGCCAAGCATTCGCAATGCTGTTTTAGTCGCTGACCCATACACCAAACTGTCATCGTCTAAACGAGACCCAACCAAACTGTATACAGGCGCAGCAGGAATTCTTTGTCATCACCCTACGATTGGTGTAAGAGAACCTTAGGTATATTCATTGTTTTGAGACATTTCTGCGTGAGTTGCTTGATGTGAGCAATAAATGCGAGTTTGTGGTTAAACAAAACATCTAAAAACTTGTGCTCCTTGTTCACAGGAAGTGGCCTGCTATTAGGAGTAATGTGTGGGTCCGGATTAGCTCCACGCTTCCCGGAGAAAACAACACAAGAGCTTCTTGCTGGTTCAATTTAAAACCATTTTTGTCGGCCCACCCGGCACGTTTATTGACCCAAAACAGGGCTACGTTCGAAGATTGACATTTTACATGATTTAATAGATATCTGCACGTCGTTTGAAATACATGGTATAAGAAATTGGTGGTTGCAATGCCTTCCCAAGAGAGTTCATCTTCACTACGAGGAGAGTTCAGCTCAAAATTACACCTTGAGGAGCGCTTTTGCTTGCACGTGAAACCTTGTGACTGCACTACCGACTCTCGCCTGAAAGGTTCTCCGCGACAAGTAACTAACAGGGGTTTTTAAAATGTTACGCGACACGCCGAATGACTTCAGATCACTAAGAACACCGTAACGCCAAATGGTGTTCGATGCCTTCTCGGTGTCAAAAAATACCGTAAGACTGAACTGTTTATGCTCGAAGGCATCATTGATATATGTTATCATTGTGCACTCATCTGGTCGTTCGTGGATTGCCCCGCCCCGAAGTCTGAGTGCATGCTCTCGAGAAGACCGTTGTACTAAAGAAAATACACCAGTTCCTGTTTACCATCTTCTCAAAGAGCTTGCCCAGCCAGCTTGTCAGTGCGATGGGATGGTAAATTGAGGAAGATGACGGGTCCTTTACATCCTTCTGTAAAGCCACTACTATGACCCACCTCAACCACTTAATTTGGTGCCCCGAAAGCCAGATTGTGTTGTAGAGATTAGGTGTTTCAAGGGTGTCCGCATGTGAGTGTTGTATCACAGCATATCTAATGTTGTCTGGGCCTGGAGCTGATGGTTTACGCATGCTGAGAGCAGCCCTCAGCTTATGTAGTGAAAACAAGTAGTTGTAAGCAGTTTGTGATATGTTGTCGCGTAGAGACTTCATTTCACTAGAGGCTTTATGCTTCAGGACAGTGTTCGTGTAGTGTCCTGAACAGGACACGGGCTGGAAGTGTTGTGCGAGTGTGTTAGCATGGTGATCCAGTGTGCCCCCTGTTGCAATAGCAAAGAGCAGGCTGTGTGTTTGTCGTCCTTTGAATTTGCGTATACGTGTCCAGACTTTATTAGTGTCGGTTTATGAGTTTATGGATGCTATGAAAGAGTGCCAACTATCATGTTTTGCCTTACGGCGCACACGTTTTTTGAACGCATTTGCAGTTGTAAATAATAAAAATTACTTCCTCTTCTCCTCGTGGGAACCCTGGTGTGATGCGATCCTGAGGGGGGTTCAAACGCAAGCGGAGAGCAACCGTCCACCGAAAGGCCGCCGGAGAGCGGCACACCAGTTATAAGAGCAGCGCCCGAAGGAGATCAGACCGCGGAGAGAGAGGGCGCTGCACATGCGCACAGTGTGCGCTGCGCCGAGTGCAGCGCCACCAACCGTCGAAGTGAGCGTCGCGCGATACAGATATTTGGGTGAGAGTATGCGCTATCGGAGAGAGGAGAGGAGATGAGCGGAGGAGAGACGCAGCTGTGCGGACGAGGACGCGGACGGACGCACGCAGGGCAGGGCCGCCGGCAAGAGATGCTCCTCTCAGCGTCGCATCTAAAAGGTTACCCGACGTGAGGTACCGACGAATGATACCCCGCGCCTTGTTCTGGGTATCTGGCGCCCGCCTACAGTCCTCATTGCACCACGACCTCCTTTGGTTGCGCGGGTCGCCAGAGGCACAGGGAATGGTCTTTTCGGCCGCATTGAGGATGTGCACCGTGAGTAGTTGTTAACCTTCTTCCACGCGTACGTTTTCTATGAATATATGGTGTAGTTTGAATGCCTCTGCAAATGTGTTCCACTCTACTCTTCCTTCATTGAACCTATTATCGGAAGATGAACTGCTTGGCTGTTACCTATACGTGTTAGTGAATTGGTGAAGTGGTCACTACCATAAGCGTGCGTGCCCACGCTCCACTCAAGACAAGGAAAGGAGTGAATACGATTGTGTCCCATCTTATAGTATGTAGGCTGTTTCTTATAGACAGGGCATGCTCCTGAAGATGTTAGAATTTTTTCAATAAGGCGACCTCTGGCATCCGTATGATTAAGCCCAAACGTGCATTATGTGAGTGTAGGTCGCCTAACGGAATGTAAGATACTGGTAGCTTATCTTCCAGGCCCTTGAAGTCTGTTCTTGAGAGCTGCCAGTCAGGAGAGATGTACGCAATGCATACTATATAAGCGTAGTAAAGATAATGGTACGAATGGCCACAGCCTCTAGTAAGGTCTGTAGTTGGACAGCGTGGCACGTCAAGAATGTTTTCGGCAATGATGGCCACACCACCTGATGATGTGCCACCACTGTCCCGGTCATTCTATATACCATGCTACAATTCAAGAAATTTGTGCGTTTGTTGTATATATGTGTTTCTTGAAGCACCTTACACTTGGCCTATTAGCATGCAATAACTCCGAAACATCATCAGAAGGTTTGGGAAAGCCTCTGCCGTTTCATTGAAAAATTTTTTTCTGTTTCCTTTAAAAGTGTTCAGGGTTACATACTGGAGGGTGAATACGTATGGGAGTTCTTTCAGGGCTTAGACTCTTGGAATGCATTTTTTTACCTTTTCTACTTACCTAGACGCCGAAACCTGTTCCTTTCCTTGTGACGCAACTTAGAACGCCTCGATGTCCATGTCATCATCTGAAGTCATGAGCTTGCCATGCCGACCTGACCCCCTAGACTGGCACACTTTCCGGTACCCTTCGTGTGACCCGCGACCACCGAGGGCGTCACGAGCGCCTCGGGTACACAGACGGTGCGGCGGGGTTTGGAACTGCCATGGGCGCCTCCGTCGCCATCTACTGCGTGCCTTCGCGTGTGCTTTATTCTGGTGGAGAGGAAACAGTGGATGCAGCGGAATCCCAAACAGACGTGGTTGCCACCACAGCCCCTGCTGTCTTAGCAGGCGGTGTGGTGATGGCTGGGGCCCACCGGAGGCAACCCGGGGGGGGGGGTGGCATTGGAGGGACCAAGTCCGATTTGCGGTACTGGGTCCCCTGCCAAAATAAGACGCCGCTCCACCCACAGAGAGCTGTGTCGGCGTAATTACCCAGATGGGAAGAGATAAACCACTTCCACTCCTCAGAGAAGGTGCTGTTCTCAGTGATCTTAACATCGACTATCTTCTTCTCCTGCTTAACCTTTTTACTTTTTTGCAAGTAGGCTGCATCGGGTCCCTAGCAGTTGGCCCAGGTGAAGGTTTTGGATTCGCAGTCTTCCCAAGGAGGGTTATGCTGGACGCACTTAGCTCGGGTAAGTCCGCCATTGCAAGGGTGGGTATATACATAAAAAATAGGAGAAATGCTGTACAACGATCACATTACAAGTACATATCACCTGTAAAACAAACGTAAAACAAGTAAATAAGGTTGTAATCATTCTTTCACAACGTGAGAAATGTGGCTAAGGTATACATGTTGTAAGGAGTAATACAGGAGGTCAGTTGCAACTTCGTGTCAGTTTTGGAGTTCCTGGCAAAACTCATAAAAATATAAACAAAACAGCAAAACAAGTGGGATTGGCAGGAGCCAATTAATCGCTTCAGACAATCGAGAAATCTAGGTGATGGCATTGCACACAGCAGAACGAAACAAGTCCGGGTTGCTAATCGTAGCGACATCAGTAGGAAGATGTTTTAATTCCCTAGACGTACGTGGTATAAAAGAGTGAAAAAAGGCTTTGATGTTACAAGTAGGAATGCCAACTTTGGGAGCATAGTCCAAACGAGAGGATATGAAGGGGGACTAAGTAGTGTGTTGTGAAGCATGCTGTGTGTATATATTTTATGGAATAAGCACAAACGTGCAATTTTGCGTCGTGACGTCAGAGATGGGATATTCAAGTCAGTTTTCGTTCTGGAGACATTGGCTGCTCGCTGGTAGTTAGAAAGAATAAATCGTGCGGCGTTGTTCTGAATCATTTCTAGGTGGTTACTGTGCACTTGAGTAGATTGGTCCCATATAGATGAAGCATAGTCAAGTTGTGAACGGACTGCGGATTGGAAAAGGAGCTGCTTTACAGAGGAAGGAGCGGAATGAGAAATACGTCTTACATAGCCAAGCTTTAGATAGGCTTTATTGGTGATATAATCAATATGAAGATTCCAAGATAAATCAGCAGTGATATGAACGCCCAAGTATTTGTATGAAGCAATAGCTTCGGGGATCTTCCCCTTAGGTAAAGTTTTATGAAGGCAGACTACTTGATTTGCAGAGGGTTGTTCACAGCAAGTGAAACTGCACAGAAGCCTCTTCGTCAACGCAAACCATCTCATAATATAGTGTTTTATGTTTGGGGCATTGCTCAAAAGGAACATTTTCACACAAAACTGAGAAATTTTACGATTAAAGGAAAGTTTAAGTTCAGGCAACTTTAATCTACTCGGTGGGGGCACGATATGTCACAAGTCTGTAAATTTATAACGAGTCAATTTTCGCGGGATAGGCGGACACGTCAAAACAAACCACACAAAAAAAAATTGTACAGTAAAGAGACATCACCTGGCAAAAAACTCAAGCAGATGTTGGGGAGACGCATTGTGTAGAAACTACACACCTACCCAGAGCAGCAAAAGCATACCTTACCCTTGCACCCTGTAGTTGGGAATTGAAATACAAGATGGTTCTAGTTTGTTTGTTTTTTAGATTACCGCAGCGCTGCTTTGGCACAGATGTATGTGAATAGGGGCCTTTGGCACACGACCTGTGCAAGAGTTGGTTTGGCGTCAATCATAGCGAAAAGCGCATGCAGGAAGCAATACCACACAAGTTTAGGTATATAGAACAGCAAAAACAGAAGTTAGTCCTAGTTGCTGGTGTCCCCAAGTTTACAATATCTTCACTAGTTGAACAAGAAAACAAGATATGTTGCACATGAATTGTTCTGGAATTTTGAACATGTTTTTGGTGTTGATTATATGGCAATTTTAACAGCAGAATTGTTTATTCAAACAAAAATTATTTCGTCACACCAAAATACAAAGAAGTCTCAAAATACAAGCGTGGTTAAATAGGTCTCGGGAATCAAACTCGTGACCGGCAGCCTCACCGCACACCGAAGGACACCCCGTATAGGCAGGGGGTTCAGGTTAGTAGTGAAAGAGAGAAAAGTATTTAAAGCCAACCGGAACGAAGAAACGCTTCCCGTCGTCTCATGTGTGTCCATCGCGTTATGAAACCAGCGTCTCTTAAATTCAGCTATAATCGCGTACCGTGCGCGCAGAATTTTGTTTGGGTGTGCAGCGTGGGCCTTGGCTTTGGACTTTCGCTAGCGCATGCTAACGGAGCTCCGTTTGGCAGGGATATGAAAGCCTGCGGAATAATTTATCCTCAATTGTCAGTCATGAAGAACTTTCAGCGCCATGCTCAGAAATAAATGCGAGCTCATGACATATGAAACCGAATGTTGGCATCTCATTCAAGGAATTTGAAATCAGTCTTAGGGAGACTCAACGGGCAATGCAAAAAATAATATTCAGAGCAACACTTAGACAAATAACACTTCCCTGATCAGAGAAGGAAGATCACTTCGTAGACATGTTTGTTCAAAGAAAGAAAAACGAATTACGGTGGATACGAATTTAGGCAAAATAGAATCAGTCGAATACCGGGGTGACGGAGCGGACGCCAACAATGAAGTACAGAAAAAGGGTAAGGCTGATTATTCGATGGAGGCGAGAAATAAGGGAAATGGAAGGCAAAAATGGAACAAAGCGGCACACGACAGGAGCGGTTTGAGGTCGTTGGCAGAGGCTTTCTTCTTGCAGTGCACCTGGTGAAGTGCAGCCTCCGACCTACTGCATCGGCGACTCCGACCTACTGCAATGGACGACCCACCTTTCTCAGCTAAACAATTTGCGACGAAAACCATCGATCCTGCTCCTCCAGTGCAATGTGTATATACGCACCTCCCTAACCTTTTGGGGGCTTACACCAGTATAGAGGACCGCTGGCTGAAACAAACACAGAGGCAACCTTCGCCTCAAACTACAAACCCTCCGTACAAGGATTGAAGCACACGCACTCACCCTTGCCAGGAATCAATGAAATAACATTTGCGACAAAATGCGATGCCAGCTCTCCACTAAGAAAGTTTGGCACATCCTCCGTGCCTACTGGCCCCGTTCTCTACTAAGGCCCAATCTCCGAATCAAACCATTCAACTGATTGCAGACACTCAGCTCTCACCCACTGCCCCATGAGACAGCCTCCGCTTTATTTACATCCAACCGCCCTAACCACACCCTGTTGGTTTGCCACAATACACTGGCAACCCAATGTACACATCGATGACCCTATCACCTTTGCAGAGCTACATGCGGCTATCAAGCCCTGAAATCGAATACCGCGCCAGGACATGACAACATCACAAACGCCCTCTTACGACATCTAGATGAGGAGGCCCTCGAACACCTTGTGACACGCTTTAACCAACACTGACTTAACCACACACTCTCCTCCACCTGGAAACACTCTAACAAGACCCTCATCCCCAAACCTGGAAAAACCCCCATCATACACAACCGTCGCCCTATGTCTATCACCCCCTGCCTTGGCAAACTTCTCGAACATGTCCTACAGAATCATAATAATGCACACCTTGAACACACTCAAGCCTATCCTCCTAACATGATCGGCTTTCTACTTAACCTATCTACTCAAGACGCCGTTATACAGTACCATAATGATTTTCACCAACACCGCCCGCCACAAGACCATACCACTAATCTCTCACTCGACTTTCAAAAACACTTGACAATGTCTCACATCATAGCATAATTTAGGCAGTTTCATCCCAAAACCTAGGCCTACACTTCTATCACTATATTTATAACTTTCTTGCACAACGTACTGCTACCATCCACTTTCGTGATGTCCAGTCTAGTCTTTTCCAGATGCCAGTCCGCGGAACGCCACAAGGAGTGGTCTTCTCGCCCACGCTCTTTACCCTCAGCATACTTCGATTTGCCCGCTCTCTCCTCACCATTCCCAGGCTACGCAGCACACTGTACGCAGATGACAATGCCCTGTGGGTTCACTCTGTCTCCGACCAACACATTAAAATCACACTCCAACACGGACTCAAACAAGCCTTACGCCACATCAAACTTTAACGCTCCAGTGCTCTCCACAAAAATCTGCTCTCCTAATTTTCACGCCCCCTCGCAGAAAGCCCCATCCAAACCCCCCATCCAACATTTTATAAACACTGACCAAATACCTCACACACAGCAACTTTGAGTCTTAGGCGTCATCCTATCAGAGAACAGATCACCCGCCTTCACCCTCAAGCACCTAAAAAAATCCGTTACCCAAACCACGCATCTCACTAAACGAATCGCCAGCAAATACCACGGCATCACGGAACAGGACCGTCTCCACCTCGTACACAGTGGCCTACTCAACCGAATTTTGTACCACCTACTATACCTTAACCTTTCATCTACCCAACCCAAATCCCTTGATGCCCTCCTCCGGAAGAAGTATAGGCATGCACTCCTGCTTTCCCCATACGCACCAATGCATCGCTTACTCCACCTCGGCATACAAAACACCATACGGGAGCACCTAGACGCCCACCGAGTCTGCAACTCACGCGCTTCACGTCCTCCCCTACAGGGCACTACATTCTCAACTCTATAAACGTACTACCACCTACCATCCCAATCCCACCACTTCCCATTCCACATCACATCCATAACAGCTTCCGCATCTGCCTAATTCCTCGCCACATGCACCCTACTTTCCATGCAGCCCGCCGATTAGCATGAGCCAACGCTCACGCCAAACTATACCCACCATCACCATCCAGACCGTGTTGCAGCTAACGTCTATACCGAATGAATGACTGAATAAAATTTTGGGGGGTCACATCTATACACGCACATGGGTAATGGGTGCTTTCAAACCAAACGGGTCCTTCGGGTAATGTGTTGGGGATTATATGTCGATGCCAGACGTTAAAGCCTGTTTTTTGCCTGTTCTGTTATTTGTTCTAGACAGGAAAATTAACCAGTGTGAGACATTTGTTGGTGTCATTCAGTGCTTCACCAGGAATTCAGCAGTGGTCTAGTAGTTTTTATTTTAGGGTGTGAGCGGAAATGTCGCTTCCGGCGCTATAGGGTTGACCGGGCTTGCGACGAAAAGCTATACACTCTGCTACTTGAAAATCATTCCCTACATTGGTGTCGTCCTTTTAAAGTAAAGGGGATCTGTTTTGTTGCTCATGCAAAAAAAGTGGATTTTCTAGCTCTTGTAGGAAGTATTTTCCCCCAAGCGCCAGTCTTCTCTAGTTGCCAAACGGTATACCTTGAGAAAGTGACTTTCGATCGGCTTGTATGTACAATTATAGTGTTCATACACTAGGAAATATTTCAATATTTGTTTAGGTTGAAGGGTCCTTCAAATATTAGCCAAGTCTTATTACAACGGCTTACATTCTGATCCCAACTGTAATGACGCTCTCTGTTGCGATTTCCCAACAGATATCGGACACTATCGAAATTGACATTCTCTGGTCGCATTCTGATTTATTCAATGCAGCCCCCATGTTGATGGAGTGGGAATTTGTGGTAAAGGAAGCCATTATCTGGAACCAGAATTGTCTGGTTACTGATGGAGATTACCTCCAATGCTTGCATGATCAGTGTGTTGAAATCAAAGTGATGCCTTACTGTTGAACTCAGAACAATCCTAGAGGTATATTTTGTGTTTTTCTTCGGTATGAACCTATGGTAAACAATTCTCCGGAGAACGCGCACCTTAGCGGCAGCGACACCTCCATAATAATAATGGTCGTTGACTCTCTCCGCCGAGCAGACTTCGGTATCTCTCTGCATTGCGGAAGCCTAATGCTTGAATGCTCAGTTCTTGAAGTATGACCACGCAGCCCAGTAGACCGGAGAGAATTAGACCAATATTAACGTTTGTTTCATAACTCCCGGTGTCTACGTTTTACCCAGAGGGAACTTCGTGTTGTTGGCAAGGCGTGCAAATCAACTTTGTCACTGTGGTTTTGGACGATGTCTCCCTGTGTGGAAGATAAAAAACAATGTCTATATTTTGTTGAGGATGTACTTTTTCTTTTTTGTAATGATGTCATCCATGCAATCTACTCTATCTTGTGATAAAAAATAAAACAGGCACTTAATGATCTCGGTAGCTGTGGCTTTTAGGACTGCTGCAGAATACCGATGTTCCGAAATTCCTACTCCACACGCTTTCTCTGGCTTGGCCATCGTGTTGTGCTTTGTTCCTGGAAGCTTGACAAATATATATTCACCAAAGAAGTTTAAACTGTTTTGTAAGGGTTTTCTAGTTTGTGAGTTTTGTCTATGCTCCGTTACCGTTCATCTCAAAGCACTACAAACTTTACAGGGTATCTATACGTAGCCATACAGATTTCTTATTCAGGTGACGTCGGTTGATCAGGATAAAGCTGTAAGATTATAGATTACTCACATGTGGCATCACCGAATAGTCTTAAGTGTAGTCACCGAATGACAGTTGTAGTATTCGAATCACGGATTTGTAGCATTGCTGTGTCACTTGAATTTAGTTAGTGCTGAAGCAACTGAAATAGTGATTGGTTCTTCGGGCAAAAACATCATCGTCGTACACAATCGCGACTTGGTGGGTAAAGCGTGCTAAAAGTAAGTAATACGAACAACCTCCATTAATCAAATTCGTCATTTCTAACTTCCGTTGCTTTAAGGGGTGGCTATGATTCGTTCACTTGCCTTGAGGCAAACCGAGGCTGAGTAGCCTGTTTATTTCGACATCTGTAACGAAGCATCAGATTATCTTCAGCTTTTCTCTCTAAACGAACTGGCATTTGAAGTTTTTTCCGTGATAATTTCTTCCAACGAGGTCCAAACAATGTCCTGAAGCTGCTTTTCCATTGCCCGTGCAGGTGCGTGATAGTCGTCCCCAATACCGCTCCGCCTATCGCTGTGTTCTGGAGGCCGCTTAAAACACCGTCTTTGATTTTTTTTACAGCTACAGTGTTTCTGTGGCGAACTGTAGTTCGTCCTCACAGTTTTTGCTAAAAAAATTCATCGTCGGTCAATCAAATATGTTACGCCACTGCCAACTTGAGACTGCCAACTTGGAGCAGTGGAACGCCATAAATTTAAATTGGCTTGAGGATACATCTATGTGTTGTTTTCGGAGGAACGAGACGGGAAAGGAAAAGCAGAAGAGGTGAGTTGGAAAGAAAAGAATGCCTTTACTTGGCAGGAGCCCCAGCCGACTTGTGTCTTTCCGCCGCATTTGCAAAAAAGGAGCAGATACTCGGCCATTTTGAAGATGATAGTCTTTCTTGAGCTACCTAAACCCAGAAATTTTGGTCTGTCTGTATGTCTGTTATCTTTCTGTCAGTGACTCAATTCAGCCTCCTTTTTTTAATTGCCTGGATTCGACAATTCACAACACATCACAGATCAACAGCACAACTGATATTCAACAACGTGGTGAGGCAGCCGAAGTTAGGGCTGGTGATGTTCTTTAAAATTCTTTCAATCACCTAGCTGTTTTATCTTAGGCAGCCACACAGGCGAGACCTCTTGAGATTTAATTACCTCCACATAATGACGTACACTTTCTCTGAAGTACTGCTTTGCGGAACGGCCATCTACGTCGTTGTAGTCTTGCTGTGCGTGAGCGCAATATGCTGTGTAGGCCCAGCGCCATGACTAAGTCATACGGCATTCCATCGTCTCTGTATACGGAGAGATACCGTGAGCCATGAGGGTTTAGAGGGAAGTCTTTGCAAATTGTCTTCTGTAAAACAGCCCAAAAATATACGCCCTCCCAACAACGTGAAGAAACATGTTCCTTCGTCTCCGCCGATTTGCAGCTAAAACAATATGTCCCCCATGGCACAAAAAGCCCCCTTGCTTCATAAAGGTCTTGTATATAGCCGAAAAAAAGACTTTACTCCAGGCTGCACTTGCATTCTTTTCACCCCTTTGTGCACATCTAGGCCGGGTCCTCCATAGTACATACCTCTGCACAAGGGCACAGGGAAGACAACATCCACAATATCGTTGTACAGGGTATTCCACTTTACTGTGCCTAAATAATCTTTAGAGAAACGTGCACTCAAAAAGTTCACCCTCCCAACTACGTCTTTCCAAATATCCAAAAATAACCCCCGACAGGTACTCCGGGGTGACAACATATTCAGAAGGTACCCTGCCCTACATTAGTTGACCTTCTGTTCGAAGAAAGAGGTCTCTTACATTCCTTAAGAAAAGGAATCTGTTGACCAGCTGGCGCGCAAATAAATGCGCCAGGCCCAGTCCCCCATCTTTGACTCTCCTAAACAGGTTGGTGCGGCTGCACCTCCCCTAGGTTGAGTACCACACAACCACCACATACACGTGATGCAGCTTTTGCACATTCGCACGAGAGCAGTCTAGTACCTGCATTACATACCACAATTTACAGATGAAAAACAAGTTGAGCAACGTTGCCCTAGCAATTGTTGAAAAAATAGCCCACTTCCACTTATCCGCCTTTGCGCGAACCTCCTGAGTTTGTTCACGCCAATACGGCTGCAAAGGGGCACCGAGGTAGTTCACTGGGGTCGCTACCCAGTTGACGTTGGAAAAACTGCAAGGGGTTGACTGCCATTCGCCGTGCCAAAACCCTAGGCACTTTGCCCAATTAACCGAGCTCCCGCTAACTGCAATAAATAGCTTTGGTTTGTCCACTACTCTCATAATACTAAACGTGTCTTCGCACAGAACCGCAATGTCGTCTGCATACGCCAAAAGCTTGACTTCTGACTCGTGAAGGTGGAACCCACGTATATCAACATTTTTAAAACACGCATTGAACACGACATTGGGAGCGCCCATTAACGTGCAACGCTCTGTGCGCCAGGGCTGCCCGCTCAGTCCACTATTGTTCTGCATTTACATTGAGAGGAAAGGTAAAATTAATATATTATAACCATCATATCAGGGCGCAGCGACTAGTGATAACAGCATTGCCCTAAGAACAGAAAATTACCCAATCAGTTTGCATGTCACATGGTCTTGCTACAAACTGGAAAAAGTTTTTGCGTGGTCACACATAAAGTCACACAAAGTTCACCAGTGTTCAAAGAAACAGTTCATAAACTATAGTGAACACAGTACAGCACTAGAGTAACGCTCAGGATGTTGCTCCTGGCCACTATGAAGCTCGTAGACCAACGCAAAAGGAAGGCGCCTTCCCCTAGAGCTGCCAACTCATTCTCCAAATGACTCATCAAAATCGACCGGACACGCCACAGCAGTGGCAACATTGCCCATTGCGGCCAGGCTCGAAGACATGCAGCACCACGATTTTTCCACGTTATGTTCGATTCAGCCTCCCGGCCAAACCCCGCACGGGGCACCTTGAGTATTCATGGTGACGGTGAGCAGCGACACCGCGGACCCCGAGCTTCCAACATAAGCCGTGTCCAACCGTGCCGAGGTGTTTAAAGGTGAAGGGTAGAAGCCGTAAACGGTGGCCGTCGGAGCCTTGGTCAAGCTCCGGCCGATGGGCTCCCTGCCTGTCTACCAGGCAGGGAGCTCCGGGACCTCTTTGACTACCAGGGTAAGGTCAAAGGAGAAAGTACCCCCGTCTCCCTGCTTTTATACTATGCTTTATAGTATTGTCTAAAACCCCCCAACCGTGATCGGCCCCCTAAAAGGGGCCGCACCGAAGTATCGTTTCCCCCATTGCCATCTTTGACATTTCCTGAACCAGATCATTACTCTAGATTTCTTGTCATGGAGTCCCTGAATCCAACCCACCGTCTTGCATCTCAGTCTTCTTGATCGCCAAGAATCTTGAAGCCATAATAGGAAAATCATATCAGGCCAAAAAACAAAGAACTGGTGAACTCCTCATCGAGGTAAATGACAAGACGCAGTCCACAAAGCTTCTAGCTCAGACTAGACTGGCTGACCTAGACATCAGGGTAACGCCCCATCGGAGCCTCAACAGCTCGCAGGGTGTGATATCAGAGCCACATCTCCTGAACGAAACCGATGCGGATCTCCTTGCCGGCTTGAAGGATCAGGGCGTCACTGCCGTGAGACGCATCACCATCCGTAGAGACGACAAGGAGATTCCCACCAAGCACATCATCTTGACCTTTGACCGTGCAGTTCTCCCACAACATATATATGCAGGTTTTATCCGTTGCTCCATCCATCCGTACATACTGAACCCGCGGCGCTGTTTTAAGTGCCAGCGGTTCGGGCATGGTACAAACTCTTGCCGTGGCCGATTGACGTGTGCAAAATGCGCGGCGCACGATCATCCGAGCGAGAACTGCTCATCTGAGACCCTCACTTGTGTAAACTGCGGTGGGCCGCATGCGGCATACTCCCGCCAGTGCGAAAAATTCCAATTAGAAAAAAAGATCATAAACATTAAGGTCACTGAGAACATCACCTTTCCAGAGGCGAGAAAGAGGTTCGCCTCTTTCCCTCTGGGGAGGTACGCCGACGCAGCTCGCCGGGGGGGGCGGAGCGGCATCTGGTGTCCACAGGGACCCAGTTCAGCGAGTCTGACCTGGTTCCTCCCCCCCCTGGGTTGCCTCTGGCAGCCCAACCCGCCACCACGCCGCGTGCTGAGGCGGCAGCGGTTGTGGCGGCAACGTCTTCCATCGGGACCGGTGCCGGTCCCGCCTCTGTCTCCCCGTCCTCCAGTGCATAGGAGGGTACCGAGGTGATGGACACCACGGGCCCCGCACCGACTCCCACCGCTACCGCACCACCCGTGCCACCTCTGGTGCCCCGGACGCCCTCGGCGGTGGCGGCTCAAACGAAGGGCTCCCGAGGGGGGGCCAAGTCCGGGGGGCCCGGTCAGTCGGGCACCCCTCGGACATCCGACGACGAAATGGATGTCGGGCCGTTCCTGCCTGCAACGCAGGGCAAGGAGCGGCCTCCGACGCCCAAGCCAGCAGCAGAAAGGCCCAAAAAGCCAAATCCTAGAGTAACAGCCCCGAAAGACACATGAACACACATACACACACACAGACTTCAGTAGCTTCTAAATCTCCATAATGGGAAGAGAAAATATTACTCAATGGAACTGTAGAGGCCTCACTAAAAATTTTGATGATGTCCATGAGATATTGCATTCGAACCAGCCAAGTGTGATGTGTCTTCAGGAGACACATTTGAATCCGAATCACGCAAATTTCTGAAATAGGTACATGGTATTCAGAAAGGATAGGGTTGGCTGCACACACTCTTCGTGCGGTGTAGCCATAGTAGCCCGGAAATCCCTAGCATGCCACCCTATCGCTCTCAACACCGTCCTTGAGGCTGTAGCAATACGCACAATAATTATTAATAGGTTGATAATGGTATGCTCCATTTACATTCGCCCTGATTATGCACTTTTGAGCTCTGACTTCGAGGCGCTGGTCGACCAGCTGCCCGAACCGTACATCCTAACAGGCGACCTTAAGGCACACAACTCTCTTTGGGGCTCCTCCAGAACGGATGCCCGAGGTCGCCTGATAGAGAACTTTCTTACATCTTCCGGAGCATGCCTTTTCAACAAAAAGCAGCCTACATACCATGACTTAGGACATAATACATACTCACATCTCGACTTGGCTATTGGTTCTGCAATTCTCTTTCCATGTCTTGAGTAGGGCGTGGGCACTGACCCATATGGTAGTGACCACTTCCCCACTTCTCTAACATATATAGGTAAAGGCCCATGCAGTCCATCTTCCCATAAAATGTTTAATGAATCAAAAGCAAACTGGAGCACATTCACACAAACATCTCAACTACACCACACATCCATAAAACACCTACACGTGGAGGAAGCAGCCCAACTCGTCACGGCACACATTCTCGACGCTGCCGAAAAGTCTATTCCCCACGCCTCCAGCGCTCCGCGTAACCAAAGGAGGCCGTGGTGGAATGAGGACTGTAGGCGGGCGCGAGAGGCCCAGAATAAGGCGTGGGGTGTCTTTCGCCGGTACCCCACGTCAGATAACCTCATTTCTTTTAAACTGGCAAAGGCTTTTGGGAAGCGAGTGCGTCGTGAGGCGAAAAGGGAAAGTTGGCGCACCTTCCTCACTTCCATCAACTCATAGACAGACACGCGAAAAGTATGGACACGAAAACGTAGGCTGAAAGGACAACAGACACACAGCCTGCCCCTGGTTAGTACAACAGGGGACACACTGGAAGACCAGGCTAACACACTCGCACAACACTTTCAACATGTGTCCAGTTCAGCGCACTACACCAACACTTTCATAAAACACAAAACATCCTGTGAGAAGAAGTCCTTGCGATACAGTAATAGGTCGACGTCATCTTATAACACCCCCTTCTCACTGCATGAGCTGAAGATCCCACTTAGTACATGTAAACCTTCAGCTCCAGGCGCAGACAACATTACGTACACTATGATTCAACACCTGCACACAGACACACTTGAAACCCTCCTCCACCTCTACAACAAAATATTTCTTTCGGGGCACCTCCCAAGGTCATGGAGGGAGGCCATCGTAGTGGCCTTTCTGAAAGAGGGGAAGGACCCTTCCTCTCCCGCAAGTTATCGTCCCATCGCCCTCACAAGCTGCCTGTGTAAGCTGTTCGAAAAGATGATCAATAGGACACTCATGTACTTCTTAGAGTACAATGGTCTTCTCGACGGCTGCCAGGCTGGCTTCAGGGCTGGGAGATCCACCAACGATCAACTGGTTGTGTTGGAATCATATGTAAAAGATGCCTTTATACACAATCAGTTTTGCATAACGGTCTTCTTTGATATGGAAAAGGCCTATGACACTGCCTGGCGGTACGGCATCTTGAGCGACCTCAAGTCGTTTGGTGTCTCCGGCAACATGCTGAACACCCTCGCTAGCTACATGTCGGAAAGGACCTTTCGAGTGAGGGTTGGCAGTGCACTTTCCAATGTATATGTGCAGGAAAATGGCGTTCCTCAAGGCGGTGTCCTGAGCTGCACACTATTCATTGTTAAGATGAACTCGCTCCGGAAGGCATTGCCACCAACCATTTCCTGTTCTGTATATGTAGACGACGTTCAAATATCTTTTAAGTAGTGTAACTTTTCAATTTGTGAACGCCAAGTCCAGCTTGGGGTGAACAGACTTGCTGGCTGGGCGGACACAAACGGTTTTAAACTGAACCCTGTAAAAAGTACTTGTGTTGTGTTTTCCCGGAAGCGTGGAATTCATGCGGGCCCTGATATCTCTATCAATGGTGTAGTAATCCCTGTCAGACGGGAGAAGTTTTTGGGAATAATATTCGACAGTAAACTCACATTTATCCCTCACTTGAAACACCTTAAACACAAATGCCTAAAAACAATGAACATTCTTAAAGTCCTTTCACACCAATCTTATGGTGCTGACAAGCAGCTCCTCCTGCGGCTTTATACTGCAGTGGTAGGATCTCGCTTGGATTATGGCAGTGTTGTTTATGGGTCCGCGACGAAGACTGCGCTAAAAATGCTTTACCGGTGCTTCATTTGGGGCTTCGTCTTGCCTGTGGTGCCTTTCGCACTAGCCCCGTTGAAAGCCTCTATGCAGAGTGTCACAAATGGTCCCTGTATTACCAGAGGACATACACTAACTTGTTGTATGCCTCTAAAATCAGGTCTATGGCAAATCATCCTTTTAATTCAACCATTCATGATGCGTCATCAGAGCAGCTCTTTGCAAATCGTCCATCTATTTCCATGCCGTTCCCTCTCAGAGTGAGGGCAGAAGCTTCGGAGCTGGCTGTGTCATTTTCACACATCCACAACACACCCATTACGGATTTTATTGCGCCGTGGCAACTCCGTGCAGTTTGTTGTGACTTGTCCTTTCTGCAATTTGACAAAAGCAGGGCACCAAGGGTAGCCATTATTCAGCATTTCCTCTTCCTGAAGGAGAAGTATCAATGCGCAGAGTATTACTGCGACGCATCAAAGACAGCTACGGCTGTGTCTTGTGCTGCGCATGGGCCGAACCTCAACGTGTGTAAAAGAATGAACTCCCACAACAGCATTTTTACGGCTGATGCACATGGCAATATACTTATTTTAGACCACATTGTCCAACATCAAATTCCAAAGTCCATATTTTTTACGGATTCTCTTAGGGTTGTACGTGTACTTTTGTCAAGAAAACGCTCAAAAAATTATGTAATCAATCTTGTTTTTAAGGCCCTCATGTCGGCATACGCCTCAAGTCTTGGAATAACAATATGTTGGGTTCCTGGCCACTGTGGAATAGCCGGGAATGAAACCGCAGATCAAATGGCCACTGCTGGTACACTCTTGAATACAGTGGACATAACAACAGTGCCGTACACAGACATGAAGCCACACATTAGACACCAACTTCGCAACGCATGGCAAACACACTGGAGTGAACAGACATATAACTAGTTACATGTAATAAAACCACACCTGGGACAATACACTACTGACTCACACAACAGGCACATTCAAGTTACGTCAGCTTGGTTACGGATAGGCCATACGCATGTAACGCACTCGCACCTGCTCACGGGATCTCCAAGACCCCTGTGTAGCAGGTGTGGGGAGGGCCTATCCGTAGACCACATACTCATACAATGCAAGGCACTTGACACAACACGAAACACTTCAGAGAACTCTACAGACAACATATTCCCCTACACCCATCGTTGTTGCTGGGTGACGATTCCATGGTTTCTGTGAAACGCGTTTTTAAATATTTGTCAGATTTTAAGTTTTTAAACCTCATTTTCTATCATGCGTAATCACATCTGGCCCTATACACCAGCCATCACCATTATCTTTATTGATCTTACTATGTCCATTTTACACATTTTATACCTACCTTTTGTGGTAATCACTTGTTTTCATTAAATAACTTATCTGGCGCTCTTTGCCCTCGTCGGCCTTGCGCCATTAAACACCAACCATCATCATCATCATCTCCCGGCCAAAGCAACGTAGATATTGTGCAACAGTCTTATATACACACAGCCAAAAGTAAACGTCTAAGCGCAGTTTATATGTTCATACTTGTCAACTTTGTTGAACAAGAACAAGACAATGCGCAAATATAGGACAGGCATTTAGTACACAAGATATATTTACAGCGTTCCATTATTAAAATTCATGGATTCTCGGTTTTTTGATAGCAAATGAAATTCTACATCTACTGCAGAATAGAAAAAATCACGCGACCACAGCAGCGAAAGATGGTGATGATGATGATGATGTACTCAAAAATCTTGGCAGGCACCCACAAATGGGGAATGGCCAGGGGTAATTTGGTTGTTCCACTAGCTAGGTTCCACGTTCTGCTTGGAACGCACATGGAGCACGGCCACGCGGTTCTACAAACCTTGAAGTCGGCCGCCTCGATTCACGCGCGTCACCGCCGTTCTGCAGCGCTGGCATCGAGGAACCCGGCCTGTATCAGTGGAGGGCGGTAAATTCAAATCGCCTTGAGCACACACTTAATATGTTTACCTTGGGATGAGCGCTACGCTGCAGGAACAGCATGAGAGGTGAGTGGGAAAGCAAAACGGGGCATTTCCTTGGCAATTGTCTACAAAGACTATTGCCTTTTGACGACATTGGCAACGAAAGGAGCAGATACGCGGCCAATTTTTTTTCTGGGGGCGCCCTAAACTGTGTGGTAAAGGCCAACGACCGAAGGGGGAGTCGCGGTGGCATTGATGCAGCATCCCGTGTATGGAGGACTGCCCCACAGGACGGCGACCTTTCCTTCATGGCCTCGGGACGGGGCTGGAGAACTGGGTGCTACAAACGCTGGCGAGGATAGTCTCTCGCGCACCTCGGTTCGATTTACAGTTGGGGGGAAAGGTTTTCACTTGTTGACCTATGCCGTAACTCCCGTTGAGTTTTCTGAGTACGGCCTTGAAACATGCACAGTGAACTTTGACACGAACAGTGCAACGCAGAACTGTGGTACGCGATTGCTAATCAATTTCTCTGAACCTAATAATGGGATATTCATCAAAGATGTTTCAAAGACCAATCGAAAGACTCTGCCTGGGAAACATCCAAGCGAAAAAGTGCAAAACTATCAAAAAACAGATAAGATTTGCCATCAGGACAGGGGCGAGGAGGCACCTGCAAAAAATTACACCATCTTCTCATAGGGGAACCCTAAATAGTATGCAAAGCCAGCCTTGGGGACGATTCAAGTGCCCATTGGTTTTCAGTTCGTCGTTTCCGTTAGGTTGAGGTACGTAGCTACCGTTATATTTACAGTTTGGTGTCGATGGTAACTACCACACCTTTTACTTACCGGAACTACGAAATGTGAAATTGTGTTGAGCCCATGGCTGTTGTGCATACTGCTCAGGGTTCCCCTACGGGAATATGGTGTAATTTTGTTAGATGCGACGGGGCTGTGTCCTTCCCTTGTCGTTGTTGCGCCGTCCACACACCCCCTGCTCATGCTCGGCTTGCTGAACACCCGGTGGCGTCTTGCCTTTTATTGGCTCCTGGAGCGACAGTGTTACTGGGGTCTTCCTGGGCCGGCCCGATATGAGCCAAGCATGCGCAGTGGGCGTATGGACGGCGCCAAAACAATCAAGAGACATAGACCCGACCATGAGATGCTGGAGCGACAGTCTAGCCGGTGTCTTTCTGGGCGGGCCCAGGAGGAGCGCGCTTCCCCTTAAAGGGCTCCTGCAGCGGCGGTGTTGCCGGTGTCTTCCTGGGCCGGGAAGACAAAAAAAGCCAAGGGGAGTTTTGAGAGGACATTCGGGTAATTAAAGGTCTTCGGGGAGAGGTGGAAATTTTTTTTCAAGATGTTTGGTACGTGGCAGTGAACACACTGCACAGTTCGAAGAAAAGCCGTCGAAGTTTTTTGCAGCCTTCCATAGGTTGCAAGGGGAGCGCCAAACAATCACGGAGGTCAAACGTATTTCGGGCACAGCTACAGGCAGTGAGAAAGTAGCCAAAGCCTTGGCGGACTATTACACCGATCTATTCTCCCTGCGAATATTCCCAAATCGAGTGCCAGCATAAAATACTGAATGAAATCTCCAAAATACTCAATACAAAAAGATGATCATCACTTCCAATAACAGAAGCAGGCTTTGAGCGTACCATGTAGAAAATCCTACAAAAAAAATCTCCAGGGCCGAATCGAATCACTTCTAAGTTCTATGTGACCATTAGAAAGGAACTGAGTCCCACCATAGCCATCGTTTTCGCAGACGTGAGAAAGCAGAAACGCTTACCACCCTCCGTGCGCACAAGCCACTTAGCCATAAAAGAACCCTGCAACACTCTTTAATCACTGCAAGTAAACCAACGTGACGTTTAGATTACACTGCCAGAAATACCTGAGCCAAATATTACACGTCCACGTGAAGCGTTGAGCGCGAAAATCGCTGTGAAAGACGCAGAAAAATGGACCGCACACTCTTCTGTTCTCCTCATTATACACCCCTGGCATGGCCTATACGACGTCATTAGGGCCATGGCTGTCCGATCGGCTGTCACTGCTCAACTTCGCGGCTAATTTCTCTCGTTTCCTCTGACGATCCGCTGCCGTCGGCGCTGTCTGCAACTCTCTTCTATGCCTGATCCTGTAGGCACAGTCTTGCCGTTTCGTTTGTGTTTTTAGTGCGCGCGGAGTTTGTGATGAGCTCAAGACTTGGGACGAAGTCCACCCGTATGTCACGTTTGCGTACAATACAGCGACGCAGGAAACTACGCAGATGACACCGTTCGAGCTTGTCTACGGAAGACGACCGACTACGATGCTCGACGCCATGCTTCCGCATGTAGAAGACGACGACCTGAACGCCGACGTCCAAGGATACCTTCAACGTGCGGAGGAGGCCCGCCAGCTCGCTCGAGTTCGTATAAGGGACCAGCAGCTGGTGGATGCCGGCCGCTACAACCTCCGACGCCGAGACGCCGAGTACCAACCAGGGGATCGTGTGTGGGTTTGGACTCCCATCCGACGACGCGGACTGAGCGAGAAACTTCTGCGACGGTATTTCGGACCCTACCAGATTCTGCGACGTGTTGGCCAACTTACCTACGAAGTGATCCCCGATGGTGACTCCGGCACATCACGACGACGTACGCGGCCTGAAGTCGTCTACGTGGTTCGCTTAAAACCTTTCTACGAACGATGACGAACTTTTATTTTCATTTTCGGACTGTCGCTTATGTTAGCATCGGGTCGATGCACTCTTAGAGGGGGGGTAATGTCGCGAACCATGCATTGGGTTTGTTTATTTGTGTTTTGCTTTTACCGCCCGGCTGCACCGGTCTGTGTTATCTCCGTGCCAAGGAAAGCGCGTGTTCCATTCTTTCTTTCTGTGCCGCATGTGTTATCTGTTCAGATAGGGAGAGCATTCCGATCTAACGTGAACCTCCCGGAATAATCGTCTTGCATCTACAATGTTCTCGATGCGAATCGACGGTTCCAGAACCACGCGCGCCGAAAGATAAAAAGCCTGCAGAGCAGACGCCGGGGCATTCGATTCTGCGACGCTCGCCGACGCACGTACGTCACTTTGTTGACCACTGCTTCGCCGCCTCTGTATTCTTTTCAGTTGTTAGGGGAGCACAAGTTCGCTCCAATAAACTTGTTTCTTTTCCAAACAACTGCTTCGTCCTTGGCTACGTGACAATATTTTCGAGCGTATAACGAGACCCAACATTTAGACAGCAATTTTGTGCAACCCACTTTCTATGCAGAAGAAAAAAATTATCCCCGATCATTACGCGCAGTTTTTATAATGGAAAGGCTGGACCAAGGCCATTAGGGCAAGACGGCATATTTCTTGACGCAATAAAATGCAGGAAGCTTACAATAAGGTGTAACACTTGTAGGTAGCCAAGCTGTAGGCATCCTTTACTGCTATTACAGGGGTTTCAGTCCATGATTTTAGTCTATTTGACGCAATGACCTTCACTCATCATTGTTGCATAAGTGTCAGATTCCTTCTTTCTTGGATGTGGTAATAACTGGACATCGCCTTGCAGGGCCGTATGCTGTGGCAGGACTTTATATTTCTGAGCAAGTGTTGGTATGATTACGGTGAACGCTGGGGTTTTATGGCCACTTTACCCCAATCTCACACAGTAGCGATTGTTCACTTGGGAAACGCGATGAGGGGACGCTGAGATGTTGCCACGAAGCACGCGCTCACGTGCGCTCGGCTCTTTTTCGGTATTTGTAACAGCGGACAGAAGAAATTACGATTTGCCTATTTTTTTATTCAGCAAAACTTTAACTACATTGTTGCGGCTGGTTTTGGCCTGCCACTAGATAGCATCTTCGGTGAAGCGATGAAGTACGCTATGGCACTGAAGCTACTGGCGTTAACTTCTTTATCTACGGACAAGAATATTTGGTTATGATGCTAGCCAAGTAACAAATATACATAATTTGCATGAAAACCCAGATACCTAATGGAAGTTAGCTAACCATACTTGACTCACGGGGGCTTCCCCGGTTTGTCTCTTTTGGTCAACTGCTCCTCGTCTCTACCTTTTCTAGATCAACCCCAAGAACACAAAACACTTCAGTTTAATTAAACAGAAACCACCCCTCTAAATACGTCTGCCAACAGATAGTGGGCAGGACATGCTAACTAACGCTATCTAGGTCTCTCATTGACCATAAAAACACCAAAGTAGTGTAAACAAGAAATAGGGTGATCTCAAGTTTATCTCATAAACTCACGAATATTCATCAGAACGCAAGCACCCCACTAACAAAATGCAAATATCAGCTATTCTGGGCGGTGGCCATCTATATTTGCGCGAGCTGTCTCAAGTACTCTCCATACAAAGTGCGCCGAAATTATCACCAATGGCGACAACATGGCCATCTTTGTCAACATGGCGCGCGCAAAACAAGAAGGGCTGCCATTTCTTTGTGGACTATCTCTGCAGTCGTCGCGCTACTGTATACCCATGAGAAATCCAAACTACCTTCGTAGCTTCTACGATACTTCTCCTCCAGACACGGTGGAAGGCCTTTCCATATTCATAGCTGCTAAGGTTTCGGATGACGTCTCAACGAGCGGAACGCAATTACGCACTTATGCGGTAATTACCCTTGACAATTTTAGACGCCGGTGTCAGAGAGCCCACTGCGCCGGTGGGACTGAAGATAACTTATTTGTGGCTCTCCGCCGCGTCGCGCATAAATACGCGACGTCCTGGACTTCCCAGAAAACGTAAGAGGGGCAGAAATTGTATCCGCGGTAGCTAATCGCATCTTTAAACACGTCAGCACCCAGCACAAAGAGTCCTTGCAATGTATAAAATATTATAACGCAAATTCCCGCGTTCACGTTTGATAAACTTTTGCACTTGAGCCAAATATCCGGCCCCGGATGAGACGTTTTCAAATAAATGCAAAACGGCTCCCATGCTAACTTGCAAAAATTAGCATGGCTGTGAACGACTTCGCGCCAATATCTTACATATTAAATACAATTTCTCAACTGCTGGAGCCATAGTCTTCCAAGCTCCCGCACATTATAAACAGGGCAGGGTACACCAAAAATTCTAAGGCAACATGGCACATTTCTTCACACAATAAACTAAATATATTTTGCATATCAGAGTCATTTTCCGCTCGGTTAAAGCCTGAACCACTGAATGTATCTCCTCCCGCTTGAGTTATCTGTTGAGCCACAGTAGTCACTGTCATACCAAATATGTTGAGTTCTGTAGACGGCGCTTTCAACAGAAAATTTTTTAAAAAGCTATCAAACCATCTAACCTGGAATACATTTCCATGCCTTTAATATTAACTTACAAAACCTTGAGACATCACTCCCACGGACCGCCTGTCACCATTATATCATAGGGTCACTCGGCCATGCATTCAGCGTAATGACTAGTTTTTTCAATGAAATATCAATGGCCTAAATAGTTTATTGAAGAAAAAATTAACAGGCGTCGCCACCTACTATTTTTGTATGAATGTAGGATAGAATAAATAAGCAGCAAAAGCTGAAAGGTACACCCCCTTTACTATAAATTAGGCAGAAAAAAAGACAACTGCGGTGGAGAAATCCTTAGCCTGATTAAAAAAAGTCATTTCACACTGTTAACATCATCGCATGCAGCCATGTTCTTGTGGTATTTTGGAACATTGGTACTCACACTTGACCCCTGGGCGGCGCTTTTCCTTTGCAAAAAAAGTCGGGCTGATTTGTACGATATTTTTTTTGCAGGTGTCTATGATGGCAAGCTGCGCGTTATCAGTAGGGTATTGGCGTTTTAGGCCCTTATGCGGCTGCAGACGCCTCACAGCACAATGTGTACTGCCATAAATCTTAACGAAAAAATATGCACGCCTCTATTCTATCACTAAAACATTTGTATTTTTCTGCCACAAACTCGAAAGCCACAAAATAAGCCACACCCCGTGCATTCGAAACCGAGTAAAAAAAGCCTGTGCACATATTCTCACATGGCCGTATCTATGGCTCCGCGTGTCAAGTACAGTTTAGGGACACTACGGTTATGGTTTGTAAATTTCCGCAAAGAGCAAGCGGAAGATTGTCATTGTCGATAAAGCTGTTATCTGTTCCAGGAGTTTCTTCAACTCCTAATAAAAATGGTTGAGTGTATCTTGATTTTATTACCAGCGGGTATGTTTTGGCATGCAGGCCTAGCAAATAATAGGAATGCCCAAACTAAACTTGAATAGTAGAGTTTTTTGATGAAACTAGAAATAAGTATATGGTCAAATCAAACCAAAAAGTCTTTATTTTCCTTTTTAACTTCGGAGTGGGCAGCCACAGAAACCGGTGGTGGAGGCGGCGTCACAAGGCAACGGCCCCGAACATAGGAGCAGGATTACATACCTTGATAAATATGAAAGAAATTCAAAATACACTCCCGATAAATCATGTGCATCCTATTGAATTCTGTCAGCCTTTGGGTACACACACTAATAACGCAAAACACTCAGAAGTCAAAAACTCTCGTGACATACATCAGCATTTAGCAAGTTTAATATTAACCGAAGAACGTGGACAGATCCACACACTTCCCCTAATGAGTTTGTCTTTTTAGAGGTTTATAAAATATACTATTCAGCATATTGGCCTCCAAGACCAGTTATAGCATGTGGAAGTCAAAAATGAAACTTAATAGGAAGATCATAGAATGGTTACGGTAACAGTGAAAATTCACATAAAATGGTAAGCTAAACTGTGTAGAATGGCTTTTTTTTTCTGTAAACTTTTCAATGGTTTTATAATAACACCAAGTGTGCTAGCGTAATGAGTTTATCCTACAGTTGTTATATTTATTCAGCAGCTCTGAAGCAAGAAAGTTGCACTGTCATAGTTTTTCCGCGCTTTGGGCTCATGCCCTTTATGCGCCGGACAGAATACCGCAAAGTTGATGCAGGTTCTGTTTTCAGGGCCAACATTTCATTGTGCACAATGTGTAGTAGTTAAAGAAATATGCCTGATCATCTATATACATGCTATACTTCAAGAAGATTGCTTGTGGTATTAGGTCGATCATTGAATGTTCGTATTTCATATAAATTCGAAGAATATTTTTCGCAATATAATCAGCCTGGTATAGTAGTGGGCCCTCGTGTCCGAGACTACTGTAGCATAGTTGAGTTTGGAATAAAAAATTAGCATTACAAATATTCTTTTATTCAGACAAGTGGTCGTGGTATATCGTACAGGAGGGTTATGTGCATGGTGAAGATGAAGATGTGGAGTGGGACAGGATGCAGATCAGAACATTGCTGGAAGTGCTGGATGATGTGCGCGCAGCCGGACTAGTTGAAGAGCGGACCTTGTGGAAACGGGTCCTGCAGTTCTAGTGCGATTTTTAGGGACGCAGAGTCTTTCTGTGCAACCTACGCCGGTGCAAGGAAGCCGGAGTTGCATTTGGCACCAATCGTGGGGCCGGGCGGGGAACGTGAGAATGGCATTTCGGTCTTCTTCATTGTTTTGCCATTCCGCGAGGGGTGTTTTGCGAGGGAAATTTATTTGGCGTTCTTAATTAGCTCTCGCGATTTTTCAGTCACCCTTCTCTAATTTTGAGGCACCCTTTTATTAGCTTGTTTTGTTTATAACCATTTTTCCTTCATGTCTTTGCTTTGCGGCACGCGAGAGTGCTTCTTCCCAGGGATCTGTCCGGCCGTGGAGCCGATATCCGCCGGAGCCCTTTGGGCGCTCTGCGGGGCGCAAGATTGGGGAGGCCACTGGGCTCATGGGCAGATCGTGCTCCGCCAAATCATGAACCTCTGCGAGGAACCTCGCGAACCAGCCGGCAGTGTTGGGCTAGGACGCGGTGGATCCCAGCACGTGCCATCGTTGCTGCCGACCCTTGCGGGTCCACGGTTCATGGGCTACGATGACCACAAGACGATGCGGGACTTCCTGTTCCACTTCACCGTATGGAAGGTGGCGTCGGGTGCCTCGTACGAGTTTGTCCTGGCCCCCACCCTGCCGTTTTCTTTGGAGGGGACCTCTGGTCGCTGGTGGCGTCTGCAGTAAGTTCGCATCCTGGGTCGACTTCAAGCGCGCATTAGCGAGACGTTCTTGCCCCCCAACCACGGCTGCCGGGCACGCCGCTACTTGTAGGCACGTACGCAGCACCTCCGCGAGGGCTTACTCGAATACATTCACGCTGTCCAGAAGCTATCCCGGGTGCATCTGACGTAGAAATGGTGACTCGCGTCTTAGACGATGTCACTCGTACGGCCGACCTTACCTAAGAGGTCCTCAGTACTCGATGATGACGATCGATTTCTAAGATTGATGAACATCGTTCTTGACGATGCACGTTTTAAGTACGCGATCGCCTATATGGATGACGTCGTCCGCTTTTCAAGTTCCTTTGAGAAGCACATCGCACATCTTACTGAAGTGCTTGACCGCATAAAGCGCGCTGATCTCACCATCAATCCCATCCCAAAAAGGTTCAGCTCGCGACAACCAAAAGTGACTTGCTCACCTTTGTCGTGAAAAATGAAGAGGTTTGACCTTACGGTGCAAAACTGAAAGCAAGCACAAAATATCCGAGACCATATGACATCAACCGGTTGCAGCGCTTCTTGGGTGTTATAGCCTTTTATGGTAGCTTCTTCACTCATTGTGCAGAACGTTCAGTTCCGCTGAACCAACTTCTACGGAAAGCCGTGAAATGGCAATGGAAGGAGGCTGAACAGGAAGTTTTTGAAGCTCTGTCGCTCACAATCGCGGAAACAGAGGCATTTAGAATAACGGACCTTACGAATCGTTTTGTCTTGCATACCGATACTAGGGGCTATGGAATGTGTTCAGGGCTGATGCAGGCGTTTCATGGCGTTCTCCGTCCAGTCACATTTGCTACTCACACAGTCACTCCGGCTGAGCGTTAATACACAGTCACAGAACGCCATACTCTCGCAATCGTGTTTGCACTGAATAAGTTTTACGTGAATCCAGACTGTGGCTCTTACACAATTCAGACACACCACCAGGCAAAAAAAGTGGCTGCAGCATTTGCAAAACCCTGCCGGCTGTTTGGCGCGCTGAGTGCTGCCGCTTCAGCGCTACGATTTCACAATGAACAATGGGGAGGGTTCAAAGAACCAAGTCGCTGACGCGCTATCACACGCACTCCTGCCGTCATCTTTGGACGCAGGAGGGGTGGCACTGGTTACTGCTGTGGATACTAATGCAGCTGGAGTACGCTGGTGAGCATTTTAGATCTGCTCCCTGCACCACGTGCTGACAGACTCTGCCGTTAGATAATTGAGCACATCGGGGAACCGGGCGCTGCTCGCACCAGCGACAGCGGTGAGTTTGATTCATATGTGCCGAGGGAGAACGGTCTCCTCCGGCAGTATATACCGCAAGAGAATGACGAGGCTACTTCCCCATTCTGCATCGTTTTACCGTGTAAGCTTTGAAGAGCTTTCTTTCGTTACTTTCACAATTCAGCTCTGGCTGGACAACGCTCTGGCGGCAAAACTCATAGAAGTTAAGACGGACTGTCACTTGGTAAGGCATGAGGCATGGTGTGCTCAGTTAAGCCAAGAGCTATCACGTGTGTCAGACAGTGAATCCCACATTTGGTTGGCCGCCTGCATTGAGGCCGTCTCTCGAGACTAAGAGGCCCTAGCTAATCGTTGCCTGCGATATTATGGGCCGTTACCAACGAAGTCAAAGCGATAATTATTATTTTTTTGTGGTGATGGACCATTTCACAAAGTGGGTAGATGTGTTCTGGCTTCGTAAGGTAAATACCCAGAAGGTATGGAGACGTCTCCCAGAAGTGTTGACGCAGTTTTTTTGCTCTTTGCTTTACTTATGATGGATAACGCTACGTATTTCACAAGCAAATTGTTTGAGGATAACAGTCTAACCGTAGTCGTCAAACACAGGGTACGACTACATGCAACCATCGAGCAAACATCACTGAGCGCGTCAATCGATATCTCAAAGGAAGGTTGATTTTCTACACTGACCAACAGAATGATTGGGATGCTAACCAGCCCGAGATTGTGTTTGCCGCTCTTACAACAATGACTCATTCAACTGTGCTCACGCTGGCTTATTTGAAATATGGTAGGGAGACGCCATTTCCTCTCCACAGGACACGTCTTCCACAGACCAACGCGAGTTCTCGTCTGTCGCACCGATTTGGTCATGATTAAGCTTTTGGTCGTGACAGATTTGGTCATGACTAACCTAAGCATGACTAAGCTTTAAGCTTTTGAAAAACTGGCAAACCTGTATATGCAATGCCTAATGACCGCAATGGTACCGGAATCTTGGAAGAACGCGAACATCATCCTAATCCATAAGAAAGGCGACATGAAGCAGTTGAAAAATTACAGGCCGATCAGCTTACTGTCAGTCGTCTACAAGGTACTTAGGTAATCACTAATAGAATTTCGGCAACCTTAGATTTCAGTCAACCTAAAGAACAAGCAGGGTTCCGTAAAGGTTATTCAGCAATGGACCATATTCACACGATCAATCAGGTGATAGATAATTGCGCTGAGTATACTGAACCTCTATATATAGCTTTCATAGATTATGAGAAAGCATTTGACTCGGTTGAAACCCTAGCAGTCATTCAGACATTACGGAACCAGCAGGTAGATGAGCATTATGTAAGAATACTAGATGATATCTATAATGGCTCCACAGCTACCATCATCCTCCTTAAGGAGAGCAGTAAAATACCTATAAGAAAGGGTGTCAGACAAGGAGACACAATCTCTCCAATGTTATTCACAGAATGTTTGCAAGAAGTATTCAGAACGTTGGATTGGAAAAAGGTGGGAGTAAGGGTTAATGGAGAATACCTCAGTAACCTCACTTTTGCTGATGACATTGCCTTGCTAAGTAACTCGGGGGACAAATTGCAAATCATGCTTTCCGCACTGGACGCACACAGTAGAACCGTGGGCCTGAAAATTAATATGCAGAAAACTAAAGTAATGATCAATAACCTCGGGACAGCACAGCGGTTGGAGATAGGTGGCGAAGCAGTGGAAGTGGTAAGCGAATATATCTTCTTAAGGCAAGTTGTGACCCCAGATCCCAACCATGAAGCAGTGATAATTAGAAGGATCAGAATGGGGTGGGTTGCATATGGCAGGCATTCTCATATAATGAATAGCAGCCTACCATTGTCGCTGAAGAAGAAAGTGTATGACAGCTGCATCTTACCGGTACTCACCTACGCGGCAGAAACTTTTAGGATCACTAAGAGGCTTCTACCTAAATTGAGAACGACTCGTCGGGCAATGGAGCGTAAAATGATACGTGTAACATTAAGGGCCAAGAAGAGAGCGGAGTGGGTCGGGGAACAAACACGTGTTAAGGGCATATTAGTAGAGATTAAGAAGAAATGGACGTGGGCAGGGCATGTAATGCGAAGGCAAGATAACCGCTGGTCAATAAGGGTAACAGAGTGGATCCCTAGAAAAGGCAAGTGTTGCAGGAGGTGGCAGAAAGTTAGATGGGCAGATGAGATTAAGAAGTTTGCGGAAATAAATTGGGCACAGTTGGCACAGGACCGAGGAAATTGGAGAATAATGGGAGAGGCCTTTGTCCTGCAGTGGGCGTAGATAGGCTGATGATGATGATGATGATGAAGCTTTTGCGAGGTGTTCCAGCTGTGCCTAGCGTCCACGTCACGGCAAATGCCGATGATGTCACCATATGTACCGAAGCTGCGAATCATTACTCGACAGAAAGCGCTGTGTGTAGTCTGCAGCAAACTTTTGACACGTCCACCAGTCTCCTCCCCGCTGCAGGAATGGAGGTTTCCCTGGCGAAAACCAACTTTATCATCATTAGATGTCAGCCAGAGGAGCAGACCCTAGTTTCTCTCACTATTAGAGGTCAAACACTTCAGCGGGCCCCATAACAGTGGATCAGAGTGCTGGCCATTCAAGTCAACGCGTCCGAAGAAACTTCAGAATGGCTTCAACAGTTGAATACCCAATGGACTCCTCTGCTAAGCTTATTCAGAAGAATCTCGAATACCTTTGGTGAATTGTCGCAAAACATCGCCCACCGCTTGTTCAAGCCATTCCAGTGAACAAATCCTGTTCCGGGGCTGGGTGATTGTGTCTCACGAAACATTAGACGGAACAGCTCGAGTCGCATTGCAGGGTAGCCCTTCGTGTCATCATGAGGCTTCCCAGACACACGAAGATCGCTCAGCTGTACCTCTATGCTGGATTTATATTCTCGAAGAAACGGCCCTTGCCCATTCCCGAGGAGTCACACCGCAATGGCGCCCAAGAATGACCACTGATGGCCTCATTCCACCGCCGGAGACGCCGCTTGTACATGAAGCATATCCCGCCGTAGAAGATCCGGCTTTTTGCAGCGCCAAAACCTGCACGGTCTAAAACTCAGTGTCGGAGGCACACGTCCCAGTGGACCTAGCTGGTTGTAGCAGGTTACTTTCGGAGCAGTACAACACTTGAGATTTCTGTGGACGCGCTTTGCGGGCAAGAACTGTATAGCTCCAGTCGCGGCTGTGTCCAACTCCGATGACCACCAAAGCATTCGGCTGATTTCCTTGGACGTCGACTCCAATATAATGGAACTTGAGCTTTTTGCTATAGAGGAAGGCATTCGCTTGGTACGCCAGGTTGCCACCGATCACCCAGCACGTCGTTATGACCGGGTGGAAATATTGATTGACTGAAATGCCTCATTGGTCCACCAAGGCAAAACAGCACCACCCACGTAATCAAAGAAACATGCGAAGAACTCAGGTCTGACTCTGGCGTACTGGTAACCGTACGCTGTATTCCTGGACATCAAGGACACACAGGAAACCAGAAGGCTCATGAACATGCGAGCGAGGCTTCTTTACACCGTTCCCAGTTCACGCTGCCAGTTAGACCATATACGCTGCTTGCTGATCCAGATGTGGAGCGCCACTGTCGACGCAATCGAAGGGGGCAGGAATTGGCAACTACTATTCCCCCATGCGACGACCCCACACCCCTGGTCTATCCCGGGATGCTGAGTTGTTTCTCAACTTGGCACAGTCGGGTTTCGCTTATACAGGCAACGTGGTTTCTTGATAAACAATTTGCCCAACCCAATATACATCCCACGATGGAAACCTCTCTAACCGTGGTTCCGCTTCTGTGTTTCCTAAACTAGTCCGATGCTTCGCCTGCAAAACGGACGTGACCCCCAAAATTCGCCATCTCGTTTGGCACTGCGGTGCACTAGATCGGCTTGGCGCAAAATATCGTCCCGCCTGAGTCCTCTCCTCTGAGGACTGGATCAGGCTACATGATGGGCACCAAGCTAAGGTGGCCGCGTTCTGGCCCTTCGTTTTGTGAGGCAGTCATGGCGGAACATTAATAGCCTCCTCTTTTAACCCTGTTACCTCAAGCCATCCCAAATAACAAAGATAATTGTATGTCTGCCGCCCCTTCCTCTCGCCCTCCGCCAGTGCCGTGGTGACAAAATACAGGCTGCTCGAGAGCAGCCTCACCTTGCTCTTCTGCAGCAGGCGGACCAGTACAGCTGGGGCCGTAGAGATGCTCGGTTTCCTGTTTCCGACCTGGTTGTTCAGCGCACTCATCCGCTGAGCAACGTTTCGCGCATGTTTGCTTAGTCGCTAGCCCCTAAACAGGAGGGCGCTTTTATTGCAAACGAAGAGCTGTATTGATTTCTCTATCTCTTACGCAACCCCAGTACGAATGAACATGCAGGCCCGGTGAACAAAGCCGAAACTAAACACTGACACGTGGACTGATCTGCTTTTTCTGAGACGCCTCTTCTTACTCAGTGGCGTGTGCGGACACTTATAACTTTCTACTTCATATTTGTTTAATGCTGATGCCATTTAGGATTTTTTTTGTTTTCGTTTGCGTTTTCCCCCCATCAAACTTATGCTTGTTCAGTTCCACGTGAAGCTCTTTATTTCGAGCCTGAATTGCGTTTGTTTCCCGGCATTATTTTTACTTTTTTTGCGTCCAGCACCCATATTGGCATTTGTACAAGCTGTGCCCGCATTCACCACCGCACCGATTGGAGGACTCTGCACTGCGCATTATTTGTGGAAAATTTCTATAACTGTAAATAAATTACTACTGTAATAAATACTACTGTAATAAACTGTAATAAATTACTCGAAGCCATACACACACTTAAACATTTTTGCGGCTCCACAATAATAATCCAACAGCTTCAAATTTTAATCGTAAGTGGTTTTTCTAGTACTTCATTGATAAGAGGAATATAATGTATTTGCTTTTTCTTAGGCAGGGTGACGGACAATTCGAGAACCTGTTTACTCTATCTTCAAGGTCGTCTGTTCTGTATGATGTAAAACACATTCTTTATACACATTCGTGATTACTTGCGTGAAAATACGTACGCTTACAATATCATTCACAAGGAACAAAAATCAAACGGCCCTACTTTTGACCCCTGTGGTAGGGCTTCTTGAAGTTTTAGGGTTGTAGAAGAGCTGCATCCAGTCGGCTAGAACAGCCGTCTAAAAATAAATAACTGTCAACAAAGTAAATACAGTTTGCTGATTAGGATGGTGTGGTTTTTCGAGTCAAAAGCCTTTTTAATATAAAAAATAGTTGTTAAGGGAACTGTTTTTGTTTATTATTCTCAATTACATTTTTTATATGCAGGACAGCTTTCTCAGTTAATTTTTATTTCTGGATCCGAACTGGCTTTACTTGAACTTAGAGAAGAACGCTTCGAGCCTGTTAAGCCTTATGTCCTCTAATATTTTTTTAAGGATAGGTAGTACTGGTGTTGTGGAATAATTTGATAACTCTTTGTTTTTCCTTTGAAAACTGCATGGGCCAATTTTAGTAATCCAGAAATAACCCATTCTCAATGAAACGAGATAAATTTATTATATAGGATACCCCATCGTAAATTGTATCACAAACATGTTTAATTAGGCATGCATGATTCTGTCAGCTTTTGGGGCGTTGCGGTTTTTTTTAGTTTTCTTATGAACGCATCTACTTCACCAGCATTGGTTAGAATCAACAAATTTGACTGGGGTGCTACGTTGACAACCTTTGCACTTGACTGTCATGTAATGATGTTTCACCTAGGTAGGTGCCTTCTTTTACACAGTGCTCATTAATAATATTGCTATGTCGCAACCTTGAACAATGCCGGCAATAAGTGTTATCCCCGGCTCGTTCTCGGCTCGTTTTGAATTAACTTAGAACGGGCACGCGTGGTATTCGGCTTTAGCAGCTGTACGTGTTGGCACAAGGCATACCGGTATTTTTTCAATTTATATATGATATCTGGCTGTCTTCTGCGCATGAAGTCGTGAAAAATGTATTACTTTTTTCTTAATGTAGTTGCACAAATTTTCATCCATGCATGGCTTGCGCACTTTTTTTACATATTCAGATGCCTCGCAGGGTGAACGCCAGATCCTACCATTTCCGAATATACTCAAAAAAATTCCTATATGCTTTATTTATGTCTTTTGCGCTATATATATTTCAACAGTCAATGTCTTCAACAACCGTCCTGAACCGATAGCGTCACCATGTATTGCCGGCACAGAATGCTAGTATTTTTGTTTTTCAGTGGACTTTTGAAGTGGTGAAGCAGCAAATGGCAAGACTGTTTCTAATATCGGCAGAACTTATGCCTCGGACAATATAGCTTTGATTAAGTTTAGATACGCTTATGTCCGGAAGTGTTTGCCAGTTTTCTGTAACTAGGTCTGCGTGCAAATGTAATTGGTACAACTGTAGGTCGAGCACAAATTGTTAAGTTCTAAAGACAGAACTCAGAGGACCTCATCTCCATGTTAATGCGACCCATAAGGATAAATGCAATATTATTGATGCAACTAAACGTAAGTAAATGTTCAAGGAATTCGTAACACCTTTTGTTATCTCCGGTCGATGGTCTCTAGACTACAGAGATTGTGGTTCTTCTGATGCAGAACATAAAGCAGTCAATATAGGTATTAATGTACAAATGTTCCAGCAATGGCGTAATTTAAGGAATTTTTATGCAAACTGCTACACATCTGTCCCGTTTATTTTTGTGACACTGGGGCCTAAACTGATACCCAGGCATTATGTGGCGTAGTTCATTCATAGTGATCCTGGTTTCTGCAAGTGGGATAAGGTAAAATTGAACACTTAGCATTTGGAGTGTTTCTTACGCTTCTGCAGTTTGGGCTATAGTCGTTACGGGATAGCACGCGCAGCATAACAAACAGGTAAATTTTGCGAAAACATTCGAACAGGAAAACAGAGAATTTGTTATCCTCAAAGAAGTCAGAGCCAACGCGAGTGTAATTTTAAAATCAAGAAAGAATATCCTGAACTTGCGGCAAACTTCGAGAAAAGCCGTTGAGACGCGAAAAAAAATACGGCCGCTCAAGGAAAAAGGAACCGCTTTTCCGCACTTAAAAATTGCTAGGAAGGCTATGCCACTTCTGGCATAAACGAGGAAGCGACTGCAAAACTGCCTGAAAACAGAGACACTGCTCGACCACGCAAGTAGCCGCTCAAATACAACTCGAAGATGCTCTTAAGAATTGCGTAAAGAAACACCAGAAAGTAACTTTATTCTTTTTCAGCAACTTGCAAAAATGCAACACGGTATGCAACAGCAGATATAAGCCGTAAGAAACAAATTTTACACTCACGTTATTAGTGTTTGTCCGCCCCTGCAAAAACTACCAGGGCATTTATTATTCAAACTAACACCTCAGTTATAGCTATGCAGTAGTGCTGTAGAGAACCGCGTCAGAAGGTTGGCACTTGTCAATTACATTGACCTCACGTCTTGTCAACCCGACATCATTTCACTTCAAGAAAGTCGCTGCAAGACCTCCTTGCCTGTATACTATGTCCACAATGACCCGCCCACAAAGACTACAAAGACCCTCATTAGAAAAACAAAAGCCTTCACTCATATCGACACGCCGCAAAGGGGATGCCAAAAGATGGTCACCAAGCTCCGCACCAGAACCGTCGCAGTGCGATCGCAGAGGCTCTTCATCATGAACATGTGCTGCAAGCGCAATGTCTCTGCTTACATTTACAAAACTGTCGTCGACATAATCACGACCATCACCGCTGGAACGAAGCTTCTCATGTTGGGCGACGTAAACGCACCGGACCCGTTGGATACGATAAAGAAAATCTCCTTGAAGCCAACCTTATGACGCCAACCATCCAATAACAAGACCTTTCCCTGTTAATGAACCGACTACGCCAAAAGAGATGGAGCTCTGCGAACTTGAGATGCACACCCAGACATGACTATTGCGAGCCCCGGCATTTCATGTCAGTGGTGCGTCCCGAAAGATACACTGTGGGCGGACCAGCCCAGGAAAATCACAATTGTGTGACAAAATATCTACGAGGTGACCTATCGCACTGCTCGTGTGACAGACTAGGGTGGTTTTTGGGAACACCGTAAATGGATCAAGACCACCCTGGAGGCCTCAGGACATGGAGAATATGTAGCAAGTTACAATAGCCTAGTGCAGGGCATTCTCGACAACGTCCAGAAATGTACGGAAACTATCACTCTCAATTCGATGAGACCAGAAGCCCAATTCCGGGTAATGCTCGTGTGAAGGACACGTATACAAAAATTTAAAACAAAAAAACACAATAAAAATACCAGACGTCGACTGAGTACAGGAAGTATCGCGAGGCTAGCAGAGGACCATGCTAACAAATTACAACATAAACGATGGCACAATATCGGCATACGAATGAAAGAAAGCCTCCATCTCCGCAAAACATAAAACTACCTAAAGTAGCTCCTCGATCCCAGCTCAGGTAAACCGGTCGCAGGTCGCAAAATGGTCAGAATTATATATATATATACCGGCCGGAAGCACGGCCTCTTCGCTGCACAACTCTGGGTAGAAACGGCCAGAAAAAGCCTTCACCTTCCTTATACTGCCCAACTGAAGACCAGATTGGGCGCCGATATAGAAATACTCGAGCTGAGGGTGACGCTTTGTGACAGGTGGAAATAAAGGCTTCCGGTCATTATCAAGCTCGGCCCACCTCCCTAACGTAATATATTAGAAACCTCAAGGCTAGAACATTTTTTTTTCGAAGTTACCGGACAGCTCCACTACACGCTGTTTAACTTCCAGAGACGTATTTCTTGCAAAGACGTCTCGCTCCACCTAAAGCGTCAACTGATAAATGCATATGGTAAAGACAAACCACGAGGCGATACTTACCTTGGACCTCAAAGGCGCATTCAATAGTGCCCTACACGAGCGATACTTAGAAATGTTAACGACACCCGGTGTGGTGCACGAGTCGACAAGTACTGAAGGAATTCCTCGCGAGTGAAACGGGGGCCGAAATTATGGTTTTTAACTTCACTTCTGATTAAATCTACATAAGGGGTAGACCATCACCTCATGGAGAAGTGCTGTCGCCACTATTGTTTACCTGGCACTCTTGAAGCTTCTCGGTCAACTACAGACAGTAGAAGGCGTAGAGCATGTGCTATATATTTATGATATTACCCTCTGGACTACCGGGAAGCAATCAAGAATCACGACCATAACCCAAAAACCACAAGATAAGGCGTCCCTTGTAGAGAACATCACCCTTAGCTTCGGTCGTGATTGTTCCCCGCAAAAATCAGGGTTGCTTCCAGTGGACGGCCACAAACGCCACACCAAGGTCCGCAGCTCTAAAAGACCATCAATCCAAGTAGGTGGTCATGTGGTACTTGTTGTGGTCAACATTGACATCCTCTTGCTGCGTCCCAAATAATAAGAATAATGCGATCACTTTTCAAAACCTTAAGTTCACACACGGACAAGTAAATCAGTAATTAAAATAGTCGCAAGTAGAAAACGTGGTCTGACAGATTGAGAGATAACGATAATTGTCGAGACCTTCGTAATTACCCGAATCATTTACAGCACAACATACCCCCTCTTTCGGCTCCAGAAGCTGAAGAAATAAACGTCAATAAATGAAATGCTATAAACAGGTGCTGGGCCTGCCATAATGGTCCACTACGTACAGACTTCAAGAATTGGGCCTCTGTGACACTAACGATGAACTAATCTACGCCTATCTGATGTGTCAATAAAGAACGCGCAAAAAAACACATGCGGGGGCACACGTACTCCGACACCGGGGCCACCCCACGTATAGGCCTCCCGAGAGCCGAGTAAAGCACTCCTTACCAACAATTTGGCGTTCTAAAATACATGTCCATCTCATGGCCAGAAATATGCATCAAACCGAACGTCGTGACCGCAGGTAGAAATGAACTTGTGTCGTCAAAGCTCACCCCACGTCCATCCCGCTACAAGTGGTTCTCCACACGGATGCTGCAGCTCTGCCCATACGTGGCGGCAGCTACAATCAAAGAGCTCTGGTTGCAGTAGTAGTCGATGGGAATCTCCTCGGCTTTGACAATCCTGCCAAAGGTGTCTGCCCTTGAAGTCGAAGTGGCAATCGCCTTGGCTATATCGCAGGCAACAACGTCCCCAATCAATTCATAGTGTCTGACTCATTAGAGGCATGTAGAAACTTCACCTCCGGGGTCGTCTCAGAGAAAGCCCAGGACATTCTGCTTACCCTCTTATCAAGGAACGTCTGCGAAACTGCTACATTCCAACTGCTTTGCACACGGCACACTCATGAAACAGAGGCAATGAGTGAGCTTACGCGGCGGCCAGCGTTGTTACGCACCTGTCCAAGCAGCGTCGAGCCCCTCAAATTAGCCCTCCTCCAACCTGTTCCCATACATCAATTTCAACCAAGACGAAGCCATGGATTACACACCCGACTGCCTGATGTTCCCTGATATGATTGAGCACTCTCATACTAACCCCAATCTCACCAAGCACACGCATGTGTACATTCAGACTCCGCCAGTTCTATCCAACGAAGTTTATGAACCATAAGTGTAAGTTCAGTGGTGGAGATGGAACAGCGAAGCTGTGGTCTGGGTTTGCAGTCACAACACAGGCTCCACGCCCACCCCATTTCCGGATCCAGACATCGGCACTCGCCCTCCCTTGCTTTCAGAATAGACACCCAAGAAGCAACCAGTAAGAGCAGAATTTTTTTCAGCGTCGGCATGCTCCTATGCCTTGGAGATTAGCCCTGGACAGCCCCTCCCTCGAGTACCAGCTTCTACTGATCAGTGGGAGCTGGTACTCGGATTTCCCTGAATAGAATTCAGGGCCTCCTCTTCCTATTCTCCTCCTGTTCTAAAGGCCCAAAATAGCAATCTGGCAACATCTACAGTTCATGTGAAGAAACGATAGGATGTTTTTTTATGATAAAGTTTTGTGGAAGGTCGAGCCGCTGCAATATGGGACTGTATTGACGGTAATTTATCTTACTAATAAGGCAGACTTTTAAATCGTGGTTCTAAGGCAAATAGAAAGAGGTCTGGGCCTCATCTGACTGATTTTTTCCAAGTGCGCAAGAACAGCAATCCCGATAGCTGGCGATTTTATTCTGTTTGCGAGCAGATATTTTCCAATGTGCCTCTGTGGTTTATGTACTGCCAAGCCAAGTAGTCTCGTGTTCTGCTGTATAAGAGGCTTGTTCGCACACACTCGTTTGTAAGGCTGAAAGGCGAGAGTGGTGCTGTTTACCCTATGCTTTCTCAATTTTTATGAAGAGCATTGTGCTTTCGTCTTGTGCGAAGCGGACCATTATCCTTCGCTCCCCTGGTTTTGCTGTTGGCACCCAACGGCACGTATCAACGTAATCCTTCTGGAGTGTCTCGCCAATTACCTGACTTAGTTTGATTACTTCTACCGGATCGCTCTGATCAGGTATGTCTTTGATTTCCAGGGAGTTAATACACTGCTACTTCTTCATTTTGTGGACTTTAAAGGATAGTCTCGAGTGTTCAGCCTGTAATGATGCACATAACCTTCCACAACTTCCTTGAGTAACACGGGTATCTTCGCGGTTACACCCTTAACCCGGTCATATTCATTGGAGCAGAAGTCCATGCCCCCTTTCAAGTCCCGTTATTCAGCTGGGTTGTCCCGCATTAAGCTGTTCAGCAGCTCTGCCCTGTCTTTCATGTCTACAACTTCAGTCCCATCTTTCGCTTCTTTGCCATTTTTTCCCATCATGAACAATTACACCTTACGGCCACCATAACCAACACTCGTTTGCTTTTTTCGGGAGCAGTGCTCAAATCATGAAGGCTATATCATTTTCAAGCTTAGTAAGCCCCCTTCCCCTTATGTGCATCAGCAGAGAACAGTGATTATGCTTGTGCCAGTGTGCACTTCTGCTGAGCAGCCGCTTTCTAAAGAGTGGATTGGTAAGAGAGAAAATACCCGACGAGAGGGAGAAATCATTCTTCAAGATGGAATAGGTTCAGTCTTGTGGGCTTGTCAATAGCGATACTGCTGACTGTCGCTCGTCTTCATTTTCAACACTGGCGGTGCAACTAGAACTATCGTTGCCACACACACAGACGCTTCTCTTCGCACACAGCCATTCGAATGTGACTGCACTAAGTCCACCGATTTTTCTAAGACGTGTTTATTTATGGCTTGAAAAATAGTCTATGAGGAAGTTGTCTTTCAGTTTCAAATAATTGTCTTCGCAATTTCAGCCGACTACAATCTTAAACCAAATGAACAACAAAATATTTTGTAGTTTATTGATGCCGAGGATCACAAAACGACAACATTAGAGGGTCGACGCTTTTCACAGGGCAGATGCGGGGTGATAGGATCCCTAATACAAGGATCCTGAGAGATTGCAGTTAGGTAAATTTTGGTACAGATTTTTTCAAAAGCCTCTGAGCAGTCAGCGATATTTGGATAGTTGCCGTCGGTTGATTTGGCTCTCAGGTAACATCTGTGGTGGAATTCACCGGAAAAAAGTAGTTGCTCATACTAAAAAAAGTGGGCGCCACAAATTACATGTTAACTGCAAGGAAAAATTCAACAAAATTTATAATGAGTGGTTTTATTCGGTATATTATGCAACCTTTTTGTAGTAAGCTATGTTTAACAAGTGCACTTTCTTCTGTAAATATTTTAAAAAAATAGAAAAGACAAGGAACGCCAAAGTCTGGGATATCGTTGCGCAGTAGTTTTAACAAAAAACTGCCACTTGTGGCGCAGAAACAGGAGACGAAAACCCTCAAGCTGGTAACGCAGTGTCATAACTACTAAATGCTACACAAATATTCCCAGGTAAATGCCGAAACATTGTTTGTGTGGCTTACCCGGGAGGTTTTGTGAACAAATTTAGGTATGTTGTGTTCAGTGACATGCAAAGTTACGTCCATAGTTGCATTTCAAGTTTTGTTTACAAATGGCGGAAAAAGCGTCAACTAAAGAGTGCACAACAAGTTCAATAGTTCAATCCACGTAATAGGTTGCATAAAAGTTGTTTTGTTGAAAACGTAACTATTATGGAGTAACATGATTTTCTAAGAGTAATTCGTAACATGAATTGAAATATATCATTTAAATAGTTCACCAGCAATATCAAAGGCAGATTTGGCCGAGTTAAGCTAAACACGCGTCTAGAGATATGTAACCAAGAAATGTTTTTTACCTGCAACAAAGCTGTTATACGACACCTAATTAAATCATTGTTGCGACGTTTATTTTATACATAGATACCATTTTATGTACAAAGCCAGCCATTGCTTTATAAACTGCCTCAAATGTCGCACTTAAAATTAACTGCAGTAACATAGCGAGTTCAATCTTTCTGTAACAACTTTCCAAACATTGTCGTAAAGTTTTACGATTTGCCACATTACAAACTATGACCGCCAACTCATCTGTATGCACGGCTGGTTAAATATCGTAACTTTAAAAATTATTTACTAGTGTAAAAGCCTGAAATGGGTTTCTTTTAAAAAAATTGTGCATAAATATAGAATAAATTAGAAATACTGTAGCAGGCCATTGTGTTCAAATAGGGCAGATAGGTTATATTGTGTTGTTACCATAAGCAGTTAAGTTAATGATGCAATAAGCTTTCAAACTGTACCAGCGCAAGCAAAGGGAAAGTGTGTGCGGTGAGAAGCAGCGTGGTAGTCCAATATTCTATCAGACCTTGTCTGTGTTTGATAAAGACAGTACAACAAATTGTCAGAAAAGACCGCCTCGGCAATTGTTTTGCCATGTTAGGTTGGAAAAATACAATAGAAAGTTATTTCAAATCGCTTTCTCGCGATGCAAATTCTTGTGATTTATCAAAACAGACTGCATACAAGGTATCATAGCGCGCATCGGTGGCCTCTATCATAATTCTTCTAAAAGCAGACCTATGTACTAAACTGTGTATAGCGGGCAGTGAAAATAGGGTTTTCACTATATTGGGTCTTACATCAAGTTAGCTAAAAATATAACATAAAAAAAAGCTTACCGCCATTATAATCAGACTTTTAAAGTAAACGCAATGCCTATGAGCCATTCAACAGAATCGATAAATATCTTGGTTTACCTACACTATTTGTACTTTGAAAACATGTTTTCGCCTTGGTTCTTTCAAAAATTTCATAAAAATGTGGATTGATCAGGTGCGGAATCTGGTTTTCTTGAAGTAGCACGCGTCGGGCCGACAGGGTAACCAAATATGTTTATAAATTGTCCGACAAGTTTATGCGAGAAACAAAAAAAGCTGAAAGAAGCATAATCTCGGGTTCAGCTGAGTGTATTGCAAAAAATACCAATCGTGGTGTGATTCCATTAAGACATACCTGCATTTTGGTGCTTGAAATGAGCGTCAGAATATTGCTTGTAACCTGTACAATATCCTTGTCTCCAGCTTAAAGATTTAAAAGTGACTGCATTCGAACTTTTGGGGCAAATACCACGGCTCTGCACACCCGATTTGTATACCAGGCATATGTGAAAATATGGAGCAAGCCGGACTGTGTAATGTTGTGGTCCGCGGCTTTTTGAAACCGTTTGGCAAAGTATGGAGTGTATGTTGACGAACTTAAACACGGGTAATTTAATACATTAGTTTTTCTAAGATTCGGGGCCTCAAAGCCCTATAATCCAATTCACTGTTTTAAATGTATGCAGTCAGTTTGGAGTATCTAGTTCTTATTTTGATACAAAAATGAGCCTATGATGACAACACAAATGAAAATATTTATGATGTCATGTTCTGTGCCAAACAAGTAAAGGGAGTTAAGCCTGTGAAAAATGATGAAGTGGCTTAAGAGTCCAAAAAAATGGAGGATATCAGCAGTAGGGTTCAGAAAGTAGTAATACCTTATCTCCACTTTTCTGTTCATTCTTGATGTGTTGGTTCTAGACATAAGTTGGTCTATGAGACGATGTTCGCCAGTGCCCCAGCTCTTTTGGAGCCTCTGAGCCAACTTACCATGTGATGATGTTTTAACCACTAAAAGATCAACGAACTGCATTTCCTAATGTGGCTAATGTGTGATCGGCCGCAAGTTTTTCGGGGAAACTTTCAGCAAACAAATATTAATATTTGTTTTAATATTTGTACAGTGTGGCAGAATTTGTAATATCTAAAACGACTGCCATCTTGGAGGTGCCTCCTATGTGGTCACCCGACCGTAGATTTCATCACCAGAGCAGTTTCTTATAAAACGCAAATGTAGCATACAAAAATAGCTACTTCAATTCTGACTCAATATATTGCATAAGTTCTTTCAGTAATAAACAATTACGACTACCTTTAGGGGATGCGACATGCGTGACTCTTAAAAATATGCGAAGCCGTTCTTACCACTGCTCCCAGAGTTGAGCAAATTAGTCAACCAATAAGGCCACTATTCCTTTTCACTGCCTTGAATTAACGTGTCAAATGGCCAGTTTGAGCTATTGTGAATACATGTCTGCTTTTGTAGTGCATGCCTACCTTGATGTTCAGTTTTGTTGTATGTGATGAAGATTCCACAGCTGCCCTTTGGGTTTCGAAACACCATCTTTTCCACGTGGTCTTCAGTCACCCCTAAAATAAATATAATTGTATGACATACATATTAACGAAAGGTTGTTAGTGTGCGCTAAAAAGATTTTTTCAGCGCAAGTAAAGAGGAACGTCGTTGCTGTGGATGTTTTGAGAATGCTTTTGTTGAAATTCTTGCGCTGTGCTGAAATTATACAAGAGTTGTTTTGATATCATGCACAACTTGCATAAAGATAGAACTAAAAAATATTTTTAGAATACAATACAATAAATACAATCTCAAATGCGATTTTGGGTTAAGAAGCTGCTACATGAATATTACAATATTTGTCACGGCAGGCTCCCCTATCATTCCCGCTTACCAAAAATCAAACTTTTGGGAGTGTTTATGTATATTATGTTTGTTTATTTGAAGTACGGTATGAAGCTGTTACGTATATTTCTGCTATGTCATTCACTTTGAAAGTTAGTTTTTAGGGCAGCCTTGAGATGCACCAAACTTATTTTATTGTGACATTTCAAGCTGCGTATTTGTGCTGCTGAGAGACATTTTTATTCTCAGCGAGCGGACACAGTGCCATTGGGATTTTGAAATGTTGTCCTTTAAGCGTACTCATTGGTTGTAGTCTCAGAAGTCGCAGGCTTCACGCTCAAACCCAGCTTATTTATTTTAAAGTAATATATGGCAGAATCTCAAAGGTTCCGCGTTGCGAAGCCTAGCACAGTATGTTTACTAAATGTTACATTACTACAGGGTTTTAAGAAGGGCTTACAGCTCGGCTCTCCAACGTATGTTAGGCATTTTCTGGTGCAAACGCCATTTTATCTTCTGGATTGAGACATGGGCATTCAAAAGTAGAGGAGCAGTCCCAAACGAAGAAAAAATTACAATTAAAAAATACGATCCAACAGGCTTGACAAGCAGTGCTGTATGCGTAATATTTTTTGAGATTATGTGGATATTTCTGAGTTTTATATGTGAAGGCATAAACTTACATATTTTATCAGAGGGGTAAACATAAGTAGAAATTTTTTTGTCTTTGAAATAACAAGTCTGCAATAGTAAAATAATTAGGCATCGACAACCGCTTGAGCGCACGGTGACACTGCGGCCTTTTCCAAGCATGCCGCTGTGCAAATTCTGTCGCTGGTGCAATAAACTCAGTACCTATACACATAGGTTCAGAGTGCTTTTCTGTTGACGCATAGACCTTTCACCTTGACAGAAGTGGCCTCATTTACGGTGCTGCTTTTTGCATAGAAGTGCAAGGGAACGTCTGTGCCGTTCGCTTGGAAGTGACGGCAACTATGTGCCAGAGCAGTCAAACATTTTTGTTAGGTATACAGGTTCCAGATCTCGTATACCTGCAATCGACGGGCGCTGCACTCGGAACCACTTGGACTCTTTCTCAGCGCAGAAAATTCACATTTGGGCACTGCGACATCTGCGGCAGTCACCAAGAAGGCTTTTAAGCGGTGTGAACTTGTAGTCAACCCTGGCTGTTTTTAAGGTACACACTGCGCATTCCCGGATTTGTTTGTTAAGAGCAACTCTATTATACAGTTGCAGGCGTAAATACTGCATCCTAAAAGCCCAGATGAAGATAATCCGAAACCCGTTATCTGGGCAACAAGAAATATTTCTATGCACTACATTGGTGAAACGACAGCCCGAGTGGCTGGGCTAGTAGCTTTTTGATTACGTATAGTTGCTTGAGCATTACGCTACAAAGGGTATTTTAACAGCACAAATATATAAGCTTCAGATTATTCCCGGGACGCCCAGAGAAGAAGTTCGCAAAATAACCCGAGCCCACTTGAGCGCTCGCCACGTGAGGAGCGCTCGACGTCGTCTAAGCTTGCGCGGGGGCTTCCGCCAGATACGGAGCTCAAAAACAATACCAACACAATAGTTCCCGTGCGCCGGTACAGTAAGTTGGGAACACAGGATAACTCGCGCTACAAACGCAGAGTTCGCAAAGCCAATGGGCGCGGGTTAGATTGTGTGCTAACACGGTTCACTTTTGGAGGGATTTGAAAGGCTGCCGAATAAACTAGCCGGACCTGCCAGTCTTGCAGTACTGACAGCGGAAATTTTGGAAATCTATGTGTAGTGCAACATCCGGGGCTCCGATGAAAAAAAAATGGCCGGCTACTGTGCTGTTTCCGCATCCTCACCCTAGTGCGAGTTACGAAAACATTTTTACAAAATTCAACTTTTTATTGTTCCTATAAGTGCTGCCTCTCTTTTTGTGCTCGAAATTGGCAGCTTTACTTCAGTGATTGCAGACATGTTAGAAGAAATTGTATCATGTAGCAAAATAAGAACCATAAAATGTATTGACTGCGTAAGAAGCGAGTTTTATATGAAAAGGTTAAACGAAACAAACCAAATACTAGGTACACAATTGCAACAAATTATTTAAAGTTAAAGAAAATGTTTTTGAAAAAAAGTTTGAATTGACAGCTCAAGACCAGGTGTTCCAGAATATCTTATGCAATAAGAGAAAATCGGAAGACCAAACAGTTATAATCAGAAGTTAACCGGTGCGGTCACACTCTTAGGCAAAAAGGACTAAAAGTTCGTCCTTTGGGGGACTAACGGCCTTTGGCACAATCATTAGTCTCTTTGGGGACTAAATGTGAGGAGACGAACGGTTAGTCTGCCACCCGGTTGGTCCGTTCAATACTCCCGAAGGACGAACGGCCGAGAATCGCAGAAAAAAAAGTAGTCCACCAGCAGGGATCGAACTACCGACACCCGCAGTTGTACCCAGGAACCCGACGCGCTAGCACTAAACGACACCGCCGGATGGATTGACGGGCAGATACTTTTCGAGCGTAGAGCGTGTAGTGCTGTGCCAGGTGATGGTTTTATTGCAACTGGTCCCGGAATTTCTATCCGTGCAAGCGACCGTGACCGCTATTTGCGCTTTGCGCGTAGGGCTTTGCTAACTTGAGGAACCATTGCTCATTTGGATTAAAAGTACAGCCTCACAATCAGTTTTTTTCTCGTAAAGAGCAATCAACTCGTCGCCTGCTGAGATAGATGGCTGGTTGATCGGACAAATTATTTTTTTTCCGCACCAATTAGCGCAAACCAAGTGCATTCTTAGTGTTCGATACATGCGTTAAGTTTTGACTACCAGGCTAAAACCAGCTTTTGACGATACATGCGTTTTGACTACCAGGCTTAACGCTTGGTTTTTGTTTCGCAGAAACACGGTGGCACCTTCTATCACTGGTATACCCGTTTTCTTACCTTTTTGTGGGTTGTAATAAAAAGCAGTTCCTTGCCAAAAAGGCGATCGATTGCCCTACTTGTCAGTAGTACACATTATCCCCAAGCACAATCTTGTCCCCGTGTTGAAGTCAGATATTTAGGCCTCCACGGCATGCCAATTTAAACTGCGCGTCAGATGAGGAATGTGCCAATTCAAGAGCAGCGTTTACCAATGCATGGTGCAGTTTCTGCGATAGTCTGGGACACATAACCCGAAGCCTATCAAACGGCAACGCTTACTATTTGTGGTTCCTCAAGCACTGTTTGCATGCATTGTGTACTTTCCCTAATCAAGAATATATTGTAACGCGGCAACCCCAGTTCAACACAAACTTCCCATCGGCGCTATGCCGCTGGTGGAAGAGGACGAGAGCGACGACACTTCTCGGAGTCGCGCTGCCGGTTACTCCAACGCTTCCCAGCTTCTTTGAAGTTGTAAATGGCTTAAAATATACGTAGTCTTGCCGTATAACAGAATCATCCCCAAAGTTCCAAAGCCGCAAGTATACCGCTGCAGTGTTAATTCAATGTTTTCCCAGTCAAACGTTTTAAATACTCGATAAAAAAATGCTGGGAATGGTTTTGTAAAGGTGGTATCTCGCTTTCTTACTCTCTTTCCTATAGGAAATTTATTGCGTATTTATTGTTAGCCTGCCGTGCTTTTCCAATATATGTCGTAAGGAAGGCTTGAGAAGGTGGTATGAATGGGTCACGGACCACGCAGGCGGATTGTAACGCGGTTAACACATGAAGACTATATTTAAACGAATGAAGGAAAAACACAAGATAGTAGACGGTGAGACAACATAGGAAGAATGAGTTTGGGTCACATGAAAGAAGAGTCAACGCTTCGAACAAACGCAAAATAGTCTGGCGGTTCAAAAGGTACAAGAACAATGCCAGATTTGCAACTCAGCTCACGTTACGCTGCGATGCGATTCTAGCGGCTCAAACAGCAAGAGAGACATCACCCTACAGCCGGAATAAAACTTAAGCAATTGGCGCATCAGCACCGCAATCACGGTGCCCAAATACGATTTCGAGCCTTGGCCGAGGGTGGCGACGGTCCAGTTCAAAGTGGCCCACGCATCTCACAGTGTACTTCTACGGACTGTACTGTCTTCCGTCGCTTGGCTTCCAGCCGCTGTAATTCAAGACGTAACGATCACTTCTCCGGACACCTCTTCCTTCTCGTCGTCGATGAAGCACCACCGTCTCCATTGCTCTGCCAATCACTCGGGTGGCCATTCATCACATCACCTCCACGTTAAGAAAGCTGTTAGGGGACCAAACAACGTTTCCGCTAGTCACTAGGCAGGAGCGGATATTGGAAACGCGTCACAGCAAACCCATGCACAGCATTCAGACAAAAATAAATTCAGCTGTATGATCGCTTCTCCCCCTGTTTATCCACGCATGGAGTATGGAAGCGGAAGCAACGTTAGTTCTCAAACTGTGAAAGTCACTTGCTTGCATTAGCCCGTGTTGTTGAGCGTGCATGCAGCAGAAGCTTGTCAGTCGTTCTTCTGCTGCACGTATGGCATGAGCGCACATACATTTATTAGCATTTCGCAGATATGACCAGTAGAAAGCGTCTAAAATTATTTAAAACCATGAAATCATAAAAACAAATTGAAAGCAGTCTTGCGAATGCCCGCATTTTACGGCATGATGCTCTCATGTGCGGCTTGGATGATCGTCTTGTGGATCATATTCGGCACTACGATTGGCTTCAATGTATTTCCCGCTGCAAATTGGCACTTTCTATATAATAGGGGTTAGCTTTCGGGAAATTGTAGTCCTTCTTCCCAACTATTCAGTAACAGGACATCAAAGTGTAGTTTCAGGGCTGCTCTTGGGATTAGTCCACCTGGGTTGAAAAGGAGTGCACGAAGACGCTGGCATGTTGAAACGTGTGGTCTGCGGTAGTTCACTCTTTACAAGGGCGGGAATCAGATAGCAAGGCGCCGAACGTTGTGTTCGTTCAAGGCTGCTCATCGAGCATCACTGCCGGTAGCAACTTCATACTACCACTCACCATCTGGTTCGTGAGACTCTCTGATGCCCTAAATCTGGTCTTGAATCAGGTCGTAGATTTGACGACTCATGCAGGCTGCGACATTCTCCACCACCAAATAGGGCGATTGGACATGTATTTTTCCCTCTGTGAGTTCCTGGACGCAGCCATCAAGAAGAACTCGGCGTGTCATCGCAGTCAAACAATCGTCGTCGAGATCATCCCGGCGGACGATGGCTGTCTGGCTTCAAGTTACTCGGAGCCCGCCGGCGAATTCTCCTAGCACTCGTTGAGAAACAACTGCCATTCTCTTGATGAGAAATGTTTAATTCCTACCGCTGGTATTATTATAGTTTCAGCGACATCCAGATACGCCCGACATCTAGCCTCTATGGAATTTGGTTTTTGAGGCTCTCCTTGGGGACTCGTAAATGGCACATGCGGTTACTTTGTCTTGATATCCTGATCTGCTTCTACAATTATTGGAACTGTCACCTGGCCTTCCACACTTGGAGGAGTTTTCATCTTCTTTTGTCACACTGCGACAGTCTTGAGCACTTGTTTCCACAACAATGGCATAGGAATGCTTCTGTGTTGCCTTTCCCCAGTGTGTTGCCTGCACCCTTCGTCATGCGTGGCGTGTCAGTTGGAAGAATCCCTAAGTTCACAAAATTTTGCGCCTCCAGGAATAGGTCCGTGACGTCTGCGAAGAGAACCAGAGTAGCGCACTGGCTTTCCTTGAGGAAGAAGACGAGTCTCAGGTGGAAACAACAGTATAATTGCTCCGAGATTAACAATTCGCGGAGACCTTCCTAGGTTTGATAAATGTGGGCCATTTCTATCCAATAGTCAAAGTAGCCCGAGAGCTTCGCGGCAAACTGTCTTCCTGTGTCGCCGTATTTAGCGCGGCCTTTCTGAAACTTCTACTGGCTCCCCGCGGCCGTGAATCTGAAGCGCTGGAGCAACGCGTTCTTGAATCTGCTGTAGTCAAGCAATTTTCCTACAGTCATACGACCAATCATGGTCAGCGGTCTCCGAAACAAGCACATACTGAGACCTACGGCCCAGTTTTCCCCCGAACACCCCCGTCCAGTCCCCAAACGCTCGAAGCGGTGCAAGCACGCGGGTAGATCATTGCGTTATTCATCAAACAGAGATAGGAGGGATATCCGGGTTGACGACGGGCACATTGGGGTGGGTTTCGTTCCCGCCAACAAGGGTGGTGGTGTGGTTCGACCCTTGTTGAAGACGCATCTTCAATTCCAGTACTCTCATTTTCGTCTTGGCAGCTTCTTTGGCTTCCTCGGCACCTCGTCGCCATCCGTCCTTTTCCAATTCTGCAGCTGTCTTGGCTATCTCGGCAGCTTCCTTGACTATCTGGGCAGCTTGTGGCCTTACCTCGACTTCACGTTCTGCAACTTCTTTAGGTGCTTCTCTCTAAGCTGCCCTATCTGCCCGCTGCTCCACCCGCTGGGTGTCGATCCACTGGCAAAATTCTAACCCTGAGAGACCCAGCTGCATCCCGATCAGAACTAGCTTCCCCAAATTCATGATGGAGTCTTAAGTTACATGTTCTCTCGCCACTCCACTTCTCCCCGCAGATTCCAAAGGTAATATCCTGGCAGGCCCCCCAATTTGTCATGAATGGGCCACGAACCACGCAGGCGCACTTGAACGCTGTAACAGGTCGAATAATATATATAACAGGACGAAGGACATGCACAAGACAGTAGATAGTAGGATGGTATGGACCAGGACGGGTTTAGGACACACTGAAGTAAAATGAACAGTTTGAAGGTATAGAAAATATATTCGCAGTTCGGAAGGTGTGAGATCCATGCACGATAACCAAGTCAGCTCACGTTCCGTCGCGATGTAATTCTTGCGGCTGAATTAGCAGGAGCGACAGCACCCAAGAGCCGGAATTAGGCGTCAGCAATCGGCTCCCCAGCGCCGCGATGTCGGTGCCCAGATGAGCTCTCGAGCCTTGGCGGAGGGTAGCGACAGTCGAGTTCAAGGAGACCCAGGATTCTCACGGGATACTTTCCACGGATAGCGTCCTGTTCCGCCGTTTGGCTCCAAGCTTCTGTCTTTCAAGCCCTCGCGATCACAGACGCACGCTTCTCTTGGAAGCTCCACTCTCTCCATTGCACGCCCAATCGCTCGTTCGCGATTCATCACAGTAGGATTCCTTTCCTCTCTGGTCATTTTATGCTTCTAGTACCTCTGGTGTCAGTACGGAATCAAATTATCTGGAAAGTGCGAAACATTTGAAGATCTGCGTGTTTCAGGTCTTACAGGAATACTCATTACTGTTCAGTACATTGAAGGGCAGTGACAAGGTCTGTCTTGATTTTCCCAGTAGAGTGTGAAGTTCCGCGAAGTTCCTTCCCCCTTCAGTGCGTGTTTGTTGATGAAGTGGAGAGGGGACGGGTTGGAAGAGTGTGTGTCTTCGCAAACAACTTTCTTAGAGGGGGAGACGTGTTATGAAGTACCGCAACTTTCTGCTGTGAGACCAGACGGTATTAGAGAACACAGCAAACCACTATTGCATGTGTATTCGCTAGAGAAAAGAGGAAGAGAAGAGAAAAGGTGATTACGGCCCGGTAGAAGACGGGGTGCTCTGGGCTTACAACGCGGAGGTCGTGAGAAAGCAACAGGCAGCCTTCCGATGGGACACCGCTGTTCCAACTACTTGTGCGTGCCCACGGTGCCCCCGTGATGGCCTAAAACACGCCACCCTGGGAAACGGCGGAATGGATAAGCATCCAACCCCCCGACCACGTTCCAGAATGTTCCAACAAAGCAACAGCCAAGCTGCAGCTAAGCTCCGGCCAACCTGAGCTTTCCCGACCTTACAGCTCGTCATCACGTGAGTTCACTATAGGGGACTCCTGCTCTGTCGTATTGGTTAAGACCAACAACATTTTTGCTCACTTGACACATGCACAACGAGAAAGCGACCGCTTAAGAAGAATGTCTTACCATACAAACAAATTTTCATGGTTTTATCGAGTTCATATTATCACGAATTCATCTTCACTGAAGCTGTTCTGCATTGTGGACGTTAGATGAGAGCAAAAATTTTCCTAGTCTTAACCATAGCGTGTGTTCTTCTTAACCGAGGTCGCCATAACGGGTTATCACTATATATATATATATATATATATATATATATATATATATATATATATATATATATATATATATATATATATATATATATATATATATATATATGTATATATATATATATAAATATATATTTTATAAATATATATATATATTTACATATATATGTAAATATATATATATATATATATATATATATATATATGTATATATATATGGTCGAACAAAAGAAGTTTCCAATGGTCCAGAAAAAATATCAAAAAGTAGAGTCCGACGCAAGTCTCAAAAAACAAAAACAAACATGTTTACTAACGTTTCGACTGGTGGTCCAGTCTGCATCGGAGTAACATTTACAGTACACTGCAGAACGCTTTTATAGGTGCGTGTGGAGAGAGGAGGAAGTTGCGCTACAATGCGCCCTCTTTGAAAGAAATCATACGTCATCATTCAGCAAAACAAGAAAAAACGCAAGACATACACATGAGAGGGAATGCACTGCCCTCCCTCTTTTTTGGGAGAAAAGGTGCGCTACAATGCGCCCTGTTTAAAAGTAGTTATTGGCAGCAAAACAAGCAAAACAAGAAAAAACGCAAGACATACACATGAGAGGGAATGCACTGCCCTCCCTCTTTTTTGGGAGAAAAGGTGCGCTACAATGCGCCCTGTTTAGAAATAATTATTGGCAGGTGGTACAACAAAGAGAAAAGAAAAAACAAGCCTCGTTGTCAGGTATGCCCCCACATGACGAAAACAAAAACCGCCTCTAGCACCGCCTCGCACTTCTCTGTAAAACTGAAGGGAAATTTTAACTGTGACAGCGCCAACGTAGTTTACCTGCTCGAGTGCAATACCTGCCACCTGCAATATATTGGCCAGACGGCGAACGCTTTTAGATTAAGGTTCAACAATCATAGGGCACACGCCAAGTCTCTTCCTAACCTTCCTTTGTCCCGTCACGTCGGAATCCCGGGTCATTCATTTAATAATTTGAAGGTAACAATAATGGAATCCAATTTCAACAGCAACCACGCACGCGAAGTTCGCGAATCATATCTCATATTTAAGTTCAAAACCGCATCCTCTGGGCTGAACAAAGGCGTGGGCGCGTTGACATGTTTGCCACAATAATTACTCGCCTTTCTTCCGTTCGCTTCTTGCGTGACCAATCCTCTTTTTAGGCATACCAGCGCCGGCTTTATCCCTCCAGGTTCACTCAATTAGCCTCTTAGCGCCGGCTTAGCCACATAGCGCCGGCTTCACGTGACACATTCCTAAGACGAAAAGCGAAGGCGCGCTTACGCGTGCTCCCCAGTTCCTTATCTCGTTCTGCCGCTTTCACCCCGCTTCTTTTGTTGACACATTCCTAAGACGAAAAGCGATGACGTGCTGACGCGCGTTCCCCACTTCCTTATCTCGTTCTGCCGCCTTTACTCCTTTCTCTTCCCCGCCCCCGCTTCTTCTGTTAATTCCTATGAGGAGAGGCGCCAATTTACCTCCTTCCTAGACGCCCCTTTGCATTTTTCTTTTCTCTTTTTTGTACCACCTGCCAATAATTATTTCTAAACAGGGCGCATTGTAGCGCACCTTTTCTCCCAAAAAAGAGGGAGGGCAGTGCATTCCCTCTCATGTGTATGTCTTGCGTTTTTTCTTGTTTTGCTTGTTTTGCTGCCAATAACTACTTTTAAACAGGGCGCATTGTAGCGCACCTTTTCTCCCAAAAAAGAGGGAGGGCAGTGCATTCCCTCTCATGTGTATGTCTTGCGTTTTTTCTTGTTTTGCTGAATGATGACGTATGATTTCTTTCAAAGAGGGCGCATTGTAGCGCAACTTCCTCCTCTCTCCACACGCACCTATAAAAGCGTTCTGCAGTGTACTGTAAATGTTACTCCGATGAAGACTGGACCACCAGTCGAAACGTTAGTAAACATGTTTGTTTTTGTTTTTTGAGACTTGCGTCGGACTCTACTTTTTGATGTATATATATATATATATATATATATATAGAGAGAGAGAGAGAGAGCGGGAGGGTGTTTTCTCGGGTATTCCCACGTGAGCGCGGCATGATCATCTTCTTCTGTAGTCACCGGGGTGCTAGCCACAACCGCGCGCTCATAGCCATCTGCACATCATCATTCTTATATTACCATCATCCTCGTGCGTCGGATCACCTCTGAAAGTTCAGTGTCATCGGTATAGTAGTGCCAGTCTCAAGGACCAACCCATCTCTCTGAAGTCGTGAAAAGGTCCTCGGACTTTTCACGTTCACCCCACTTGAGGTCCGTTGAGGTCGATGATTATTACTGCCCACCAGAGCCATGCAGCTGGAGAGCAGCCGTCGAACAGTAACGCTGCGGTACTGGTGCAGCCAACAAGTACTCTTGATAGCCACCAGCGCAAGGAACCGTTCTTCCCTGGCTTCTGCAGTGACGATATTAAAATGGCTCGATGGACTAACGGGGGTCGCGGTTTGAACCGATGGGACAAGGCATTCAAATTGCAGAATGTCGCATTTTCGGTGATCGAAGTGGCGAAGACATGGTTTCCCAATCACCAAAACTAAAACCTGTTTGAACCAGCTTTATGGAACAGCTGTGTCAAATGTTGGGCACTTCCTTTACTTTGTCTGAAGGAGCCAAAAATTT